>NC_134088.1:25528295-25877879 GCF_000715075.1 Nicotiana tabacum | reverse complement strand
TTGTGATGTCGTGATGAGGTGCCAAATTTGTTTCTATTTTGTGAAGGAATGCCAGCCTGGAGAAATTGAAGCCAGTTTTAGACCACAGCTTGGGCCGGGCAGATTCAGTTAGTATGTATCTTTGGACTCTTACGTTTAGTGGTGTCCCTAGTGGTGGAATTGATAGCTCACTGAGTGGCTAGATAGCTAGGTGATGATTATTATCTGACTGAGGACTATGCTTAGATGGTTTGGATGGGATGAGAAGGATGTGTTAGGGGTGCGAAGGTCTATGAATGCTTGGTTATCATCTCGATGTGTTATATAGTCTTAGATGTGGATGTGTTGGTAGATATTTCAGATTTTCCTTTGTGAGATGAAGTGGATTCTTATATTTTGTTGACAAGTTTAGAATTAGGAATATTATTTGATATCATAGTGGTTGTTACCCTGGTAGAGTCATAGAAGATGTCGATTTGAGGTCAAGTAGGTGGATTATCTAATGCGAGAAGGTTTGATGTTGTGTGGTTCTTATGAGGCTTATGCGGAGAATTTTTCCTTCTATCTAGTAGAATATATGTACTATGATTAGAGTTCAGAGTGCTTGAGGAGGATGAGTATGCACTCACCAGATGATTTGGAGTGTGTGTTGACCGGTACTATATGAGCTTATAAGGAATTTGGCTGAATAACAATGCGAGACCATGGCAGTTAAGGAGGAAGAGTATTGTGGGTTATCATATGATGCGTTTTATAGTTTCCAGCTATGTGGGGGAGTTTTCATCGACGATTAGGACATATGGGCATGTGTTACTGTAGTTCCTAGACTTAGGTACACTATGGATTGGATATGGTTTAAGAAGGGTATCATCGAGGATGATTTGGACAAAACATTTACTGGATTCCGGATGTATTACACCTTATGGATATATGGATGTTTTGGAATGGCTCCGGTTTGATTTTCCTTTATGGATGTAGTGTGCAGGAGGAAGGGATTTCTCAGTTTCTTCTTTTAGGGTATTCATTGACTAGCGAAGCGCTAGTTGTTCGGCATATTTGGCTATGCATCCAAGACTAGGCCACTGATTCTTGAGGATGGTTTTAATGGGTTCAAGATTCATATGTGGTATTTAAGGATTTTTGAATTTATGTATGGATAAGAGTAGAGATTTACATTGGATGGTGCAGAGACTTGTGATATTTTTATATCATTATTGATTCTACATGACAATATTAGAGAGATGAAAGAAACAACTTCGGGTTCGCAGAAGGTATCTTCAGAGCGAGCATTTTGGTTGAGTTACTTTTGGGTTTGGTAGTAAGCGTGACTTAGTTGATTTGGATGGATTCAGTTATGATGGCTTGGTCAAGTGTTAATGGGTTTCGAAGAGTTCATGATGGTTTTGACCATGACTCGAGGTTGATGTCTTCTACGGGTATAAAAGGTTTGTTGCATCTTGTGATGTTCCCCTAGATTGAGTTAAGTGGAATGTTACTAGTTGATGGAGTGTTTATCCAACTCGTGATTTAGAGTTGATGATGAGATCCTCGTATTATCGTATTGTAGAATGGTAGATACGTAGAGCCACATGAGGTATTAGGATTGAAGGGACAAGGTTGCGATTCAATTTTGAAAGAAAGGTCATGGGTTCTAGACAGTATGGGGGATTTCATATATTTGGGAGTATGCTAGCACTATCTGTATCGTCGAAGGAGGTGTGTGTTGTAGAGGATGCATTGTGTATTGGTTTACGGATGCTTAACTAGTATTATAGAATTTGTAAGGTGGTGACTGTTGATATTTAGTTTTTGCTACTTGATGCAAAAGATTTATTCTTCATGTTTAGAGATTGGACTCTCGTAAAGGCAGATTATTCCTTAATTGTGGACTATAAAAGTAAGTTATGAGTTGGACAACTGATGGTATGTATCATGGATAGGGTCACTGCAGATTTTTGGAAGGTTATTTACTTAGTTCTGGATGATCTAGATTGATTTGGGGACTATTGGTAGGCCTAATAGGAATATGTATTCTACACTAAATTGGAATTGTTACTCAGCGCAACGTTTGCTACGGTGTGTCATCGGGTAGAGTTGATCTTATTCGTTACATGATCTACTTCATGTGTTACGCTCTTTTTCTATGATGGGTTGTGAGGTCACTTGATTATTCACATGCATATGGTGGTCCTGTTTATGCATTGTGGTGATATATGAGCGAGATGGCTCATGAGATTTTGATTTGATTATCGCATCGTAGTTGTGCTTGCTTTTTTGTAGCATAGTATGCTATCTGTCTCCCCATGGTTAGATGTATGCACTTTGCATGCTTGATGTTGATACATGGGTGTTTTGTGAGTATGATAATTATGGCTCAATGAGTATTCCCATGTGGATTGTTATGATCGGATTGCATGCCGCAATGGTCCTATGATGGGTTACTACTCCCCGTGCTTATCTCGTGTGTTTTGTGTCTCCTGTGTAGGATGGACTCATTGCGTTATGCTTCTGTTGTTATATATATCGAACTTGTTGGCTAATTTTCTTGTTTGTATTCTCTTTATATCTTTGGTTATATTCGAGTTGTTGCTTGTTTGACACACGGATTTCGTATTATGAGGTTCTAGATGGCATTTGATGTGGCCTATCAGTCGAGCAACTTGTACTAGGTGAGACAAGGTTATTGGATCTGGAATTTGCACAACTGGATTGGGGAGAAGGTATGTTTGGACGAAGAATATTATTAGTCAGCTCAAAATTCGGTAATGGTTCTTGTCGAGCGAGGGAACTCCATGAATTGTTGATCTGATGAATGTTTATGAATTTCTAAATGTTCCTTTCATTATTAACTGGGTTGCGAGGTTTGGGATAATGTTTTATTTGACATGAGTTATATTACTGGTACCGGGTTTGGTAAGGAGCAACTAATGTGGTCGGAAGGTGTTGCTATGAGTATATGAGTTATGTGAAACTTGTGTGGTTATATTTGGGGGGGGGGGGTATAGTGCAGTTTGTGGGGATTGATATAGTGTATATGTACAAGAATCGGGTCTTAGAGGGAGTTCCAGAAGTTAGAATTTGTTTCTAAGGATTGTAAGCGAAGGTTGAAAGAAGTTTATTCAGTCAGGATTGTGTTAATGGGATTATGCGGATCGTGGTGACTAGAGATAATCCATAGGTATTTGTATGATGTGTTATATAGTATTTTGGCATCTTTGGAATGACCTTTGGCACGTTCAAGGACGGATGTATATTTAAGTGGCGGAGAATGTAACGATCTGATCGGTCATTTTGAGCTTTAACATTTCCATTCGGTGGTTTGATGCCTTGAGTAGCTTCATATGACTCATTATGACATAAGTGTATAGTTGGTTTCGATGTTTGAGAGGTTTGGGATTGATTTGAAAGAGTGATTCTCAATTTGGAAACTTTAAGTTAGAAGAGTTTACCAAGTTTGAATTTTGAGTAAACGACCTCGAAATTGAGGTTTGGGGATTGCAATAGGTTCGTATGGTGATTTTGCACTTAGGCATAAGTTTGGATTTGAATTTGGAGGTTTCTAGAATGTCTTGGCTCTATTTTGCCAAAGGTTGGCAATTTAAAGGTTTGGAGAATTCATAAGTTTGACCAGGAGTTGACTTTAGTGTTACCGGGCTTTGATTGGTGTCCTAAGACTTTTAATAGATTCATTTTGGTGATTGGAACTTGTGTGCAAAGTTTGGTTGTCATTCGGAATGTCTAAGTGTAATTCGGACGCATTCGGAAGAGTTTGTATGTTTGAAAGTTAAGAGATGGATTCGATCTTTGATTCTTCATTTTGATGTTGTTATTCATGTTTTGAGACTTTGGAGAAGTTATAATAAGGTATTTCTACTTGTTGGTATGATTAGACATGGTCCCGAGGAGCTCAGATGAGTTTTGGGGTTGTTTCAGATCATTCAGTTGAGTTTGGGATTGCTGGGGCTGATTTTCACGAACCCAATTTCCCTTCGTAGGATGTCATGATGGCACCTAGTCTCTAAGACTATGTAATCCTAACACCTACTGAATTAAATGATAGAATTTAATCAAAACAATTATTTAACATAAACCATAATCTTCTATAACAAGCCAACAACCTCGAGTACAATACAATATCCCAAAACCGGTAGTACAAGTCATAAACTCTACTAAGTTCACTATGGAATTTCTAAGTACAACTATTCTAAAAAAGAAATAATCTATACAAAATAAACTTCTGAAGATCACTCTGAGGCCTGCGAACGTGATGGCAGGTATACCTTGAATCTCCGCAGCAATATCTGATCAGCTATCTAATGATCAACAAACTCCGAAGTACCTGGATCTGCACAAATATGTGCAGAAAGCGTAGCATAAGTACACCGCAACGGTACCTAGTAAGTATCAAGACTAACCTCGGTGGAGTAGTGACGAGGAACAGTCAAGACACCCACTAGACATAATAACCTGTGCAAGTATAAATGTGAAACTAACAAGGAACATTATTAATATAAAGCTAAGCATGGTAAAACGACAACAATACTTGCGATAGAAAACTAGAAGCATTAATTATCAACAAGGAACAAACAGCTAATAACGCCATAGAGTTAGCTGAATACAGTCAAGTTCTGGTGAAACCAAGTAATTAAAAACAAGTATCAACTCAATAGGAACAATCTCTTTCACACAAGATTTATTCAAGAATTTCCCCGAGGTACCACACCTCATAATCACAAATCACGAGTCCCAACTCACGAACTCTCATCACTTGGCATCTTGTGCCCATATTACAATCACAACCGTACGGATAACTCACGTGCTACATAGAAAACTCAGGTGCTAATACCATTAATAACTCATATCTGCACAAAAAACTCATGTGCTAAGGGAGTGACAATATCTCGTATCTGCACGGACTACTCACGTGCCAACAATAACAATAACTCATAACCGCACGGACAACTCACGTGCCAACAATAACAATAACTCATGACCGCATGGATAACTCACATGCCAACAATAACAATAACTCATGGCCGCACAGACAACTCATGTTCCAATAGTACAACTCTCACACCGAAGGCAAGTAAACGAGAATACATATAAATGATCAATAAACATCAGGATTCATCTTCTTACACCGATATGAGTGATTAATTACGTGTATACTTGTGCAAGTTTTCTATCACTACTCAAGTCAACAAATAAGATCAGAGGAAATGAATGGTACATAGGAAACTACACAACAAAACATAAGATGCATGACTCACATAAAGTAGTCACACCACTTCACAAATATTACAACAACAATGCCCCAGGCTATCACAAGTCATCAAAAATCATCATCGACATAGTCCCCCCCCCCCCACTCCCCCTTGTCTCGCCATGTGCACAACAATAAAGTAAATGCCCGCCTTGTCTAGCCGCATGCGCATAATAATATTTCCGTCTTGTTTTGCCACATGTGCAACCCCACATAAATATATAGCTCGCCTTGTCACACAATTGCGAACCACGCAAATGCGAGGAATCCATCGTAAAAGCAAAGAATCTCACAACCCTATTGTCATTGCAAATGCGATGATTTGTTCGCACATGTGAACATGGACAATTCGCAAAAGCGATCACATTGATCGCAAATGGGACCACTACCCAGCCCAGGCTAGCATCGCAAATGCAATGAGGAGTTCGCAATTGCGAACTCTTTAGGCCATTGTGCTCTTCTTAAATGCGATGATGAAGCCCGCAAATGCGAGATCTGAGCACCAACAAAAATCTGAACCTCCAATGAACTCTCCGAAACGTGTCTGAAACTCACCCGATCCCTCGGGGCTCCAAACCAAACATCAACACAAGTCTAAAAATATAACATAAACTCGCTCGTGCGATCAAATTATCAAAATAACATCTGAAACCACGAACCGTACCTTCAAACACATGAATTCAACATGATACTGAAGAACTTCTAAAAATACAACCGCCCGTCTGATTCCTATCAAATCAACTCAAAATGACACCAAACTTTGCGGACAAGTTCCAAATGATAGAACAGACCTATTCCAAGTCCCGAATCAGAAATCCAAATAGGGTAGCTATGAGTTCAACCTACGGTCAAACTTGTAAAAATTTAAAGCCTTAAAATTGCAAACTTTCGGCAAAACAACACAAATCAACCTACAAACCTCCGAATTCGATTTCGGGCATACGCCTATGTCAAAAATCACGATACGAACCTATCAAAGCCATAAAAACATTGTTTCAGGGTCGTTTCCACCAAAGTCAAGCCTCGATTAACATTTTCAACTTAAGCTTCTAAAGTGAGAATAACTCATTCAAATTCATCTCGAAACATATGAAATTCAAATCTTATCATGCATGCAAGTCATAATACACAATATGAATCTACACAAAACCTCAAACCACTAAACGAAACCTTAAAGCTCAAAATTATCAGTCGGGTCGTTACATTCTCCCCCTCTTAAATAAACATTCATCCTCGAGCGTGCCAAAGATCTTCCCCAAGCCATCAAATCACTGTATCAACTGACCATCACATACACATGGGTGACCCCACATCACCCCAAACCACATGAAACCGACAATACCATCTCAACCGCATATTATTCCTTCCTCTAATGTCGATAAGCCTTAGAATCAAATTTCTACATCTACCAAGTGCCCTATTATCATACAAACACACTGTAAAATTCTCAACTAGCTACAACAGCTCATGTATACACCCACAAAGGTATAACGACACGACATAACACATCATCCATATGCCTATAGCAATAACTCTGCCTATAATAGCTACCCATCACCAGGCCCGGTGCTGGCAAATAGAATCATATGGACTAGAACCTTGTTCCAAACCTTCAAAACACTAAAAATAATGCAAGAAACATGTGAAACTCATAACTACTCATCCGATCAATAAGTCACCTCAAACGCCACCCGGGCACATACATCGTAATCCAAACCTAACAAGCACAACTCGAATATGACTGAATATGAAAAGAGGAACGCATGAGAGAACCGTCAAACAAGCAAAACAGGCATAACCACCCACCGATGCCATACTGCGGATCCAATCTACAAGGAAAAAGCAAGATGCACGCAACAACCATAACAAATCTTACCTTAATATGACCTTACCATAGCGCATAGCTCGGCACCAACACACATATTCACAAGGAACACCAGATTCCCGTCCTCCCCCCAAAATCACGATTAAGGTAAGCATCTCAGCAACTAAACCATTCTACTAGGTCAACCTCGTAGAACTAGAACCAGAACCATCACACGTAACAACTTCCCATACCTGTAGAGCACCCAAACCACAAGTCGGGATGAACTATCCAGAGATCACATCAAATTCTACTGTATTTAACTAACAGAAGGTCCACCCAAACTCTCATGACCTATAATAGCAACCAAACCAGAACGATATACATGGGCTACCACAATAAAATTCCCAACTAGCGTGAACACATAAAAGGTGAACACAAATCACAAAACACAACCATATCTGAAGCAAGGTAGGATGAATATTACCAATAAATAGGACCAGATCAGTAACACAAATGCATCTCTATACTCAACTGAAACCATACCTATAAGGACATCATCTAGTGTATCGGTCTCTGCCCAACCAAAAAGAACGTAACAATAGGCCTGGCATCCCTACCTAGGGAGACCTCTACCCGCTTGACCTCCACCCCTAGATGGTGGTGCAGGTATAGTAGCAACTAGAGAAAAACTCATAGCCTGAATACCTAACTGTGACACATCTATCAAGAGTGTGGGACAATCTCTCACCATGTGGCTGGTATCTCCACATTCAAACTAACCTATCCGCTAACGTGGCTGTGGAAGTTGTCCAGTACGAGTACTTAGGGACACATGAATTTCTTAATCACCACGTGAAGCCTGAAGTGAAAACTAAACTGGCTAACCTACAAAACCTATACCATGACGTACCCTATCTCTAAAATAGGGATCAAGAGGTCCTCCCAGTCTACAAGGCCTCTTAGCCTCCATGACCTCTCTCTCCTAGCTCTGCATGCTCTCTAATCAGCGAGCAATCTCTACCACCTGATGAGATGAAATATCCGTCTCCAACTCCTGGTCCATGCTAAATCGGATACCATAATTGAGCCCTTCAATGAACCTACAAACTCGCTCTCTAACTGTAGAAACCAAAACAGGTGCATGCCTGGACAAATCACTGAATCTAACAGCACACTTTAACACTGACATAGTACCCTGGCACAGCTGCTCAAACTCCATGCGCCATGCATTCCAAAGGGTCCAGGGAACAAGCTCTCTCAAGAACATCTCTGAAAACTATGTCTATGAAAGTGAAGCTGCTTCGACTGGGCTACCCTTCTCATAATCCCGCCACCACTGATACGCTACTCCTAACAATTGGAATATAGTAAAAGTAACCCCACTCATCTCCACAATACCAATGGGGTGGAGAATACGATGGCATTCCTCTAGAAAACCATGTGTATCCTCTAAAGCCAAACAACTGAAAGTAAGAGGGTGATACTTCTTGAATCTCTCAAGGCTTAGTCGCTCCTCCTTAGATGCCCCTGGCCTGACCTCAGGCTGAACTAGAATAACAGGCTGAGCTGGCATGACACCTAGGACCTGACTAATGGGGACTCACTTTTCTGGAGTACGAGCGACGGGAGTCTGAGCTCCTCCCTCAATATGTGAAGTAGCTGGTGCAACCACAATCAATCGCGCCTAAGCCAATGTTCCAAACATGCTCAGGAACTACCCTAAAGTCTCCTGAAGTCCCGGGGTTAGAAACAGGCACCTTCGGTGCCTGTCCCCCAATCGGAGCTACTAGTGGCTCCCCACCTATTGCTCTGGCATGTGCTATAGCTGTAGCACGTGCTACTCCTCAGCCTTTGCCTCTGCCCTGGCCCCTAGCAACACCGGCTCTGGGGGAAGCATCATCAGTAACTATAGCTCGTGTTCTTACTATCTGTGAGGGAATAGAATGACAAAGGCTCAAACTCTGAAATCGATAAACTTGCATGATAGGAATGAAATAAATAAAGGTTTCCTAATAGTTCCATAGCCTCTCGAAGATAAGTTCAGACGTTTTCGTACCGATCCGCAAAACTCTGCTAAACTCGCTTATGACTCGTAGCATCTATGAACCTAGAGCTCTGATACTAACCTTTCACGACCCCAATTTTCCTCCGTAGGATGTCATGATGGCATCTAGTCTCTAAGACTAGTTAAGCCTACCACTTACTGGTAAGGCCCCATAAAATTTTACCTAGAACTTGGGGTTTCATGATGCCAAGATAGACTTATGTGTTGACGCGGTACAAACCTTTTAGGTTGAACAGTGCGTTGGGGAGTAAAAGAAAATATTTGGTAGAGCAGGGCATTTTTGTGATCCACTATGTGACCGCAGAATCACTCTACGGGCCACAAATTCGCCGCAGAGTGAAGCAGAGAAATGGCCCATCTTTGGAGGTTGTTTTGCAGTCCATTATGCGACCGCTTAACCATTTCGTGGGTCGTACATCCATCATATACCCAGCATGAATATTTCCAAAGAGGAGTTCTGCAGCGCATTATGCAACCGCAAAGCTGGTCTGCGAAACGCAGACTTGTCATATACCTGAACCGAACAACCCAATTCATAACATCAGTTCTGTGGCCCATTTTGCAGACCACATATCCATTATGCGGTCCACTTTTCAATCGCAGAGCTATGTTCGGAAGGTCCATTTTCTGGTTTTTATAACCTGGCTCTATTTTGATTTATAGATGTAAAGGGCCATTTTTGAAACACAAATTTGATATTTAAGAGTGAGAAATTGCCATAGAGTGAGAGGGAAAGCTCCTAAGCTAATTGTTCACCAATTCTTGCTTAAAAGTTTTAATATTTACAAGGAGAACCTCACATGTTCTTCATCCAAGAGGTAAGGTTCCACATCCTAGTCTTAATTTCGAATTTAGGGTAGAAGATGGTTAACGAGGAATGTGATTCTTGGGTGTGAGAGTGTATCTATGCATGCATGTACAATCATAAGTTGTGGGAAGATATTTGAGCTCAAATGGGATGAGATTATTGCTAGCGAGATGTGATATGATGTCAACCCACACGACATTGTGTATGTAACGACCCGGCTAGTCGTTTTGAGTAATATAACCCAGTTCCCTATTTACTTCTCAATTTATGATTTATAGTTATTTTATGACTTACCGGGTTAGTTGGTTCGGGTCCGGAAGGAATTCGGAGTGAAATGAGACACTTAGTCTCATAATTAAAAATTTAAGTTAGAAAAGTCTACCAGATGTGGAATTATGTGTAAACGACCTCGGATTCGAATTTTGATAATTCCAATAGCTCTGTATGATGATTTTGGGCTTAGGAGCGTGTCCGGAAAATTATTTGGAGGTCCGTAGTGGAATAAGGCTTGAAATGGCGAAAGTCAAATTTTTGGAAAGTTTGACCGGGGGATTGACTTTTTGATATCGGGGTCGAAATCCGATTCTGAAAATTGGAATACCTCTGTTATGTCATTTATGAATTCTGAGAACAATTTGAGGTTAATAGGATGTAGAAACTTGAAATTTCAAAGTTCATTAGGCTAGAATTGGGGTATGATTCGTGGTTTTAGCATTGTTTGAGGTAATTTGAGGGATCAACTAAGTTCATATAATGTTTTAGGACTTGATTGTATGTTTGGTTGAGGTCCCGGGGGGCTCGGTTGAGTTCCGGGGGGAGGGGGGGTTAACGTATCATTTTTCGCCTTGGTGAGATTGTTGATATCTGCTGCTGCATTCTTCTGGTTTTCTCTTTCGCGTTCGCAAGTGGGCCCTCGCTTTCGCGAGTGGGCCCTCGCATTCGCGAAGAGTGTTTTCAGAGTTGTGAGATTTTGTTCTTCGCGTCCGCGAAGGGAAGGACCCGAACACGAAGGTGTGGTCTATGTGTGCATCGCGAACGCGGGAGTGGTGTCGCGTTCACGAAGAGGGGTGAGGAAATTGGGGACCCCAAGTCCTTGTTAAACGTGTTCGCGAGGTGGTGGTCGCGTTCGCAAAGGGTAAGATTGGTAAAGCTTCGGGTTCGTGAAGCCATGATCGCGTTCGCGAAGGGTTAAATTCTGGGCAGTCGAGTTGTGCTTCGCGAACGCGAGGGACCTGTCGCATTCGCGAAGAAGAGAGGTTTGGACAGAAAGTTAAAGTTCAGAAAATGGGACTTCGTCCCATTTTCCATTTTTAACGATTTGGAGCTCGGATTGAGGTGATATTTGGGTAATTGTTAAAGGAAATAACGGGGTAAGTGTTCTTAACTCAATATTGGTTAAATTACCCGAATTCATGGTTGTTTTTATCATTTAATTGGTGAATTAAGTTGGAAAAGTTTGAAAATCCTGATGGATAAATTTGAGGATTTGAGGGCCGAATTGTAATCAAAATTTAGTAGTTTTGGTATGGTTATACTCGTGGTTGAATGGGCGTTCCTATTTTATAACTTTTGTTGAGTTCCGAGAGTTGGACCCCACGGGCGATTTTTGGAGTTAAAATTAGGATTTTTATGGAAATATTGTCTTTTCATATGGAAATAATTCTAATAAATTTTATTGACTGAAATGAATTATTTGTGACTAGATTCGGGATATTCGAAGGCCGATTTGCGTGGCAAAGGCATAGCAGAGTAAAGAATTTCACGCTCTGAGGTAAGTAACAGTTATAAATCTGGTCCTGAGGGTATGAAACCCCAGATTTTTGTATCATGTGATTACTTTGGAGGTGACGCACATGCTAGGTGATGGGTGTGTGGGGGTGCACAGAGGGGATTGTGACTTTGTCCATCCCGTAAAACTGTAAAGTTGAATAACTTGTTGTTACTTATATACTCTCTAGGTGTTTTTGAAATTTGACTGTAAGGCATGTTAGAAACCATGTTTAGGCTATACGTTGGTACTGTTGGGCCCCACAAAGGCCGCGTTACATGTTGAATTGCCTGTAAATGCTATCTGTACTCAGTCTTAGTCATTTTACTAGCACATTTTATATCAGTCTCTGTTATTATTATTGATACATCATATCATTGTTGTTTGGGTTGATTTTATGATTTTTGAGAGCCCTAGAGACTGGAGAGATTTATGACTGAGTGAGGCTGAGGGCCTGATTGTGAGATATTGATACTATAGCACATGAGTTGTCCGTGCTACACGAGAGTTGGCAGTGCGAATCCAGATATTGATACTATAGCACGTGAGTTGTCCGTGCAGATCTAGATATTTATACTATGGCACGTGAGTTGTCTGTGCAGCACGTGAGTTGTCCATGCAGATTATAGCGCTTGGGTTGTAGGAGCCCCTCTAGAGTATGTACACCCCAGTGAGCGCGGGTACCTATTGAGTGCGAGTGCTGAGGGCTGGGAGCCTAGTGAGTGATTGTTGTCCTAAGAGGTTGTACTTGCTTTTCATTTGTTGTTGCACTTAGTTGCTATCTGTCATTGTTGTGAAATTTCTTAAATATTTTATATCCGGATTACCTTAACCTGAATTGTATAAAACTGATTTGACTTAAACTGCCGGATTTGAAAGCATGTCTAGTCTTTGCTAGAATTACTGAAAATGAACTATAACTATGTAGCTCGTCATTATCTTCAGTTCCTTATTTATTATTGTTACTTGCTGAGTTAGTTGTACCCATACTACACCCTGCACTTCGTGTGAAGATCCAGGTGTTCCTGGACATAGCAGGTGTTGATTCTTTCGCACAGGTGATCTTTCGGAGATTCTGAGGTAGTTGTCATGTTTCGCAGGCCTTGTCTCTCCTTCCCTATCTCCTTACTTACTGTATTTGATCTCAGACTATTATGGACCATATTTTCCATACTTGTATTCATAATTAGATGCTCATGTACTCAGTGACACCAGATTTTGGGAGTATTTACATTTGTACTTGTGAAATCTCTTCCGCTAAATTTAAATATTATATTTTCAAACTTAAAAGAAATTGTGGTTTATTGAGATTGTCGTCTTGCCTAGTATCAAGATAAGCGCCATCACGACAGGTTAGAATTTTGGGTCATGACAAGTTGGTATCAGAGCCTAGGTTACATAGGTCTCACGAGTCATGAGCAGGTTTAGTAGAGTCTTTCAGATCGGTATGGAGACATATGTACTTATCTTCGAGAGGCTGCCGAATCCTTAGGAAAATTTCACTTTCTTGTATTCTGTCGTGCGAATTTGTTGATTCCGAAAACTAAATCTCTGTTATTCTATTCTCTCACAGATGGTGAAGACACGTACTATCGGATCAGACGGTCAGCCACCAGTGCCACCAGCTAGGGCCGCGAGAGGCTGGGGCCGAGGTAGAGGTCGAGGTGTAGCTCGTACCACAGTTGGACCAGCACCTGTAGTACCACCAGTTGCTCCAGCTCAGGAGAAGATTCCAGATATAGCTGAGCCGACAGGACCAACTCAGGCACCAGTTATGCCCATTGAGATTCCATGCCTTCAGGAGACTTTGGCCCAGATATTGACAGTTTGCACTGTTCTTGCTCAGGTGGTTTCGGCTCAGGCCGCACCTGCCACTTCTCAGGCCGGGGGAGGTACTCATGCCTTTGTTGCCCGTATTCCAGACCACAAGGACTTTAGATATCGGGGGTACTACCAGTCCAGTCGGTTGTAGCTGCTTAGGCCCCGGTAGTTCCTGTTATGGTAGATGATGAGCAGAGGAGACTTGAGAGATTTGAGAGGCTTTGACCTCCACCATTTAGCAGTACTGAGTCAGAGGATGCTCAGGGTTTTCTGGAAAAGTGTCAACGGATGCTTCAGACAGCGGGTATTTTAGAGACTAGTGGGCTCTCATTCACTACTTTTCAATTTTCTGGGGCTGCCTTCAGATGGTGGGAGGCTTATGAGAGGTGCAGGCCAGTTGGTGCAGTACCACTTACATGGCAGGAATTCTCTATTCTCTTTTTAGAGAAGTTTGTGCCGCAGTCTCGCAGAGAGGAGCTGCGCAGACAGTTTGAGCAGTTACGTCAGAATGGCATGTCTGTGATGCAATACGAGATGAGATTTTTTGAGTTAGCTCATCACGCAGTCTGGTTAATTCCCACTGATAGGGAGAGGATTAGGAGGTTCATTGATGGCCTCACATATCAGCTATTGTTATTCATGACTAGAGAGAGAGTGTGTGTCTGGTGCTACTTTTGATGAGGTGGTCGACATTGCTCATCAGATTGAGATGGTTCATAATCAGGAATGGGTGGAGAGGGAGGCTAAGAGGCCTCGTGGTTCAGGTGATTTCAGCGATGTTCCTTCAGGGGGGGGTTAGTTTTACCGCGGTAGGGGTCGTTCTTATAGACACACTCAGACGGGTCGTCCAGCTCATCGTGGTGCATCAGCTAGCCACGGTTCTTACAGTGCTCACAAAGGCCAGTCTTCATTCAGTGCACTACCAGCATCGAGTTCTCATCATGCCCCGTCCTCTCAGGCTTCTACGGGTAATTCTTCGGGTTATCAGGAATAATAGTTCCGTCAGAGGAGGGATTGTTTTGAGTGTGGAGAATTTGGTCATGTCAAGAGAGAGTGTCCTAGGCTGTTGAGTGGGGCTCCACAGTAAAGTCCTCGACTGACGGCACTAGCACTAGCAGTTCCACCACCTGCCCAGCCAGCTCGGGGTGGGGGTCAGGCAGCTAGGGGTCGACCAAGAGGGGGAGGCCGATCAGGTGGCGGTCAGTCCCGATTCTATGTTTTTCCTGCCAGGCCAGATATTGTTGCTTCAGATGCAGTGATCACATGTATTGTTTCAGTGTACTACATGGAGACTTCTATATTATTTGACCCTGGTTCCACTTGTTCATATGAATCATCGTATTTTGCTCATTATCTGGATATGCCCTGTGAGTCCTTAGTTTCACCTGTTTGTGTATCTACACCGGTGCGCGATACTATTACAGTGAACCGTGTGTATCGGTCGTGTGTGGTAAGTATTGGGGAACCGGAGACTAGAGTTGATCTCTTATTACTTAGTATGGTTAATTTCGACGTAATCCTGGGTATGGATTAGTTGTCTCCATGTCATGCTATTCTGGACTATCACACAAAATCGTGACGTTGACGATGTCAGGGTTGCCAAAGGTTGAATGGAGAGGTTCTCTAGATTTTGTTCCTAGCAGGGTAATTTCTTATTTGAAGGCCCAACGTATGGTTGGAAAGGGATGTTTGTCATATTTGGCCTTTGTGAGAGATGTTGATGCAGATACTCCTATTATTGATTCAGTACCGGTCGTGCAAGACTTTCCGGATGTATTTCCTGCAGATCTGCCGAGTATGCCACCCGACAAGGAAATTGATTTCGGTATTGACTTGGTGTAGGGCACTCGTACTATTTCTATTCCTCCGTACCGTATGGCACCAGCCGAGTTAAAAGAATTGAAAGAGCAACTTTAGGAACTCCTTGAAAAGGGGTTTATTAGGCCTAGGTATCACCTTGGGGTGCACCGGTTCTGTTTGTGAAAAAGAAAGATGGTACTATGCGGATGTGCATCGATTATAGGCAGTTGAAAAAAGTTACAATCAAGAATAAATATACATTGCCGCGTATTGATGACTTATTTGACTAACTTCAGGGAACGAGGGTGTTCTCCAAAATTGATTTGAGATCTGGGTATCACCAGTTGAAAATTCGGGATTCGAATATTTGAAAGACGGCATTCAGAACTCGTTATGGTCACTATGAATTTCTTGTGATGTCTTTTGGGCTAACCAATTCCCCAGCAGCATTTATGCATTTGATGAATAGTGTATTCTATCCATATCTTGATTTATTTGTCGTAGTATTTATTGATGATATTCGGGTGTACTCACATAGCGAGGAGGAGCATGCACAACACTTGGGCATTATATTACAGAGGCTGAGAGAGGAGAGGCTTTATGCCAAATTCTCTAAGTGTGAGTTCTGGCTTAGTTCGGTGGCATTCTTGGGACATATAGTGTCCAGTGAAGGAATTAAGGTGGATTCGAAGAAAATAGAGGCAGTTCAGAATTGGCTTAGGCCATCTTCAGTTACTGAGATTCGGAGGTTTCTCGGCTTGGCCGGTTATTATCGTCGCTTCATGGAGGGTTTCTCATCTATTGCATTGCCTATGACTAAATTGACCCAGAAAAGTGCTCCGTTCAAGTGGTCGGATGAGTGTGAAGAGAGCTTTCAGAAGCTCAAAACAGCTTTGACTACAGCTCTAGTATTGGTGTTGCCTACAGGTTCAGAGTCTTATACTGTATATTGTGACGCGTCGCGTATTGGTCTTGGTGCAGTGCTGATGCAAGACGGTAGGGTGATTGCCTATGCGTCCAGACAGTTAAAGGTACATACAAAGAATTATCCAGTCCACGATCTTGAGTTAGCAGCTATTGTTCATGCCTTGAAATTTTGGCGGCATTACTTGTACGGTGTCCAGTGTGAGGTATATACCGATCATCGGAGTCTACAATATTTGTTTAAATAGAAGGATCGTAATTTTTGGCAGCGTAGGTGGTTAGAGCTGCTTAAGGATGATGACATTACCATTATTTAACATCCCGGAAATGCCAATGTGGTGACCGATGCCTTGAGTCGTAAGGCGGAGAGTTTGGGAAGCTTAGCATACTTACCGGTAGCAGAGAGGCCTTTAGCGTTAGATGTTCAAGCCTTGGCCAACCAGTTTGTTAGATTGGATGTTTCCGAGTCGAATCGAGTTTTGGCTTGTGTGGTTTCTAGGTCTTCTTTATAAGATCGCATTAGAGAGCGCCAGTATGATGATCAACATCCGCTTGTCCTTAAGGACACGGTTCAGCACGGTGATGCCAAGGAAGTGACTATTGGAGATGATGGGGTTTTACGGATGCAGGGTAGGCTATGTGTGCCTAATGTAGATGGTTTAAATGAGTTGATTCTCCAGGAAGCTCACAGTTCGCGGTACTCCATTCATTCACGAGCTGCGAAGATGTATCAGGATTTAAGGCAGCACTATTGGTGGAGGCAAATGAAGAAAGATATAGTTAGGTTTGTAGCTCGGTGTTTAAATTATCAACAGGTAAAGTACGAGCATCAGAGACCGGGCGTATTACTACAGAGACTTGAAATTTCGGAGTGGAAGTGGGAGCGTAATACCATGGACTTCGTAGTTGGGCTCCCACGGACTTTGAGAAAGTTTGATGTTGTTTGGGTGATAGTAGATCGGTTGACCAAATCTGCGCATTTTATTCCAGTTGGTACTAATTATTCTTTGGAGTGGTTGGCTAAGATTTATATTAGCCAGATTGTTCGCCTACACGGTGTTCCCCTGTCCATCATTTCAGATCAGGACACGCAGTTTACATCACAGTTTTGGAGAGCAGTGCAGTGAGAATTGGGCACATAGGTTCAGTTGAGTACAACATTTCACCCTTAGACGGACGGACAGTCCGAGCGCAGTATTCAGATATTAGAGGATATGCTACGCGCTTGTGTCATTGATTTTGGGGGTTCTTGGGATCAATTTCTGCCACTCGCAGAGTTTGCTTATAATAACAACTACCAGTCGAGTATTCAGATGAGGCTTTGTATGGGAGACGGTGCCGGTCTCCGGTGGGTTGGTTTGAGCCGGGTGAGGCTAGGCTATTGGGTACTAACTTGGTTCAGGATGCTTTAGAGAAGGTCAAAGTGATTCACGAACGGCTTCGCACGGCACAGTCTAGACAGAAGAGTTATGCTGAAAGGAAGGTTCGTGATGTTGTTTACATGGTTGGGGAGAAGGTTCTGCTCAAGATTTCACCCATGAAGGGTGTGTTGAGGTTCGAGAAGAAGGGCAAGTTGAGCCCTTGGTATATTGGGCCTTTTGAGATACTTAAGAAAATTGGAGAGGTGGCTTATGAACTTGCCTTGCCACCTACTATATCAGGTGTTCATCCAGTGTTTCATGTATCCATGCTCCGAAAATATGTCGGGGATCCGTCTCATATTCTGGATATCAGTACAGTACAACTGAACGGTAATTTGACTTATGATGTGGAGCCGGTGGCTATTATAGACCGGCAGGTTTGAAAGTTGAGGTCAAAGAACATAGCATCAGTGAAGGTACAATGGAGAGGTCAGTCAGCCGGAGAATCTACTTGGGAGATTGAACAGGAGATGCGGTACAAATATCCACACCTATTTGAGACTCCAGGTATGATTCTAAACCCGTTCGAGGACGAACGTTTGTTTAAGAGGGGGAGAATGTAATGACCCGGCCGGTCGATTTGAGTATTATAACCCCGTTCCCCAATTTACTACTCAATTTATGCTTTATAGTTGTTTAATGACTTATCGGGTTAGTTGGTTTGGGTCCGGAAGGAATTCGGAGTGAAACGAGACAATGTGAACTTATGTGTAAACGACCTTGGATTTGAATTATGATAATTCCAATAGCTCGGTATGGTGATTTTGGACTTAGGAGCATGTCCGGAAAATTATTTGGAGGTACGTAGTGGAATTAGGCTTGAAATGGCGAAAGTCGAATTTTTGGAAAGTTTGACCAGGGGGTTGACTTTTTAATATCGGGGTCGGAATCCGATTCTGAAAATTAGAATACCTCTGTTATGTTATTTATGACTTGTGTGCAAAATTTGAGGTCAATCGGACGTGATTTGATAGGTTCCGGCGTCGTTTGTAGAAACTTGAAATTTTAAAGTTCATTAGACTTGAATTGGGGTATGATTCATGGTTTTACCGTTGTTTGAGGTGATTTGAGGGTTTGACTAAGTTTGTATGATGTTTTAGGACTTGATGGTATGTTTGGTTGAGGTCCTGGGGGGCTCGGGTGAGTTCCGGGGGGTTAACAAATCATTTTTGGCCTTGGTGAGATTGCTGATATCTGTTGCTGCATTCTTCTGGTTTCCTATTTCGCATTAGCGAGTGGGCCCTCGCGTTCGTTAAGAGTGTTTTTGGAGTAGTGAGATTTTGTTCTTCGTGTTCGCGAAGGGGAGGACGCGAACACGAAGGTGTGATCTGTGTGTGCATCACGAACGCGGGAGTGGTGTCGCGTTCGCGAACATGAGTGAGGCAATTGGGGACCCTAGGTCCTTGTTCTACGCGTTCACGAGGTGGTGGTCGCGTTTGCGAAAGGTAAGATTGGTAAAGCTTCGCATTCGTGAAGCCATGATCGCATTCGCGAAGGGTTAAATTCTGGACAGTCGAGTTGTGCTTCGCGAACGCGAGGGACCTGTCGCGTTGACGAAGAAGAGAGGTCTGGACAGAAAGTTTAAGTTCAGAAAATGGGACATTGTCCCATTTTCCATTTTTAACGATTTGGAGCTCGAATAGAGGCGATATTTGGGAGATTTTTAGAGGAAACAATAGGGTAAGTGTTCTTCACACAATATTGGTGAAATTACCCGAATCCATGGTAGTTTTTATCATTTAATTGGTGAATTAAGTTGAAAAATTTTGAAAACCCTCTTGGATAAATTTGAGGGTCGAATTGTTATCGGAATTTAGTAATTTTGGTATGGTTAGACTCGTGATTGAATGGGCGTTCAAATTTTGTAACTTTTGTCAAGTTCTGAGACACGGGCCCCACAGGCGATTTTTGGAGTTAAAATTTGGATTTTTATGGAAAAATTGTATTTTCATATGGAACTAATTCCAATAAATTTTATTGACTGAAATGAATTATTTGTGACTAGATTTGGGGCATTCAGAGGCTCATTTGCAAGGCAAAGGCATAGCAGAGTAAAAGATTTCATGCTCTGAGGTAAGTAAAAGTTATAAATCTAGTCCTAAGGGTATAAAACCCCTGATTTTTGTATCATGTCATTACATTGGAGGTGACGCAGATGCTAGGTGACGGGCGTGCACCGAGGGGATTATGACTTGGTCCGTCCCGTAAAACTGTAAAGTTGAATAACTTGTTGTTAGCTATATGCACTCGAGGTATTGTGGAAATTTGACTGTAAGTCATGTTAGAAACCATGTTTAGGCTATATGTTGGTACTGTTGGGACCCACACAGGCCACGTTACATGTTGAATTTTTTGCTAAATGCTATATGTACTCAGTCTCAGTCTTTTTACTCGCACATTTTATCTCAGTCTCTGTTATTATTATTGATACATCATATCATTGTTGTTTGGGCTGATTTCAAGATTTTTGAGAGCCCGAGAGACTAGAGAGATTTTTGATTGAGTGAGGCCGAGGACCTGATTGTGAGATATTGATACTATAGTACGTGAGTTATCCGTGCAGCACGTGAGTTGGCCGTGCGGATCCAGATATTGATACTATAGCACGTGAGTTGTCCGTGCAGCACGTGAGTTGTCCGTAAGGATCCAGATATTTATACTATGGCAGGTGAGTTGTCCGTGCAACACGTGAGTTGTCTGTGCAACACGTGAGTTGTCCATGCAGATTATAGCGCTTGGGCTATAGGAGCCCCTCCGGAGTCTGTACACCCCCAGTGAGCGCGGGTACCCACTGAGTGTGAGTGCTGAGGGTTGGGAGCCCAGTGAGTGATTGTTGTCCTGAGAGACTGTACTTGCTTTTCATTTTTTGTTGCACTTAGTAGCTATCTATCATTATTGTGAAATTTTCTGAAAGATTTTATATCCGGATTACATGAACTTGAACTGTATTGAATTGATTTGACTTAAATTGCTGGATTTGAAAGCATGTCTATTCTTTGTTGGAATTACTGAATATGAACTATAACTGTGTAGCTTGTCACTATCTTCAGTTCCTTATTTATTATTGTTACTTGCTGAGTTGGTTGTACTCATACAACACCCTGAACTTCGTGTGCAGATCTAGGTGTTCCCGGACATAGCGTGTGTTGATTCTTTCGCACAGCTGATCATCTGGTGATTCTGAGGTAGCTGCCGTGTTTCGCGGACCTTGTCTCTCCTTCCTTATCTCCTTACTTACTGTATTTTGTCTCAAACTGTTATGGACCGTATTTTCCACACTTGTATTCATAATTAGATGCTCATGTACTTAGTGACACCAGATTTTGGGATTATTTACATTGGTACTTGTGAGATGTCTTTCGCTGAAATTAAATATTATATTTTCAAACTTAAAAGAAATTGTGGTTTATGGAGATTGTCGGCTTGCCTAGTATCGAGATAGGCGCCATCACAACAAGTTAGAATTTTGGGTCGTGACAGTGTTGAGACGACTTAGCCGATCGGGCTGAGATCAGATGCCATGCCGCGTACATAGTGGTATTGTGAGTCGATGTCTCGGGGTGAGATGGCTTAGCCGATCAGACTGATATCGAACTTCGTGCTAAAAACACGGTGGTGTATCTGTGCTAGAGATCTCCCAACTTAAAAAGACTGGAACTTGAAATCGACCTTTCCCTAACTTAACACCTTGATACTGTTTGAGTCTCTTATTGATTTCATGTTTCCTTCTCCGTTTACTGTTACTCGTTCTATTGAGAGGGTGTTTAGTTTTAGATAGTAGTACTATTCCATATGTACTAACGTCCTTTTTGCCAGGGGTGTTGCATCTTTAATGGATGCAGGTGGTTCCATAGCAGGTGTTATTGATCAGTGATAGCAGCACACCCTCTCCTTAGCTGACTTGGTGAGCCCCACTTCATTTCGAGGTCCTGTATCTCTTGTCCTTTGTACATAGCATTTTGAGGTATAGACAGGGCCTTGTTGTCGGCACTATCGTAGCACTCTTTTGTTTTTGTTAAAGGCTCCGTAGATATAGTGTGGGTTGTATCTTATTTTGAGAAGGTTGAACTAAAAATGTTATAATCGTATCACCTGTTCCATTTCAACTATAATGGTATAGTGTACTATTTTGGAGACTTGTTAATGATGTAACCTATCGCAATGAACTAGTGTTGTTCACATGACCTCTTACTGTCTAATTAATGGAATGTATTCTTCTTTTTATTCATGGGTGAGTTGGGTAGACGGCATTGCGCAGGCTTGCTCGACTAGGGTATCTTTGTTGAGCTCCGGTCGCGCTCCCCAAGGTCGGGGTGTGACAAGCTTGGTATCATAGCCTAAGGTGTTAAAGTGTCCTAGGATGTCTCGGAACTGTGTCTAGTAGAGTCCTTCTTATCGGTGTGTTGTCGACCTCTCCTATAATTAGGAGGCTACTTAAGCATTTAGGAATAACAGCCTTCTTTGATGTTCTAGATCGTGTGAAAAAGCTGATTATAAAATTATTCCTCCTTTAACTCGTGCATTGTTCTGATTTTCAATACATGGCACCTAGGAAGAAGGCAAGAATTTGACAAGGATCCAATGCCACCCCAGGAGTGGCAGTTGGGGTGTTGATTCTATACCCGATGATGCGAGTTAGCACCCGAGGGGTGAGGATGTTCCCCCAGCTATTACACTGCCTAATTCTACTAATCTTAATTAGACTACACCAGTTCCTACACTTACTGAGGGTACAACTATTCCACCTTCAGCCCCAGCTTCCTGTCCAGGTGTTTCTGATGTGGACCTTAGGGGAGCCATACATATGTTGGCTTAGATAGTGGCTTCACAAGCCTAGAGATCAAACGTTGCACCTGCTTCTTCCAGCCAGTTTGGGGATTCTGCTAGTTCCACGGTGAATAGATTTCTTCAGCTGGATCCTCCGGTATTCACAGGTACTGATCTAGAGGAGGACCCCCAAGACTTTATTGATGAGATACACAAGACCCTCCAAGTTATGCGTGCTACTAAGACAGAGGGAGTGGAGTTGGCCTCCTACTGCCTGAAAGGGGTGGCCTATTCTTGGTTTGAGATGTGGGAGGACTCCCGTGAGGAGGGGAGCCGTCCAGCGAGGTGGAGCGAGTTTGTTGATGCCTTCATTGACCATTTCTTACCTGCCGAGACTAAGGCAGCCCGTATCGCCGAGCTTCAGGGTATGAAATAAGGTAGCATGAGTGTGTGGGAGTATCATATGAGGTTCGCGTGCTTGTCCAAGTATGCTATATACATGTTGCCCACTATGGAGGCTAGAGTGTGCCGGTTTGTACAGGGCCTTAGCCCATTGGTTATCAATAAGGCCGGTATAGCTGCCTTCAATTTTGATATGAACTATGGTAAGATGGTGGAAATTGTGTAATTGTGGATCGACTCACGAAATCAACACACTTCTTACCTGTTAAGGCTACCGACACAGCAGAACAGTATACTCAATTGTATATCAAATAAATAGTCAGGTTGCATGGCACTCCAGTTTCCATCATTTCTGATCGGGGGGAACAATTCATAACTAACCTTTGGAAGAAATTTCAGTAAGGGTTGGGTACTCAGGTAAATCTTAGTACAACTTTACATCCATAGTATGTAGAGCGGACCATTCAGACACTTGAAGATATGTTGCGCGCTTGTATTCTTGACTTTAAGGGTAGCTGGGATGATCATTTGACACTCATATAACATTCCTAGAACAACATTTACCATGCTAGCCTTCAAATGGTGCCATTCGAGGCTCTATACGGAAGGAGATGTAGATCCCCCATTGGGTGGTTCGAGATTGGGGAAGTAGAGTTGATAGGGCCAAACCCCATGCATCAGGCTATGAAGAAGGTTAAGATCATTAAGGAGTGGTTGAAAATTACTCAGAGTCATCAGAAGTCCTATTTGGATGTTCGTCGTAAGGATTTGGAGTTCAAAGAAGATGATTGGGTGTTCTTGAAGGTTTCCCCCATGAAGGGTATAATGTGGTTCGGTAAGAAAGGGAAATTGAATCTGAGGTATGTCGGGCCGTATAGAATCATTCGAAGGATTGGTCAGGTGGATTTCAAGCTTGAACTACCTCCAGAGATGTCTTTAGTGCACCCGGTGTTTCATGTATCCATGTTAAAGAAGGTGGTTGGATATACGTCACTCATTATTCCAGTTGATACTATTAAGGTTAATGAAGAATTGACTTATGAAAAAATTCTAGTTGCCATTCTTGATAGGAAAGTCCAAATGTTTAGGAACAAAGAGATTGCCTCCGTGAAAGTATTATGGCAAAGACAACAAGTCGAAGGGGACACCTGGGAAGTCAAAGAAGAGATGAAGAAGAAGTACACTAATTTATTTGCATAGCTACTTAATTGTGTCCATGATGTTGAAAGCTAACTTTCTACAAATTGTGTTTCCCCAGTACAACTTATGTTGAGGTTACTCCTTCTTGTTAATGTAATATTTATGGCATTGTGGCCGGTGTTGTTTTCATGTTGTTTTACATCGTTGTGTTGTGGTTATGTTGTTAGGACTGGTTTTGGGATTCTCTGGCAGGTGGATAGGCCCAATTACAGGGGAGATTCTGGCAAAATTTTTGTAATCTAGGGAGTTAGTTAAAAATTTGGAACTTCTGGTGTGTGAAATAGCAGCTGAGTCACATTGGTTTCTAATGGCAGATTTTGACCATCATTCGAGGACGGATGATCTTAAGAGAGGGAGGATGTAAGGCCCCGTAAAATTTCACCCAGAACCTGGGGTTTCGTGATGCCAAGATAGACTTATGTGTTGACGCGGTACAGACTTTTTGGGTAGAATAATGCGTTGGGGAGTTGAAGAATATTTTTTGCAGAGTAGGGAATTTCTGCGGTCCACTATGCGAACCTCTGTGGGCTGCAGATCCACCGCAGAGTGATGCAGAGATATGGCCCATTTCTGGAGGTTGTTTTGTGGTCCATTATGCGGCCTCATAACCATTTCGCGGGCCGCACAATCCATCACAGGCCAGCATAAAGATTTTCAGAAGGGAGTTCTGCGGTGCATTATGCAACCGCAGAACTGGTCTACGGACCGCAGACCTGATCCGAACAACCTAGTTCTTAATATCAGTTCTGCGGCCCATTTTGCAGACCGCATATCCAACTCACGAGCCATGCTAAATAGGATACCATAATTGAGCCCCTCAATGAACCCATGGACTCGCTCTCTAACTGTAGAAACCAAAGCAGGTGCATGCCTTGACAAATCATTGAATCTAACAACATACTATTACACTAACATAGAACTCTAGTGCAGCTACTCAAACTCCATGCACTATGCATCCTAAAGGGTCTGGGGAACAAGCTCTCTCAAGAACATCTCTTCAAACTAATGAAAGTGAAGCAACTTCGGTTGGGCTACCCTCCTCGTAAATCTGCCACCACTGATATGTTTCTCTTGACAACTGGAATGTAGTAAAAGCAACCCCACTCATCTCCACAATACCATGGTGCGGAGAATACAATGGCACTCCTCTAGAAATCTATGTGCATCCTCTAAATCCAAACCACTGAAAGTATGAGGCTGATACTTGTTGAATCTCTCAAGTCTCAGATGCTCCTCCTTAGATGCCCATGGCCTGACCTCAGGCTGAACCGGAATAACATGTTGAGATGGCATGACACCTGGGACCTGACCATTAGGGACTCACTGCTCTGGAGTACGGGCATCAGGAGTCTGTGCTCCTCCCCTGGTCTGTGAAGTAGTGGTACATCCGGAATCAATCGTGCCTAAGCCAATGTACCAAACATGCTCAGGAACTACGCTAAAGTTTCCTGAAGTCCCAGGGTAGAAACAGGTGCCTCTGGTGCCTGTACCCCAATCGGAGCTACTAGTGGCTCCCCAGTTGCTACTCTGGCAGGTGCTCTAGCTGTAGCACGTGCTCCTCCTCGGCCTCTACCTCTGCCTTGGCCCCTAGAAACACCGGCTCTAGGGGTAGCGTCATAAGTAATTCCAGCTCGTGTTCTTACTATCTGTGAGAGAATAGAATAACAAAGATTAAAAATATGAAATCAATAAACTTGCACGATAGGAATGAAATAAATGAAGGTTTCTTAATAGTTTCATTGCCTCTCAAAGACAAGTACAAATGTCTCTGTACTGATCCGTAAGACTCTACTAAACTCGCTTATAACTCGTAGCAGTTATGAATCTAGAGCTCTGATTCTATCCTTTCACGGGCCCAATTTCCCTCTGTAGGATCAAGTGATGGCACCTAGTCTTTAAGACTAGGTAAGCCTACCACTTACTTGTAAGGCCCGTAGAAATTCACCCAAAACCTGGTGTTTCGTGATTCCAAGATAGACTTATGTGTTGACACGGCACAGACTTTTTGTGTTGAACAGTGCGTTAGGGAGTTGAAGAAAATATTTGGCAGCGCAGGGCATTTCCGCGGTCCACTATGCGATCACATAATCACTCTGCAGGCCGCAGATCTGACGCAAAGTGAAGCAGCAAAATGACCCATTTTTGGAGGTTGTTTTGCGGTCCATTATGCGCCCACATAACCATTTTGCGGGCCGCACAATCCATTGCAGACCCAGCATGAAGATTTCCGAAGGGGAGTTCTGCGGCGCATTATATGACCGCAGAATTGATCTGTGGACCGCAGACCTGACCCGAACAACCCAATTCTTAACATCACTTTTGTGGCCCATTTTGCGGACCGCATATCTATTCTGTGGTCCACTCTGAGACCATAGAGCTATGTTCAGAGGTTCCATTTTTAGGTTTTTATAACCCTGCCCTATTTCAATATATAGATGTAAAAGGTCATTTTTGAAGCAAAAAACTAATATTTGAGAGTGAGAAAGTGCCATAGAGTGATAGGGAAAACTCCTAAGCTAATTGTTCACCAATTCTTGCTCAAAAGTTGAAAGATTTACAAGGAGAACCTCACAAGTTCTTTATCTAAGAGCTAAGGTTCCACATCGTAGTCTCAATTTCAATTTGGGATAGAAGATTGTTAGTGAGGAGTGTGATTCTTGGGTGTGAGAGAGTATCTATGCATTCATATACAATCATGAGTTATGGGAATGTAGTTGAGCTCAAATAGGCAGATCTTGGGTTGTGGGGTGAAGGAAATCCACCATAGGAGAAACTAGAAATCATAATGCCAACCTAGTGTTTGATAAAATGCTCAAATGAGCTGGAACCATGAACTCCTTCCTAATTTGTGTTCAATTATTTTATATTTCTAAATAGATCGAAGTGGCTAAGATTTCCGAACATTGTAGTAATTTAAGGAAGCTCTAGGCAAGATATGTTGGCTAACTTCTCTCTTAGAATTATATCCCACGATGTTCGTGTGAGCTCCGAGTTGTTCCTTTTACACTTGCTATTCAGAATAATTTTGGTGTCGAAAGGTTATATATATATGTTCAAAATGTGCTCCGAATATTTTTATAATATTATGTTGTTCGTTAGGAGCGTGTTCAAAGCATGAGTCATGTATTAAACTGTTGTGACTTCAAGTCAAGTTCAAATGGAAGCTGTTATGCCAAATTATGTAAGAAATCTCCATGTGCCTAACACCCTTATTTTCTCATATGTATATTTAAAATCTTAATTTGAAAAGCCTTTTTGTTGATTATCCATGATGAAATTTGAAAGTGAAATAACAGAGCATGAAATATGATGTGCGTCCAACGTGCCAAGCGTGTTATTGCGTTATACCAATTGGTGCCCATGAAATGAATGATATGTAAAAGATTATGAAATGAGTGGTGAATCCTTTAAATAATAAATGCTTTGGGAGTATCGTTTAGTTACCGAGGAAGGGTAGGTCAAAATAACCTAACCCAGAAACTACACGTGCCGATATAGGAGTGATTGAGGGGTAAATCCCCGTGTTAATGTGATGAGGTTATTTCCCCTTATATGTGATGAGATTGGTGTGTTGGGATGTTTCCCCTTAAATGGGATAAGATTATTGCTAGCGATATATGATGTGATGTCGACCCACATGGCATTGTGGTGAGACCACTTAACCGATCGGGTTGAGATCGGACGCCATGCCGCGCACATAGTGGTATTGTGAGTCGATGTCTCGGGGTGAGACGGCTTAGCCGATCGGGCTGAGATCGGACTCCGTGCTAAAACCACGATATTGTATCAGTGCTAAAGATCTCCCAACTTAAAAAGATTAGAACTTACTTGAAATTTACCTATCCCCTAACTTGATACCTTGATACTGTTTGAGTCTCTTATTGATTTCATGTTTCCTTCTCCATTTACTGTTACTCGTTCTATTGCAAGGGTGTTTAGTTTTACATACTAGTACTATTCCATATGTACTAACGTCCTTTTTTGTCGGGGGCGTTGTATCTTTAATGGATGCAGGTGGTTCAATAGCAGGTGGTATTGATCAGTGATAAACGCACACCCTCTCCTCAGCTGACTTGGTGAGCCCCACTTCATTTTGGGGTCATGTATGTCTTATCCTTTGTACATAGTATTTTGAGGTATAGTTGGGGCCTTGTTACCGGCACTGTCGTAGTAATCTTTTGTTTCTGTTAGAGGCTCTGAAGACATAGTGTGGGGTGTATCTTGTTTTAGGAAGGTTGAACTAAAAATGTTGTAATCGTATCACCTGTTCCACTTAAACTATGATGGTATAGTGTACTATTTTGGAGACTTGTTAATGGTGTAACCTATGACAATGAACCAGTGTTGTTCACATGACCTCTTACTGTCTAATTAATGGAATGTATTCTTCTCTTTATTCATGGGTGAGTTGGGTAGACGGCATTGTGCAGGCTTGCTCGACTGGGGTATCTCTCTTGAGCACCGGTCACGCTTCCCAAGGTCAGGGCGTGACATTACTAAATTAAATGAAAGAATTTAACCAAAAAACTATTGAACATAAGCCACAATCTTCTATAATAAGTCAACAACCTCGAGTACAATACGATATCCCAAAACCGATAGTACAAGCCATAAGCTCTACTGAGTTCAGTAGGGTATTTCTAAGTATAACTATTCCGGAATAGAAATAAATTGTACAAAATAAACTTTAGAAGGTGACTCCGAGGAATGCAAACGCGACGACAGGTATACCTTGAAGTCTCCGCAGCAATATCTGATCAACTATCTAATGACCAATAAACTCCGAAGTATATGGATCTATACAAAAATTTACAGAAAGCGTAGCATGAGTACACCACAGCGGTACCTAGTAAGTTTCAAGACAAACCTCGGTAAAGTAGTGATAAGGAACAATCAAGACACCTACTAGACATAATTACATGTACAAATATAAATGTGAAACGAACAAGGAACAATATCAATATAAATCTAAACATGGTAAAACGACAACAGTGCTTGCAATAGAAAACTAGAAGCATTAATTATCAACAAGTAACAAACAGGTAATAACGTCGTAGAGTAAGCTGAATACAATCAAGGTCTAGTGAAACCAAGTAAGGAAAAACAAGTATCAACTCAATAGGAACAATCGCTTTCACACAAGATTCTTTCAAGAATTTCTCCGAGATACCACACCTCATAATCACAAATCATGGGTCCCAACTCACGAACCCTCATCACTTTCCATCTTGTGCCTACATTATAATCACAACCGCACGGACAACTCATGTGTTGCATGGACAACTCACGTGCCAATATCATTAATACCTCATATCTGTACGGACAACTCACGTGCTAAGGGAGTGATAATATCTCGTATCCGCACGAACAACTCACGTGCCAACAATAACAATAACTCATAATTGCATGGATAACTCACGTGCCAACAATAACTCATGAACGCACGGACAACTCTCGTGCCAACAATAACAATAA
Organism: Nicotiana tabacum; assembly: GCF_000715075.1. Classification (NCBI taxonomy): domain Eukaryota; kingdom Viridiplantae; phylum Streptophyta; class Magnoliopsida; order Solanales; family Solanaceae; genus Nicotiana; species Nicotiana tabacum. The sequence continues at coordinate 25,848,379 of NC_134088.1, read as the reverse complement.
CTCATGACCGCACGGACAACTCACGTGCCAATAGTACAACTCTCACATAGAAGGCAAGTAAACGAGAATACATGTAAATTATCAATAAACATCAGGATTCATCTTCTTAAACTGATATGGGTGATTAATTACGTGTATGCTTGTGCAATTGTTATATCACAACTTGAGTCAACAAGTAAGATCAGAGGGAATGAATGGTACATAACAAACAACATAACAAAACATAAGATGCATGGCTCACACAAAGTAGGCACCCACTTCATAAATATTACCAACAACAATGCCCCCAGGCCATCATAAGTAATAACAAATCATCCCCGACATAGCCCCCTTGTCTCGCCATGTGCACAATAATAAAGCAAATGTCTGTCTTGTCTCGTCGCACGCGGATAATAATATTCTTGCCTTGTCACGCCGCATGTGCAATTATCAATAACAATAGCACAGACAACTCACGTGCGAATACCCCGACAATCCTCTCAATAATATCACGTGTGCCAAAAACATAACAACACAATATAATGACTTGCACCAAATATGCCCATGTGCCACAATATTTCCTCAAAACAATTTCAATACCACAAGCACACATAGCCCTGCTCAACAACACTGAGTACAACAACAACAACAACAATAACAAGATAGGCAAGTAAATCATCACAAGAATTACAAAGCACAAAGAAACCGAAGAACGAGCTCACAATGAAAGACATAACAAGTAATAATGGTTTCAAACAAGAATAACTCAACAATGGGAGAGATAATATGTAACAACGATATCCAATAAGAGTAACTCGATAATTGAATGAATAACATGATCTTATTTGGAACATTGTTACATATATAAGGAAAATAGCTTTTCCTTTAAAATTCTCCTTCAATTGGCACAAATCTATCCAAACCCGACTTAATAACATCAAATAATGCAAGAGGAATCAATTCCAATAATTAAAGCTATGATCTTTACAGATTTGCTCAAAAGTCAACAAAGTCAACCCGTGACTCGCCTGGCCAAAACCCGGGTCCAAGGGTAGATTCCGACTAACCATGACCCCACAAGTTCATATATGTCATTAGTTTCAAACTCCGAGTCCAAATCGACGCTCAATACTCAAATTCTTATTTTTCAAAAACATGACAAAGTTTCACAATTTTCACTTTGATTCACATGATTTTGATGTTAAAATCTAAGATATATTGATGGAATATGATCGAAAATAGATTAGAATCACTTACAAAAAGTTTGTAGATGAAAATCCCTCTTCAAAATCGCATCCTATCGAGTCTAGGGTTCCAAAATATGAAAAATGCGACCAAAACTCCTATCCCTCAGCTTTTTGTCCAGTCCCAGGTATCGCAATTGCGACCTGGGGTTTTCAATTGCGAACCAGCAAATGAGAGAAATCCATCGCAAAAGCAAAGAATCTCACAACCCTGATGTCATCGCAAATGCAATGATTTGTTCGCAAAATGCGAACGTGTATAATTTAAAAAAGCGATCACACTGATCGCAAATGCGACCAATGCCCAGCCCAGTATCGCAAATGCGATGGGGAGTTTGCAATTGCGAACTCTTCGGGCCACTATGCTCTTGGAAAATGCGATGATAAAGCCCGCAAATGTGACCTATTTCTCGTAAATGCGAGATCTGAGCACCATCAAAAATCCGAACCTCCTATGAACTCTCCGAAACGCGTCTGAAACTCACCCGAACCTTCGGGGTTCCAAACCAAAGATCAACACAAGTCTAAATACATAACATGAACTTGCTCGTGTGATCAAATCATCAAAATAACATTTGAAACTATGAATGGTACCTCAAAATACATGAATTCAACATGAAACTCAAGAACTTTTAAAAACACAACCGTGAGTCCAATTCCTATCAAATCAACTCGGAATGACGCCAAACTTTACAGACAAGTTCCATATGACATAACAGACCTATTCCAAATCTTGAATCAGAAATCCAAACATGATAGCTACGAGTTAAACCTATGGTCAAACTTATAAAATTTGAAGCCTTAAAATTGCCAACTTTCGGTAAAACAATACAAATCAAACTACGGACCTCCGAATTTGATTTTGGGCATACACCCAAGTCCAAAATCACTATATGAACCTATCGGAGCTATCAAAATACCGTTCTGGGTTTGTTTTCACAAAACTCAAACCTCGGTCAATATTTTTAACTTAAACTTCTAAAGTGAGAACCACTAATCCAAATTCATCCTGAAAAATCTGAAATTAAAATTCGACCATGCATGCAAGTTATAATACACAATATGAAACTTCTCAAGACCTCGAACAAATGAACGGAACCTTAAAGCTCAAAATGACCGGTCGGATCGTTACACTGATACTTCGCAATTGCAAACGTTTTATTAGAATTGCGAACCTTGGTCGCAATTACGAACATGTGGTCGCAATTGCAAACTCCGCAATCGCGAACCAATGGTCGAAATTGTGAACATCCTCACTTACGAACTTTTAGTTGCAAATGCGACATCTGCAACTGGTTGAGAGTTGAAATTTTGGTATTTTAGCTCATTCTTTTATATTTTGAACCCTAGACTTGAAGAGAGGTGCTTTTCCATGGGGACTTTTGTTCAAGGAAAGTGGGAAAGTGATTTATCCATATTTGTGATTATATTTCAAGAATCTATATGAATTTCTATACAAAATACATGGAATTTCAATGTAAAATTTTGAATTTTTTACTATACTTTAAGAAAGTCTATTTTGAGGATTTGAGTACTGATTTGGACTTGATTTTGGAATCTAATCATATATTAGGAGTCGAAAGGTTATGGGTCATCGAGTTTTATATTGGTTACAGATTTTGGGTACGCGATCCCGGGTTGACTTTTGGAAAATTCTTTAAAGATCGAGGCTTTATTGATTGGGATTACTTCTTATGGCATTGGTTGACTTTATTGATTGTTTGTTGGCTAGATTCGAGTTGGTTAGAGGTGATTTATCAAGGAAATATAATTTTGGAGCTTTGGACTAGCCCGGATGAGGTAAGTGTCTTGCCTAGATTTGGTGAAGGAAATTTTTCCTAATAAATATTATTGTGTGCTACATGCAGGTATGATGTATATGCAAGGTAACAAGCGTATATACATGTGTCATGCTTATTCATGCTCGGGGTAGATTCTAGATTACTTTATGCCTTGTTTGGTTGCATGATTCTATGTGTTCTATGGTTTTACTTGATAGAATGACTACATGAGTACAATAAGCCATGCTAGAAATAATATTTAGGTTGATGATACCTTATTTTGAGCACGATGAACTATTCTTGAGATCATTGAAATACCTGAATTAGACGTAGTCACACTTATGTTATGAACACGCATCTATACTTGTTATTCTTCTATTATGCCTTTAATTGATATATGACTACATGAGTTCCTTATTCAGATTAAAGACAATGGTTTGTCTTTTGATGCTTATTGGAGGCTTGATGATTGTTTGGAGGATGTATTACATGTTGGGTCCGTAGTCGAACAACATATCGACATAATTCTATGCATGGTTATTTCTCTGTCCATATGCATCATACATGCTCATCTTTTATTCATATGCATACAATCACTGCATATGGTTCTCAAATATGACCTGCGGTGATGGCACGAGGTTTTTGTCATGCAAGTATTGTGATATTGTTATTGATTGGGCACGAGTTCCTTGTCGTGCGATTGATATAATTTGTGGTATGAGATATTTTCTGTGCGATTGATACGATTATGGCATGAGGTTTTGCCGTGTTGCGTGTGGATACGGATCATCCCCTTAGGGTCTCTGTCTCATATTTCTCTCTTGATAGCGTATATGTGTATTATGGTACTTTGATTGATTTGAAAATAAATGGAGTATAAAGTCGGTTGATGATGAGTGGAGTATAAGGGTGGCTTTATTGATCATACAAGTGAATTCTTTATGATTTTTCATGCATTTTATATGTTTTCACACTGCATTTAACATGATATCTTATGCCTCTGTTATTATTTGATAATTTGATTGTCAAGATGGATTTACCTATGTTAAGTTGATATCTCATTTTTTGCTTGACCTATGAAATTTGGCAAAGCTTGCTTATTACCTTTACCTTGTAGTGCGCCTTTATTTTGATCTGTTATTCTATGACTGTGTTTTCAGATACTTCTTTGTATTTTGCATGTTATTGAGATGCACAGGTTATATCAAGTGAGTATGCATTGACTTATAACCCTTGTCACTAATTCTCTGAGATTAGTCAAGATACTTATTGAGTACATAGGGTCGATTGTACTCATGCTATATTTTTGCACCTTGTGTGTAGATATTTGAAGCTTAGCTGCTATGAAAGACAAAGCTTGGAATTGAAGACGTACCAGCGTTCTGGGTTCAAGCCACCTCTTGTTCATGGTAGTTTAGGATTTATTTCTATTTATGTAGCATTCAAACAGATATTATATTTATTCTTTGTAATAGTTTTGTAAATCTAAATCTTAGTATCACATGATTTGTACTATCAATCTTTGGGATAGTTGTATTGATTTCTGTTATATTTATCTATTGATTATTAATGATCTTTATTCGAGTTATATTATTTATTGTTTGGCTTACCTAGCATGTTAGGGGTTAGGAGCCATCATGACCAGATGATATTTTGGGTCACGATATGATCTAACATATTTACCTTTGGCACACACATCACATACCTTATATTTCCTGAATTTTGTCTTTGGCAAACCAAGAACAGGTCCTTGGTAATCAGTTTATTTAGTAGAGAGAAACTAGCATGTCCTAGCCTTTTATACCAAACAAATAAATTATTTTCAAGTGCACTAAGACATATCAACTCATTTTTAGGTGAAGACATAATATTAATTTTTGTATCTTTTACCCTTGAGAATCAGGCTTTAGAGTTTTCATTTATAACAATACAATCTCCAGTAGTGAAAACAACCTCAGTTGCCCTTATCACACATTTGGAAAACACTCAACAAGTTGTGTTTTAATTATTTAACAAAATATACATTATCAATTGCATGAGAGTGAAACTTACCAATTTTACTATACCAATGATATCTCATTTTTTACTATTGCCAACCCCCACTCTCCCTCCTTGGTAGGCTCTTAGTGAGAAGAAATTTATTCTGTTTCCAATCATGTGGAGGGAGCAAGCACTATCAACATACCACTAATTTTTGGTTCCCTTACCTTAGCCTGCAAAATTATTCAGAGGTCAGTTAGGAACCCAGACAAGTTTGGGTCCCTTTCTTTGAGTAAAATGATGATTCACATTCTTTTTAGTTAAACCTGGAAGTCTTGTACTTTTCAGTGAAGAACCAGGTTTCTCAATCTTCTCTTTTTCAACATATGTAGTGTTTCCAGTTGGACTTAATTCTAGCCATCCATACTTCTTTGAAGTGGCCATTGTTAACACAGTATATGCACAAACGATAACAGGACTATCAACATAATTACCATGGGGATTATATGTGTTTTGACCTTTGTATGTCCTAGATCTTTCTTATTGTTACTATAACTCTCATGCATGCTAAATATTATTTTTGAGACGTGGTCCACTTGAGATTTCTTTCCCGTTTATACTTAGTTTTATTCAAATTTTCTTGAAGCACTTTATCCTTCTCACGTTCAACTAGAAGATATCAGTTTTAGCCTTATTCAATTCACTCTCTAGTTTTTCTTGGATATTAGTGGCTAGTTCTTTTCTGTAAACTACCTCGGATTTGAATTATGATAATTCAAATAGCTCCGTATGGTGATTTTGGACTTAGGAGCGTGTCCGAAAAATTATTTGGAGGTACGTAGTGTAATTAGGCTTGAAATGGCGAAAGTCGAATTTTTGGGAAGTTTGACCGGGGGTTGACTTTTTCATATCGGGGTCGGAATCCAAATCTGAAAATTAGAATACCTCTGTTATGTTATTTATGACTTGTGTACAAAATATGAGGTCAATCAGATGTGATTTAATAGGTTCCGGCGTCGTTTGTAGAAACTTGAAATTTCAAGTTCATTAGGCTTGAATTGGGGTATGATTCGTAGTTTTACCGTTGTTTGAGGTGATTTGAGGGTTCGACTAAGTTCGTATGATATTTTAGGACTTGATGGTATGTTTGGTTGAGGTCCCGGGGGGCTCGGGTGAGTTCCGGGGGGTTAATAGATCATATTTGGCCATGGTGAGATTGCTGATATCTGTTGCTGCATTCTTCTGGTTTCCTATTTCGCATTAGCGAGTGGGCCCTCGCATTCGCGAAGAGTGTTTTCGGAGTGTTGAGATTTTGTTCTTTGCGTTCGCGAAGGGGAGGATGCGAACATGAAGGTATGATCTGTGTGTGCATCGCGAACGCGGGAGTGTTGTCGCATTCGCGAAGAGGAGTGAGGCAATTAGGGACCCTAGGTCCTTGTTCTACGCGTTCACGAGGTGGCGGTCGCATTCGCGAAGGTCTGAGCTGGTAAAGCTTCGCGTTTGCGAAGCCATGGTCGTGTTCGCGAAGGGTAAGATTGGTAAAGCTTCGCATTCGCGAAGCCATGATCGCGTTCGCGAAGGGTTAAATTCTGGGCAGTCGAATTGTGCTTCGCGAACACGAGGGACCTGTCGCGTTCGCGAAGAAGAGAGGTCTGGACAAAAAGTTTAAGTTCAGAAAATGGGACTTTGTCCCATTTTCCATTTTTAACGATTTGGAGCTCGGATTGAGGAGAATTTTGGGAGATTTTCATAGGAAACAACAGGGTAAGTGTTCTTAACACAATATTGGTGAAATTACCCGAATCCATGGTTGTTTGTATCATTTAATTGGTAAATTAAGTTGGAAAAGTTTGAAAATCCTCTTGGATAAATTTGAGGATTTGAGGGTCGAATTGTTATCGGAATTTAGTAATTTTAGTATGGTTAGACTCGTGGTTGAATGGGCATTCAAATTTTATAACTTTTGTAGAGTTCTGAGACGTGGGCCCCACGGGCGATTTTTGGAGTTAAAATTTGGATTTTTATGGAAAATTTGTATTTTCTTATGGAACTAATTTCAATAAATTTTTTTGACTGAAACGAATTATTTGTGACAAGATTCGGGTCATTCGGAGGCCGATTTGCAAGGCAAAGGCATAGCAGAGTAAAGGATTTCACGCTCTGAGGTAAGTAACAGTTATAAATATGGTCCTAAGGGTATGAAACCCCGGATTTTTGTATCATGTGATTACTTTGGAGGTGACGCACATGCTAGGTGACGGGCGTGTGGGCGTGCACTGAGGGGATTATGACTAAGTCCGTCCCGTAAAATTGTAAAGTTGAATAACTTGTTGTTAGCTATATGCTCTCAAGGTGTTGTGGAAATTTGACTATAAGGCATGTTAGAAATCATGTTTAGGCTATATGTTGGTACTTTTGGGCCCCACAGAGGCCGCGTTACATGTTGAATTGCCTGCTAAATTCTATATGTACTCAGTCTCAGTCTTTTTACTCACACATTTTATCTCAGTCTCTGTTATTATTATTGATACATCATATCATTGTTGTTTGGGTTGATTTCATGATTTTTGAGAGCCCGAGAGAGTAGAGAGATTTTTGATTGAGTGAGGCCGAGGGCCTGATTGTGAGATATTGATACTATAGCACGTGAGTTGTCCATGCAGCATGTGAGTTAGTCGTACGGATCCAGATATTGATACTATAGCACGTGAGTTGTCCGTGAGGATCCAGATATTTATACTATGGCAGGTTAGTTGTCCATGCAGCACGTGAGTTGTCCGTGCAGATTATAGCGCTTGGGCTATAGGAGCCCCTCCGGAGTCTGTACACCCCCAGTGAGCGCGGGTATCTATTGAGTGTGAATGGTGAGGGACTGGGAGCCCAGTGAGTGATTGTTGTCCTGAGAGGCTGTACTTGCTTTTTATTTGTTGTTGCACTTAGTAGCTATCTATCATTATTGTGAAATTTTCTGAAAGATTTTATATCCAGATTACATGAACTTGAACTGTATCGAATTGATTTGACATAAATTGCTGGATTTGAAAGCATGTCTTTTCTTTGTTGGAATTACTGAAAATGAACAATAACTGTGTAGCTCGTCACAATCTTCAGTTCCTTATTTGTTATTGTTACTTGCTGAGTTGGTTATACTCATACTACACCCTGCACTTCGTGTGCAGATCTAGGTCTTCCCGGACAAAACGGGTGTTGATTCTTTCGCACAGCTGATCTTCCGGTGATTCTGAGGTAGCTGCCGTATTTTGCAGACCTTGTCTCTCCTTCTTTATCTCCTTACTTACTGTGTTTGGTCTCAGACTGTTATGGACCATATTTTCCACACTTGTATTCATAATTAGATGCTCATGTACTCAGTGACACCAGATTTTGGGAGTATTTACATTTGTACTTGTGAGATGTCTTTCGCTGAAATTAAATATTATATTTTCAAACTTAAAAGAAATTGTGGTTTATTGAGATTGTCGGCTTGCCTAGTATCGAGATAGGCTCCATCAGAATAGGTTAGAATTTTGGGTCGTGACAGTGTTGAGATGACTTAGCCGATCGGGCTGAGATCTGATGCCATGCCGCGCATATAGTGGTATTGTGAGTCGATGTTTCGGGGTGAGACGGCTTAGCCGATCAGACTGATATCAGACTCCGTGCTAAAACATGGTGGTGTATCTGTGCTAGAGATCTCCCAACTTAAAAAGATTGGAACTTACTTGAAATTTATCTCTCCCCTAACTTAACACCTTGATACTGTTTGAGTCTCTTATTGATCTCATGTTTCCTTCTCCGTTTACTGTTACTCATTCTATTGAGAGGGTGTTCAGTTTTACATAGTAGTACTATTCTATATGTACTAACGTCCTTTTTGCCAAGGGCGCTGCATCTTTAATGGATGCAGGTGGTTCCATAACATGAGTATACCATCTTTAACCAGGCTTTAGACTTTTCATTTATAACCATACAATCTCCAGCAGTTAAAACAACCTCGGTTCCCCTTATCACACATTTGGAAAACATTCAGCAAGTTGTGCTTTAATTATTTAACAAAATATACATTATCAATTGCATGAGAGTGGAACTTACCAATTTTACTATACCAATGATATCTCCTTTTTTACTATTGCCAACCCCCACTCTCCCTCCTTGGTAGACTCTTACTGAGAAGAAATTTATTCTGTTTCCAATCATGTGGCGGGAGTAAGCACTATCGACATACCACTAATTTTTGGTTCCCTTACCTTAGCCTGCAAAAATATTCAGAGGTCAGTTAGGAACCCAGACAAGTTTGGGTCCCTTTCTTTGAGTAAAATGATGATTCACATTCTTTTTAGCTAAACCTCGAAGTCTTTTACTTTTCAGTGAAGAACCGGGTTTCTCAATCTTCTCTTTTTCAACATATTTAGTGTTTCCAGTTGGACTTAATTCTAGCCATCCATACTTCTTTGAAGTGACCATTCTTAACACAGTATATGCACAAATGATTACAGGAATATCAACATACTTACTATGGGGATTATTTGTGTTTTGACCTTTGTATGTCCTAGATCTTTCTTATTGTTACTATGACTCTCGTGCATGCTAAATATTATTTCTGATACGTGGTCCACTTGAGATTTCTTTCCCGTTCATAGTTAGTTTTATTCAAATTTTCTTGAATCACTCTATCCTTCTCACATTCAACGAGAAGATATCAGTTTTAGCCTTATTCAATTCACTCTCTAGTTTTTCTTGGATATTAGTGGCTAGTTCTTTTCCTTTAATGGAAGTAGCCAAAGGTTTCTTGTTATCAATTTCAAAGACTACCTTTTCATCTTCTAAAATAAGAACCTGATCCTTTAGATCATTATTGAAAATTTTCTAGTTCTCCTTACTTATTTCTAGATCTTTGTTTTCAAATCTAACTAAATGCATAACTATTCATTAGTTAGTCCTTTTCAGCAAAGATCTTTTGAGATGCATTAATCAAGATATTAGACAGAGATATCAGTTTCTTTTTAGAGTCAATGTGAAGTTTGTCATTAATGTCATAAAAGCTTACCTCAAGTTTGTCTTCATCATCAACATCATAGTCTGAGTTTGCTATTAGCACAAGGAGATCTTCACATTCTAAATCTTTATTATTCTTGGCCATCAAGGGTTGATCTTCTTCATCATCAGACTTATCTCTTTCCTCCACCTCTGCCTCTGCCTCTGCCTCTGCACTTGTCCTACCCCTTACCCCTGGTAGTGGCTGCAATCTGGGGCTCCGACTCCTGATCAGCTGCGGACGAAGTACGTGTCTTCATTATCTGTGAGAGAATAAGAGAAGAAAGAATCACATTTTAGGATAGCACAAAGTTGCATGATAGAGAAAGAAAGAAAGTGAAGTTTTCTAAAGTCATATAGCCTCTAGAAGATAAGTACAGACGTCTCTGTACCGATCTTCAAGACTCGTGAGACCTATGTAACCTAGTGATCTGATACCAACTTATCACGACCCAAAATTCCAACCATGAGATCATGATGGCGCCTAACACCGCTAGCTAGGCAAGCCAATATTTAATAATAATAAATAATCTTATCAATTGTCAACAGTATAATAAAGATAAAGTATGAAATCTCGTAAATACATAGTAGGGATACAACTCAACGCTGTCTAATGCTATCCCCAAGATATGGTATCACAAGTGCATGAGCCACTAAGAGTACTAAATAAAGTATGCAATGAATATATAATATTGTTTGGTACAATAAGCAGTAAATAAGGACTAGGAAGAAGACTCCAAGATCTACGAATGTCATGCAACACTACCTCAAGTCTCATGAGTAATCCGAGCTAATCACCTCTAAGTGTCGGTGGGACTAAGAAGTGCAAAAATGTAGTATGAGTATAATCGACCTTATGTACTAAGTAAGTATCGAGCCTAACCTCAATGAGGTAATGACGAGATTATGACAAGACACTTACTATAAACTTGCACGAGTAATAAGCAGAAAATAATACAATAAGGGAAACGAGTAAAATCATAAAAACAGAATAAGAGAATAAATAACAATGTTCACAAAATAATATCATGACACAACCTCCTAAAATAACACTGTAGAGAAGAATAACAACCAAGAAAAACCATAAGACAACCTATCCATTACTGCGTGCAACATAATCCCAACATCAATACCAACAATAATCACTATCGTTGCGGCGTACAAACCAATCCCAATATCAACAACCAATATCGTTGATGCGTGCAACCCGATCCCAATAGAATTTCATTTGAAATTACCCAATAACAACCAAATATGGTGAATCACAGCATAATATAAAAGAAAACTAAAACGCATAATTCACCAAGAATATACGAGCATGGATGAAGAATGTCACACAATTAAATGTTCAAGCACTAGCCTCACAATATATACATGTTAATAAAGACTTCAACAGGTCGTAAATACAAGAACAACCTAACAGTCACACAATTCAATATAGCATAGCCAAAGTATGACAAGAATACAAGTAGACTTGAAGGACTCATCAGTTTTATAGGGTTCTTCTACTTGACTGGCTTGTAGCATCTCACTCAATTTCCTAGCTTGTTCTCTACTGGCCAGTGTGTTGCATACAATCATTTTGATATGCTTTTTCTTGGTAGTTTAGGTGGTTTAAAGTGTGGGTGAAGGTTCTCTGGGTGGTGATGAAGGGTTTTTAGAGTTTTTGGGATTTTCATGGGTGCTTGCCATTTGATCAGTTCAGAAACTTGAGAGAAATAGAGAGAGTTTTGAGGTTTTGGAAATTTTGATCTTTCAAAAAAAATTTAGATAAGAGGATAAGGTCAGATCAATTTAAAGAGGGAAAGGTTGAGTGTATGACGATACCTTTTTGAAGTCTATAAGTCTAATCACATTGGAAGTTTTAGTTTAAAAAGACGTTCGATTCTTCCCCAAATATTTCAGCAATTTTGGCAATTTCAGCAATGAAACTGATTCGTTTGTAACTAATTGGTTCAAAAATAGTTTGGGATAAAGTGGGACTCTTTTCAGTTCATGATCCATATGTTGTTATTCAAATTATACGAAGTGTGTAGTACCTACCTTATAAGCTCGATGAACCAGGTTCTTCACTGAAAGTTCTCTTGTGTAAGACTGATTTTTTTCAAAAAAAATAAGGATAATATCATTATACATCAGTGAGACATTTTAGCACACGGCACAAGAGTATACTAATAAAAGCATGAGACTGGGCGATATCTAATCTAATTATTCACAAAATTCATAAATTATCTAACCAATCATTGAATTAGAATCGATTTCTTTTAGGTGATCTTAATCATCCCTAATTCTATCTTGTTCCTTTCAAAGTTATCCCTACTTAAAACTTTTGTGAAGATGTCAGCAATTTCCTTATCAGTAGCACAAAATTCTATAGTGATCAACATTATCCCTTTCAAAATTATCCCTTTGAAAATGATTTCCAGCATCTATGTGCTTAGTTCTTTTATGATGGACTGGGTTCTGGTCATACTAATTGCACTAGTGTTATCACAAAAGATATGGATACAACCTACATCAATTCCAAATTCCATCAATTGATGTTTGATCCACAATAATTTAGCACAACATGAGGTAGCAACAACATACTCAGCTTCAGCAGTAGCTAAGGCCACCGAATTTTGCTTTTTGGTGGCCCAAAACACAAGACATGATCCAAGAAAGTGTGTCATACCTGAGGTGCTCTTTCTATACACAAGAAAACCTGCATAATCAGCATATCCCACTAAGTTAAAATTACTACCTTTTGGATACCATAAACAAAAGTCAGTGGCGCCTTTTAGGTATCTCAAGATTCTCTTGACAACGGTCAAGTGAGACTCCTTTGGATTTGCCTGAAATCTAGCATAAAGGCCTATACTGAAAATAATGTCAGGTTTGCTAGTAGTGAGATATAACAAGGAGCCAATCATTCCCTTATACATCTTCAGATCAACAGATAAACCAGGTTCATCTACCTTCAATTTTGTCGTTGTTGCAATAGGAGCGTCAATTTCTTTGAAATCTTCCATTTTAAATCTTTTAAGAAACTCTTTCACATACTTTTACTGATGGATCATAGTTCCATTTGAATTTTAGTTAATTTGTAAACCTAAAAAGAAATTAATCTCACCCATCATACTCATTTCAAATTCACTCCCCATTAGTTTAGCAAATTCTTTACTTAACTTATCAGTAGTTGCTCCAAAGATTATATCATCAACATATATCTGAACTACCAAGAGATCTTTACCTTTTTCTTTCAAGAATAAAGTATTGTCAATTTTACCTCTCTTGTAGTCATGCTCAAGCAAAAACTTTGATAATCTTTCATACCATGCTCTTGGAGCCTGCTTGAGCCCATAAAGTGCCCTGTCAAGCTTGTACACATGATCAGGACATTCCTTGCTTTCAAAGCCCGGAGGTTGCTTGACAAACACTTCTTCCTTTAGATAGCCATTGAGGAAGGCACTCTTGACATCCATCTGATAGAGAGTGAATTCCATATAAGAAGAAAAGGCTATAAGGAGTATAATTGCCTCCAATCTTGCAACTGGAGCAAAGGTCTCATCATATTCTATTCCCTCATCTTGACTATATCCTTGAACCACCAATCTTGCCTTGTTCCTTGTAATTATTCCATCTTCATCAAGTTTATTTCTGAAGACCCATTTTGTGCCAATTACTGATATGTCCTTGGGTCTTGGTACCAGATGCCAAACTTGACTTCTCTCAAATTGCTTGAGTTCATCTTGCATTGCATTCACCCAGTCTACATCCTGCAAAGCCTCAACAATATTTTTTGGTTGAATAGAGATAAAAAAGCATCAAAAGCACAAAGATTCTTCAAAGAAGTTCTAGTTTTGATTCAAGAGGTTGGATCAATAATTGTGTTCTCAATGGGATGAGAACTTTGATACTTGTAAGGTTTCACAACCAACTGGTTTCCCTTAGATGTTCCTTCAAAGTTTTGTTGTTGAGGAACAAGTTCATGGACAGCTTCCCTCGAGGTTTGAGGATCAGTTTCTCTTTGTTCAGTTCCCCTTGTCAAGTTGCCCTTGGTGGAAGGACTTGTTCCATCACTTGTTCCTTGCTCTGGTTCAGCTTCCGTCTGGGCTGTGGTTTCATTTGAGTTTCTTACCAGTCCAATTGCTTCATCATCATGTTCCTGCCTCTCAGAAAGAATGTTAGTTTCATCAAAAACCACATGTACACTTTCTTCTAAACACATAGTTCTTTTGTTATAAATCTTATAAGCTTTTCTATGTGAAGAATATCCCAAGAATACTCCCTCATCATTTCTGGGATTAAACTTACCTAGGGAGTCTTTACCATTATTGTGCACAAAGCACTTGCATCCAAATGCCCCAAGATGGGATATATTTGGCTTTCTCCATTTAAGTAACTCATAGGGAGTCTTCTCAACAAGAGGTCTAGTCATGCACCTATTTATGATGTAGCATGCACTGTTCAAAGCTTCTGCCCAGAAACTATGGGTAAGTTAATTACTAGAAAGAAGCATAGTCCTAGCCATTTCTTCCAATGTCCTATTCTTTTTTTTGACTACTCCATTTTGTTGTGGAGTCCTAGGAGCAGAAAAATTATGATTTATGCCATGCTCATCATAAAATTCAGCAAATTTAGCATTCTCAAATTCAGTACCATGATCAGACCTAATTGATGCAAGTTGATTACCTAGATGTTTTTGAGTTTTTCTAACAAAAGAAGTGAACATGTTAAATACTTCATCTTTAGATGTTAAAAAGAATGTCCAAGTAAACTTAGAGTAATCATCAACAAGCATCATAACATATCTCTTACCACCTCTACTCAATATTTTCATTGGTCCACAAAGATCCATATGGACTAGTTCTATCGTCTTGGTGGTGCTTACCACTTTCTTGCTTTTGAAAGAGGATATTACCTTCTTCCCCCATGCACAAGCCTTATAAACTTAATCTTTCTTGAACTTAATGTTAGGCAGTCCTATCACAAAGTCCTTGGAGACTAGTTTGTTGAGTTGACTTAGACTAGCATGTCTAAGTCTCTTGTGCCAAAGGAGGGGATCATTATCCAACACACTTAAGCAAGTAAGTTCATTATCTGAAATTGTGGATGGATCTACAACATATATGTTATTCACTCTTTTTCCCTGCAAAACTATATTGTCAGTAGTAAGATTAATCACAAAGCATTTTGTAGAGGTGAATGCTACTATGTTACCTCTATCACACAATTGTGATACACTTATTAGACTGTATTTAAGTCCATCTATCAAGTAGACGTTCTCAATAAAGTGATAATAAGTCTTACATACTTTTTCAACCCCAATGATCTCACCTTTCTTCCCATTTTCAAAGGAGACATTACCTCCTTTAAGGTCTTGCTTCCTGTCATGTGCTTTGAGCAGCCACTATCCATGTACCATATTTGGCTGCTCCCCTTCATTTGGACCTCCAAAAGGAAATCAGGGGTTAGTCTTAGGAACCCAAACTAGTTTGGGTCCCTTTATATAGGCAAATAGATAAATCACATTCTTTTTAGCCCAACTTAACAGTCTATTTTTCCCTAGAACAAAATTTTTGTTCTTTTGACTTGCCTTCTCTTTTGCAGTGCATTCACTTTTATAGTGACCAGTGTTACCACAGTGTGTGCAAATCTTGTTCTCGGAGAGTGTGAGGTACTTGCTTTTGGGATCCTACTTAGGTGTGCAGAGTTCCCAATGTCAAGTCCTCTTCTGTTGCTACTATGATGTTCTTGTAGCCATGAAAGTGCATCAGATGACCTATTCCATTTACAAGTTCTGTCTAGCTCATGCTTGACCTTATTCAGATCCTCCGTTAGGACTCTTGCATGTTCATCCCTCTTATATAGCTCATCTTTTACCTTTCCTAAATCATTTTCTAGTGTGAGTTGTGTGACACTAGCTATTTCTTTACCTGTTCCTAACTTCAATTTCAGATTATCAGATCTAAGTTCTAAGAAAGTTGTGTCAAGTGCAAGCCCTAAGTTCCAGGTTTTTGCACTTTGCTTTCAAAATGACGCACTCCTTTGACAAATGTTCTTTTTCACAACTTATATTCTTAGATTCATCATTTAAAGTTAGCATCAATTAAATTTAATTTTATCTTTTAAGTCCAGAAAACTTATCTCAGATTCTTCATTAGGTTCTTCTTCATATTTTTGAATTGTTATAAGAGCTCATTCATCATCATCATCATCATCACCATCAATGTCCTCATCTAAATTGTCTTCCCAAGCAACAATCATTGCTTTGTATGGCCCTTTATTGTATTTCTTCTTATCATGAACTTGTTCCTTCTTTCGGTTTATTCTTTTAGATCTCTCCTTTTCCACTCCACTTCCCACATAGGATAGTTTTTGATCATGTGGTTCTTTTTACCACACTTGAAATATCCATCAGTCATTTGCAAGTGATCTCTTCTCATCTCCTTTCACAACAAATAGTAGTGATCATTGGATAGTGGTGACCTAGTGGTGGATTGTTTTTTACAGTTTTCAGGTAGTGCACTCATTCTGATCTTTTCCAAAGGTATTAGCCTTTTCAAGGATAACCTGCGATCTGATACCAATTAATATTTTATACTTCAATTTCATACAAAAGGGGCGGGGAGTGATTTGTGTGGTGTCCAATTTTTGTGTGCACTAAATATAGAAAGACCTCATTCTTCTATATGTTCCTTATACTACTGTTGCGAAAATAGTAAATGCTGAAAGTAAAGAACACAAGTATTTTTATGTGAAAAATACCCGGCTCAAAAGGTGAAAAAATCACGACCTACTACTCAGTAAGATTGTTCCCAATACTTCACTAAATCATTAAGCCAAAACAACATTTATAAAACTCTTTGTAAACCTAAGGTTACCTCTAATCCCGTTGTGGAAACTAGCCCCTAACTGTTGCGACAACTTAAAGTTAACTCTAACATGAATACTCAGAGTACCTAATACAATTGCCTCTAGCTAAAGCTGAAAGGTACAACTCAAAATGCCTACTACACTTTGAACTAGAAATGAAAAAAGACACATAAAACTCTTTATGGAGCTGGTTCTTCAATCTGGTTCGTGTAGCTTCAGGATCGCACTTTTAAATCTCACAGGAATTGCTCACAAAATGCCTTGCTATTTTGCTCTCAATTGATGCTTAACTTCAGTATGTGTGCATCCCCCGTAAAAGAGAACAAAACTGATACTTATAGAGTTAGTAGAATAAGGATTAACTAGAAGTCTAATGCTTTACTCTTCCTTGGTGGAAGAGTTCTAGTTATCTTCAACTTCTAACTCTTTTCTTATCTTGGATAGAGTTCTCTTCAAATAAGGAGTCTCGCTCCTTATCAAATATGCAACCTTTTCGTTCAGGGATTATCAGAAATAACCACTTATACTTATCCATTTCACGTGCATGCCTTTTGCTTGATTTTGCCCGTCACCTATGTACATTGTCCATGGACCTGGTTCATGCATGTATTCCTTTGTTAATCATCAAAACTAAAACCGCTCAGTTCAACAAAATATTTGGAAGAAACTATGTGTATGTTTGTTTTTTCACTGGTGGTGGATAAAATTGAAGAAGGAGAAGTGTGAAGATGAAGGTGCGGAAGTGCGGTCCAAATAAAGTAAAGTTAGTTTAAAAAATGAAAAAGAAAAACTTATTTTTAAGGGCTTCGCGTGCTCAAATGTGAGTGAAAAATACACACTTTGCCATGTCAGAATGAGGGGTTCAGGGGACACATGTCTGTTAAGAAGTGGTGTCTAGATGGTTACTATCTAAGTTAAGGAGTCAAATTGAAAGTTTGGTGCCAAGTTTAAGTGTTGTATTTTGCCAATAGAAATAAACTAGCCTTTTGCTTTTTCAAGATTAAAGAACTGAAGTATAGCTACCCTAATCATCATCTTATGTAATATTTCTTTTTCTCTTCACTATATTAGAGTTTGTGCTTTCAACCCTCTTTCAACAACAGTGCATTAGGCATTAGCTAGTAATTCGGAATTTGCAGGCTCTGTTCGTGTCAATCTGCAGTAGCTTTTAAATGTTTCTTTCCCAACTAAAGCCAGGTATGCATTTGAGGCCTTATAACTATAAATACATGTGACTCCTACCTATATATGCTTGATCAGAGAAACCAATGAAAAGAGGAGCAAATGAGTTTGCAAAACAGTGTTTTGTAATTAATTACCATATCCATTTTTTTCATGCATTTTTTATTTATGGAAAGTGAAAAGAGAGATGTGCTTTCATTTTTGAGCTTGCTTTTTCTCTTGTCTTCCCTTTCTTTGCCAATTTATGAACATAGGAGCAAATCTAAAATTAAAGAAAACATAAGCTTACTAAACTACTGAGACATGTAAAACAATATTGTTTTCAAGACCGTATATTCTATTTATTTGTTCTGCATCTTTGAGCAAAAATCCCGAGGGACCAGGTTTTGTTTTAGGTTTTAAGAACTCAAGTTTAGCTACGTACCTTGAATCATAGTTCACCTTTCAGTTCTATTTCCTCTTTATTTTGGCAGATCTGCTCGTTTGAGTTATGATTTCTTACATTCTCTTTTTATCAACTAACTGCGGAGTTGATTTTGATTTTTTGCATGTTTTGGTTGAATCAATCTGCAAAAGCGTTCAATTTTTTTTTCCAGCTAGATCTAGGTTAGAATTTGATGCTTAAAACTCATTATTAACTGTTGTTTTTCCTGTTTACAATTGATGTTTTGTTTGATCTAGGAAACAAATAAAGAGGAGTGAATTTGTTTTTCATCCTGCAGTTGGTAATGGCTTATGCTGAGTTGATTTCCTGTAGATTGATGCTGTGAAGAGGAATATGATGGGAAGTAGTTTTGGTACAAATGAAGTTCAAGGCTATGGTGAACCTACAAATGAGGATCTGCAAAAGGGTAATTTCTTGCCGCAAAACTGAATCCAGAAAATATTGTCGTGGGTGTCACTTTCATGATTGAAAACCCTTTTTAGCTTTAAGTAGTGTGGGTAAGATTGGAAAAACGACTCTAGCTAAAAAGGCATGTGATGATCCTGAAATCAGGCATCGTTTTGACATCCATGTTTGGGTGACAGTATCTCAAGAATACCGAATTGGAGATTTGTTGTTAGGTGTTCTTTCTTGTACCTCAAATGGCATCAAAGAAGAGATTGATGATGATTAATTGATGAATATGATATACAAAAAGTTAAAGGGTCGGAGGTATCTTGTTGTAATGGATGATCTTTGGAGTAGTGACGTCTGGGATCTTATGACAAAAACTTTTCCAGACGATAATAATGGGAGTCGAATTATTTTGACTAGTAGGCTCAATGATGTGGCTATGCATGCTGACCCTGACAGCCCTCATGAGATAAGCCTATTGAATGAAGATGAAAGTTGAAATTTAATTCATGACAAGGTGTTTGGAATAAAACAGGTTTGTCTTCCTAAACTAGAGGATATTGGGAAGCAAGTAGCACAAAAATGCCAAGGACTACCTTTAACTCTTCTAGTGGTTGCAGGACATCTCTCTAAAATTGCTAGAACAAAAGAAAGTTGGCAAGATGTTGCCAAAAGTGTAAGTAAAGTTGTTGCTGATGAACCAAATATATGTGTAGAAGTGCTTGCGATGAGTTACAATTACCTACCTAATTATCTTAAATCGTTTTTCCTTTACATGGGAGTCTTTCCAGAAGATAGTGTTAGGATCGGGAATCCGAGTAGTGCGGAATTTAGCCAAACAACGTATAATGACAATAACAAAGACTATGGAAGTTGATAATAACGGCAATTAAAGAAAATAAAAAAGACACAAATTTAACGTGGTTCGGTCAAGGTGACCTACGTCCACAAGCGGAGATGAGTAATTTCACTATACTAACAAGAGTACAAAAGAGAGTACAAAATTAGAGTAAATACTCTAATTAATCCCAAATATCCCAAGAGAATAACCTCACAAGATCACTCCAAAGAAAAGGTTCATACAAGTGTTTCCCAATACTCACTCTCTTACAAAATACTCTATAATGAAATAAAGGAGGAGAAAGAAAGACAAGAGTGAAAAGCTCTTGAATTGGTGTGTTTGCAAATGAGGAGAAACTCCTCTATTTATAGCAAGAAATCCTTGGCCTAATAATGGATATTATGTCATGGCAAATGTCATGATCCACAAATTTGTTATAATGGATATTATGTCATGGCAAATGTCATGAACCACAAATTTGTTATAATGGATATTATGTCATGGCAAATGTCATAAAAATTTGGCCATATTACAAATCTCTACCTTGGTCTAATTTTGGCTTATAGTAAATTTGCTCCACCTTCTCCGCAAAAACCCCAATGGGCAAAATCATTCTTCATAAATGCCAATCAAGTTCAGGCAAAGCTTGAACTTGGATACTGGAAGAGGTTTTGTGAACATGTCAGCAGGATTGTCTCTAGTGTTGATCTTCTGAACAGAGACTTTTCTTTCAGCAATGGTTTCTCGGATGAAATGATACTTTATATCAATGTGCTTCGTCCTCTCATGATACATTTGATCTTTAGTCAAGTGAATGGCACTTTGACTATCACAGAAAATGGTAATACCACCTTGGTGTAAACTGAGTTCCGCAAATAGACCCTTCAACCATAAAACTTCTTTGATCGCCTCGGTCACTGCCATATATTCTGCTTTGGTAGTAGATAAAGCTACTACATGTTGTAATGTAGCTTTCCAACTAATAGCGCAACCCCCGATGCAAAATACATAGCCTATCAGTGATCTTCTTTTGTCAAGATCACCTGCATAATCTGAGTCTACAAAACCAATCAAAGTGTTAGTATTTCTCCCAAACTCCAAACATGTGTTTGAAATACCTCGCAAGTATCTGAGAATCCATTTCACAGCATGCCAATGTGCTTTACCAGGGCAAGCCATATACCGGCTTACCACGCTCACTGCTTGTGAAATGTCTAGACGTGTACAAACCATTGCATACATAATACTGCCGACTGCACTAGAATAAGGAACCTGTGTCATGTACCTCTCTTCTTCCTCTGACTGTGGGAACTGAGCAGCTGATAACTTAAAATGAGCAGCAAGAGGGGTACTAACTGGTTTAGCATCTTTCATGCCAAACCTCTCCAAGACTTTCTCCAAGTACTTCTTCTGGGTCAGAAATAGCCTGTTGGCTTTTCGATCTCTTTTGATCTCCATGCCAAGGATTTTCTTAGCTGCTCCCAAATCTTTCATCACAAATTCACTTTTCAGCTAACTTTTGAAATTGTGAATTTCTGTTAAATCCTTAGCAGCAATGAGCATGTCATCAATATATAATAATAGGTACACAAATGAACCATCATTTAACTTCCGGAAGTAAACACAACTATCATACATGCTCCTCGAATAACCATGACCCAACATAAAGGAATCAAACCTTTTATACCATTGCCTTGGAGACTGCTTTAATCCGTACAAGGATTTCTTCAACAAGCAAACATGATCTTCTTTTCCTTCAATTTCAAATTCTTCGGGTTGATGCATGTATATTTGTTCCTCAAGTTCTCCATGTAAGAAAGCTGTCTTAATATCAAGTTGTTCTAATTCCAAATCATACATGGCAACGAAGGCAAGCAAGACACGAATAGAGCTATGTTTAACAACAGGTGAGAAAATATCATTAAAAATAACTCCTTGTACCTGACTATAGCCCTTAGCAACTAATCGTGCCTTATACCTCGCATCTTCAACCCCTGGAATGCCATCCTTTTTCTTGAAGACCCATTTGCAACCAATAATTCTTTTTCCTGATGGCAGCTTCACAAGAGACCAAGTACCATTCTTGTGGAGAGACTCAATTTCTTCATTCATTGCAATCAGCCACTTGGCTGAGTCAGCACCGGAAACTGCTTTTGAATATTTTGATGGTTCTCCAATTTCTTCAGTTTCCTGTGCAACTGAAAAAGCAAATGCAACATAATCTCCAAACCTTAATGGTTGTTTACCTTCTCTTCTTGGTCTATGTTTGGCTATAGAATACTCCTCTTCTTCTGGTTCAACTTCAGGAGTCTCAACTTCAGGAATTTCAGCTTCTGTCTCAACTTTATTTTGCTCCAAAGTTGATGAGCTTGGTTCAGAAGGAATGCCAATCTCAATCTCTACCTGGTTCTGTGTACTCTTTCCTTTATCTGTATTACAAGAACTAGAAGACTCTTTTCTAGAATGTAACATAGAGGATTCATCAAAGGTTACATCTCTGCTAATTATAAATTTTGGTGCCGTGCGATCAGGATACCATAGTCGGTATCCTTTCACCCCAGATGCATACCCAAGGAAAATGCACTTTTTAGCCCTTTGCTCTAATTTTCCATCATTTACATGCATGTATGCAGGGCAACCAAATATCTTTAAATCAGAATAATTAGCAGGAGTACCTGACCACATTTTCTCTGGAGTCTTAAAGTTCAAAGGTGAAGAAGGAGCTCGGTTGACAATATAACAAGCTGTAGAGATAGCTTCTGCCTAAAAGGCATTTGTCAACCCAGCATTTGAAATCATGCAACGAGCCCTTTCAAAAAGAGTTCTATTCATCCTTTCTACCACACCATTTTGCTGAGGTGTCATTCTCACAGTACGATGTCGAGCAATTCCTTCAGTCTTGCCAAATTCGTTGAATTCATCATTACAAAATTCCAAGCCATTATCTGTTCTAAGCCGCTTAACCTGTTTTCCTGTTTGCTTTTCAACCAAAACTTTTCATTGTTTGAAATTTAAGAAAATATCACTTTTATTTTTCAGGAAATAAACCCAAACTTTCCTTGAATAATCATCAATGAAAGTTAACATATACCTGGCACCACCTTTTGATGGGGTACGTGAAGGACCCCAAAGATCTGAATGAATGTAATCCAAAGTACCTTTTGTTCTATGAATCGCTGGAGATTTGAAGCTGACTCTTTTCTGCTTCCCGAACATACAATGTTCACAGAACTCCATATTTCCGGTACTTTGGCCACATAAGAGACCTCTTTTACTGAGGATGGAAAGACCTTTTTCACTCATATGCCCCAATCGCATATGCCACAATTTGGATGTCAGAATCTGATTTATCTGATATTGAAACTGCAGCAGCACCTGTAAAAGTAGATCCCAAAAGAGTATACTATGTACCAGATCTGCGTGCTTTCATGATCACAAAAGCACCATGAGAAATTTTCAGAACTCCACATTCACCTGTGTACGTGCACCCAAGAGATTCTAGAGTGCCCAAAGAGATGAGATTTTTTTTCAAGTCAGGAACATGTCTAACATCGGTGAGAGTTCTCACCACACCATCGTGCATTTTGATTCGGACTGTACCTTTTCCAATAACTTTGCAGGCAGCATTGTTGCCCATCAAGACAACTCCACCTCCAATAGATTCATATGTGGTAAATAAATCCTGACTGGGACACATATGATAAGAACAACCCGAATCTAAAATCCACTCATTGTTAGATTTGAAACTATTATTAGTTGCTAAAAAAATAGTTCCCTCAGTCTCATCAACAGCTACACTTGCTTCGGCAGTGTCAGTATTTTTGTGCTCATTTTTCTTTTCTGTATGCTTTTCTTTGTTTTTCAATTTAAAGCATTCAGAAATAATGTGACCTTTCTTATGACAATATTTGCACATGACATTTCTGTATCTGGATTTTGACCTTGATTTAGGTTTCTCACTACTTGAATCTTTCTTATTGGATCTACCTCTTATGAATAAGCCTTCCCCTTGGTTCCCACTAGTTTCCCTAGTAATATCTCTATCTATTTGTTCTTTTGATTTCAAAATAGATTTGATATCTTTATAAGAGATATTATCCTTTCCATAAAGCATAGTATCTCTTATATGTTTAAACGACTGGGGTAAGGAAATAAGCAATAACACAGCTTGATCCTCATCTTTGATTTCAGCATCTATGTTACTTAAATCCATAAGAAGAGAATCAAAAGTATCAAGATGAGTAAGTATAGAGGTACCTTCAGCCATACGAAAAGTGTAGAGTTTTTGCTTTAGGTAAAGCCTGTTTTTTACTGTTCTTTTCATATATAGGGTTTTAAGCTTTTTTCATATGCCTTTGGATGAGCTTTCTGCTGCAACTTCACGCAAAACCTCATTTGAAAGATTTAAAATAATACCTGCTTTTGCCTTTTTGTCTATGACGGCAAACTCCTAGTCCGTCATTTTATCCGGCATCTTCTCCTTTCCTTGCAGTGCCAGATCTAAGCCATCCTGAATTAGGATAGCTTCCATCTTTAATTGCCACATTCCGAAATTTGCACTTCGGTCAAATTTCTCAACATAAGACTTTGTTAGAGTCATTTTGGCTATTTAAAATAACCCGGTTAGATCTGGCTCTGATACCAATTTGTTAGGATCGGAAATCCGGGCATTGCGAAATTTAGCCAAACAACGGTATAATGACAATAACAAAGACAATGGAAGTTGATAATAACGGCAATTAAAGAATATAAAGAAGACACAAATTTAACGTGGTTCGGTCAAGGTGACCTACGTCCACAAGCGGAGATGAGCAATTTCACTATACCAACAAGAGTACAAAAGAGAGTACAAAATTAGAGTAAATACTCTAATTAATCCCAAATATCCCATGAGAATAACCTCACAAGATCACTCCAAAGAAAGGGTTCACACAAGTGTTTCCCAATACTCACTCTCTTACAAAATACTCTATAATGAAATAAAGGAGGAGAAAGAAAGACAAGAGTGAAAAGCTCTTAAATTGGTGTGTTTGCAAATGAGGAAAAACTCCTCTATTTATAGCAAGAAATCCTTGGCCTAATAATGGATATTATGTCATGGCAAATGTCATGATCCACAAAATTGTTATAATGGATATTATGTCATGAACCACAAATTTGTTATAATGGATATTATGTCATGGCAAATGTCATGAAAATTTGGCCATATTACAGATAGTGAGGTTGAGGTTGAGAGATTGATAAACTTCTGGATTTCTGAGGGTTTTCTATTGGAAGAAAGGCACAAAAGCATGGAAGAAATGGGAAGAGAGTGTTTGGAGGATCTTCTTCGCAGGAATCTGTTAATGGTTAGAAAGAGGAGATGGAATTATAATGAGGTGAGAACATGCGGTGTCATGATCTGATTCGCGACTTAATTTTAAGAGAAGCTGGGAAAGAGAAGTTCCTGCAGGTTACTAGAATTTATGAAGCGACTAATCCTTCCGCGCAGAAGCTTCGTGTTCGTCGCTACAGTTTCCATCCATGCATTTATCAGGCTACCTGCTGGGAGTCATTATCCAGTGATCTCACCCGAACTCTGCACTTTTTCCGCGGATTAGAAACGCCTTCTAAACAAGTTCCTATTCAAACTGCTAAGAGTGTTGGTAATCTTTGACTTTACGTTTCAAGATTTTCCCCTTGAAATAACAAAATTAGTACATCTCAGATACCTTGAGTTCTACTGTAAAGATGATATTCACTGGTTAGTCTCATTCTCATAGCTTCATAATCTGCATACCTTGATTTTTGGGCACCAAGGTTATAAATCTCCAACTATACCTGCGTCCATCTGGAAGATGAAACATTTAAGACATCTACAGGTGAGAGTGGCTTATTTTCCTTCCCCCAAAGTATATAATAGACAGTTGGGTTCTTTTCTTTTCCCCAAAATAAGCTACAAAATCTGGAGGTACTTTCCTGTCTAGCTTTGTCCAGTTGTACTTCTGAATTGTTGTCTGCTATTCCGAATCTTAAGAGACTGACAATTCCTCATGAAGAAGAGTTGACATAATTCGAGCTCGTGGAGATTTCCCGGCACCTAAGTAATTTTTTCCGTTTAAAAGAATGTGAAATATTGAAGTTCAGGGGCAACCTACAATACTTTCGCCCAATGCCGGGTAAGTATTCTTTGCCTACATCTCTAAACAGCTTAACTTTAGCAAATACTTGTTTACCATGGGAAGACATGGCAAATATCGTAATGTTGCCAAACCTCGAACGGGGCGGCCCGACGTATTTTGGGGCTTAAAGCCAAACTTTGATGAGGGATCTTAATGTTTTTAATTTTTTTTTATTATTTGAAGTCAATTTTTCTAACTTTTTTAGATGCAAAGTTATTAATAATTTTCTTATAATCAATTTCTCCTAATAAGTATTTCTCAATTGACAATATAACTAACTCATATAATCTCTCTTGAGACATTGTTGATCTTAGGTAAGATTTTATCAATTTTAATTTTGAAAAGCTTCTTTCCGCTGAAGCAACGATAACAGGAATTGTTAGCATTATTCTATAAGCAATATATGCATTTGGAAAAGAATCAAATCTCTTTATTTGATTGAATTTTTCTTCTTTTCTTGAGTTTTTCATAACCAGATTCATACTTTCTATTTGACATACTTATATTCTAATAAATAATCTGAAAATGTACTAAATAGCAAAATATTAAATTTTAGATGAGAAAATAATAAAAAGATAGAATGATAGAACCTGGTTCAAGAACGAATAACCTGATATCAAATTAAATTTTCTGCTCGAGTATGTTTGTCGTAATACTTAAATTATGAAAATAGAACGAACAAAAAATACTCCACTATTTCTTGAATCAATACACTAAACTCTGAACTCTGAAACTCCACAATAATGCTTGATCTTTGGCTATTGCAGAATGGACTATGGAGGCATGAATTGAAGAACAAAGTATAAAAATATAATATTGTTTTCACTTTGCTCGAGAAAGTTGTGCTCGAGAAAGTTGTGGTCCACTATCTCAAATTTGTGTTCTCTTTTTATACAAACTTCCCACGTATTATTTTACTTTATAGTTTTTTTTTTTAATTTTTTAATTTTTTAATATACATATATATAATTTAGGTATAACCAAAAAATGGAACTCCCATAAATGTGGGGCCTAAAGCAATTGTTTTACCCTCTTTATGGACGGGCTGCCCCTGACCTCGAAGTGCTTAAAATTAAATACCATTGATTTTATGGTGCTTTCATTAAATGACAGAGATTTTTACTCAACTTAAGTTCCTCCTAATTAATAAGACATATTTGAAGCACTGGGAAGCTGGCAGTGTTAACTTCCCAAAGCTGCAACGCCTAGTTCTGAAAAGATGCTTCGACTTGGAAGAAATCACTAAAGATTTTGGGGAAATTTGTACCTTGGAGCCGATAGAATTGTGTAAATGCAAAACTTCCGCTGCAGCATCTGCTAAAGAAATTCAAGAAGAGCAAGAGAGCATGGAAAATGATTGTCTTAGTGTCCTCATCAATGATTGTAGGTAATACTCAAACTGTCTCAATTTAGTGCTTGCTAATCAGTTCAAAGATCTCTCTTTATTTTATGTGCTCCATTTCTTCTTATACATTGCCTAATGGCTAATGATATAGTTTTACAAGTTAAGCAATGATAGTTGAAAAATCGACAGAACTTAATCAAAGAAGTCCACATCCCATTCCCACTTAACATATTATATCGTCCTTGCCTTGGACATCATTGATCTGCTTCAAGAATCATGATGAATTCCTTCCACTTGTAGGTTTTGATTTTAAGTTCAAGAAAGCTGGTAGTGCTAAAAGCGCAGTGCGGTGCACTAAGCTCCCGCTATGTGCGGGGCTCGGGGAAGGGCCGGACCACAAGGGTCTATTGTATGCAGCCTTACCCTGTATTTTTTCAAGAGGTTGTTTTCAACATTCTCCACCATATTTCCCATCCCCACCAACCCCCATCACCCCATCCATTCCACCCCCATATTTCACTCATTTTCCATGAAAACAATCTTCATACCAAACACACCCCAGAACTTCTGTATTTGCCATATACTCTTCAAGAGTTCCATGTCTTAATGTTCTGATATCTATTCAGTATGCTTTAATACTACTGAATTAACAAAAGGCAAGAGATAGGAATTTTGATGTAGAAACTCACACTGCTTGCTACAGTTGCTAGCAGTCAAGCTCATCTTGAAAGAAAATTTTCTGCATTAATCATTCTTAAAGAGATTTGATCAAAGACTTCAAAGAACTTAATGAGAAGCATCAGGAGTGAAGTCTACACGTTCTGTTTCCCGCTAAGGAAGGGCAAAAAAAAAACATGTTTTAAGAAAAAACCCAGTCATGTTTGAGCTGAATTTGATTGAAATTGAACAAGTTGAGCTGAGGTTTAATTAACTCGGGGCTGAGTTGAGCCAGCTAAATTCAAAAAAGCTGAACAGAGCTTCGACCAGGCCTACAGACGACTATAACAAAGAGTTCTGTAGAGTGTCTTAGTCCTTGGTACATTTATAGTCTTTATTTACGGATCAAACAATATTGGAGGTGGCCATGACATTCAACACTCAGGTTGCAAAAACAATTTCTACTCGTAATTGATTTTTTGTCTGCAAAACTAATTCAATCAGTTCTAGAACGAGGAGAGTAAGATTTATGGTAAAGGTGCTCACTTTATTGTTTTATTAGAGTTGTTTGCATATATACATCTCCATTAGTTTTGTTTTGCAAAAGGAATAATAAATAGTTATTTCTGGAGTGTTGTCTCACGTTATAGTTGCACCCTTATACTTTCAAGGAGTACTGTAACTCCGAACAATTTCGAATGTTATTACCCCTTCTGGGCCTACATGGGATAGAAAGTGTATATCTCTCTCTTTATCACTTTCTTAAAGAGAGTGAGAATTAAAAAATATATAT
Source organism: Nicotiana tabacum (assembly GCF_000715075.1). Classification (NCBI taxonomy): domain Eukaryota; kingdom Viridiplantae; phylum Streptophyta; class Magnoliopsida; order Solanales; family Solanaceae; genus Nicotiana; species Nicotiana tabacum. The sequence goes on along the minus strand of NC_134088.1, from coordinate 25,819,686 downwards.
TTTTTGCAAGATTTTTTAAAATGTACGTTTCTACTTTTCTTTCATTTTATATTATTATTTAATTACTCTTTTATTTTTTTCTTTTTCTCTTATTCCTTCTTATTCAATGAGACATTAACAGGTTGCCATCTCGTTCTGCCATTTCATCACCTCTATATCCCACCGCCACACCAGTTTTTTTTTTTTTTTTTGAGAAACTGGAATAATTTATTCATTAATACTACGAAAGGTCGGACATAAGATCCATAGGATCATTACAAACAACTGAAAGGCCTTCTATGGCATTTAGGTTACCAAGTTCGGCCAACTTCCTACCGTTACTTTCAACAACTAACTTATTTGGAGAATAAAGACCTTCCTTGTCCACCAGCATCCTGGACTCAACAAAGGTAGGGGGTACTACAATACACACAAAGCTATTTATGATGTTCAAATTCACTTCTAAAAAGTAAATGGACACGGTCGCATGCAATATAATTTACCCAACTATGAGTCAAAGTCGAATCCCACAGAGAACAACATGTTGGTGATTAGGCGTGTAAGAGAATTATCACTTGTTATGCTAAGCCAAACACTTAAAAGGTGATTGTGAAAATATTTATGTCTAAAATGCAAAAATATAAACTAACTTAGAAGGCAAGTAAAATGATCAATGGCTACAAGCATGAATGCATTGGGAATTACACTCAAGTAACCATCCAATGTATTTCACGATTTTACAAATATGAGCGAGTTTATGTTAATTAGCCTAGGATAATAATTCTATATTAGCTTCTTCCGAATACTAACAAGACGTCCTAATTAAATTATCCCTAAAACAATTAAGAGATTAATAGCCTGTTTGGCCAAGCTGGAGAAATCAGCTTATTTTGATAAGTGTTTTATTTAAAATTGCTTTTGAAAAAAGTACTTTTGGAGAGAAGCAGTTTGTGTTTGGCTAATCACGCTGAAAAACACTTTTGAGCAATAATTTCTGTTTGGCCAAGCTTTTCAGAAAGTACTTTTAAGTATCAAATTACGAATAAAGACATGAATAGATTTATTTTTTTTATTTTATTTTTTATTTTTGCCTAGTGGCTAATATATAAATAAAATCCCAAAATGGGTCCAAAGCTTACAAGATGTCTAAACCAAAATAAAAGTTGAAGTTGCATGAATCTACTAGCTATTAAAAAGATAGAAAATCTAAAATCGAATGAACTAGCTATTACAACATGATAAGTTGAATGCTTCCTTCTCCTATTAGTGTATGTGAATTTAGGGTATATTGTCCATAGGCTAAAATAAATTCCAAACATCTCCACCATAGAGTTAAAGCTAGCATAGTCTTCCAAGTGTAGCTATTATATGATCTTCATATGCAGTGGACTGATTTTGTTCAAGTATTAATCATGTGCTCACTCATCAAGATTAATGTGTAGAAGAGGAGCCTGGCTTTAGGCAGACTTTGCAAGGCAAAGGCCAGGCATGAGATAGCTTTAGGCAGGCTTTGCAAGGTAAAAGCCAGGCTTGAGCTGGCTTTAGGCAGGCTTTACAGGGCAAAGGCCAGGCATGAGCTGGCTTTAGGCAGGCTTTACAAGGCAAAAGCCAGGCATGAGCTGGCTTTAGCCAGGCTTTACAAGGCAAAAGCCAAGCATGAGCTGGCTTTAGCCAGGCTTTACAAGGCAAAAGCCAGGCATGAGCTGGCTTTAAGCAGGCTTTGCAAGGCAAAGGCCAACCTTTGAAATTATGCCTTTTTGTGATCTTGTAAGCTCAGATCTTTCCCTACTAGAACCTTTAATGTAGACATCATTCTAAACATTGCTAAACCATCCTCATATTGAGCATGAAAGCATACTAATACCACTGAGAAATGATTCAACAATCTCCAAAAATACCATATGATGGGTTCAGCATTTTCCTTAGCATTTGGACATATCAGTTTGTGCAGAGTCCAATCCTGTGAAGCCATCAGTCTGGGGTTCTTCTCTTTGCTATCCTAACCCTAAGGTTAAGTGATTGAGATTTGTCTAGATTGATCAACCTCCTCCCTGCACTAGGCAGTTCAGAGAATGAATGAAACTCGGATGTACCTGCAAAAGAGAACACAATGTTAGCTATAAAATCCGCCACTGAGTTGCCTTCTCTGAACACATGTTGAAAGATCACATTGAAGTTGTCCTTCATCTCTATAATTTTCTTCATATCATGTGCAATTACCCAAGGAGGATCCCATTCCCCTTCTATCGCCTTCTTCATCACCAATAAATCAGTCTCCAGTATGAAAGGGTGAAGATCATGCTCTACACAATATTCCAACCCTTGAAGAATAGCCTTAGCTTCAGCCACCACATTAGTTGTCACTCCCAGGTCTACTACCCTAGCATACACCACATCACCTTCATCATCCCTCACATAAAAGCCTAGGGAGCTAGGTCCAGAATTGCCCTTTGAAGCTCCATCCGTATTATATTTGTACCAACCATGAAAAGGAAGCTGCCATGTTAATCTTGTAGTGATTGATATAGGTTTATATTCTTCAAAGTATTGAATCATGTCTGGCCATAACAATGGAATATTAGGGATTCAAGCATACCTCACCCTTGCCAGTTGATGCAATATCCTATTTATCTCATGAATCACCTTATTTGTGGACACAGAACCACCATATTTACCTGTATTTCTTCTCTTCCAAAGCTCCCAAGTGATGATAGCTGGTATTGGTTGAAATAGTGGCTTTAATTTTGGACAACACTAAGCATACCACTAGTGCCTTATAATCTGCTTCAATTGAATCAATTGCACAAAAATTCCAGCAGCCCCCATGAACAAGTTCCATACCTTAGAGGCAGTAGGACTTGTGACAAATATATGCTCAATGGATTCCTCTTGGGGCTGCTGACAACACCAACACCTAGACATCACCATTTTCTCTTGCCTCCTCCACATGTCATCAGTGGCTATTTTCTGCCTCCACAATCTCCACAAGAAGAAGGATATCTTGAATGGAAAATCTTTAATCCACATTAACTTGAATTCCTAATTAGGATCAGCCCTATGCCTTAATATTTGTCAAGCACTGCTAACACTAAACTTGCCTGAAGGAGTTGGCATCCAGTATGGCCTATCCCAATATCCCTCACTGCCTTCATAGTGCACATTTAACCTTATATGTTCTGCAATTTCCTCATTGAAAGTTTGATTTAGCAGCTGATCATCCCATGCTTCCCCTTGTCGCAATTCTGCCACCTCCTGAAGACCTTCATTGATTGGAAAGTCTTCAGGTAATATGTGATAAAGTGCACCCAATCCAGACCAATTTTCATGCCAAATATTAGTTGTTCCACTCTTCAATTCCCATACGATCTCATGTTCTACTTCTTCCCTAGCATTCAGCATTTGTCTCCAAACATGAGACCCTCCCCTAAAATGCACCACTGTTGGTAGCTCCTTTTTGCAATACTTATTCCACATGAAATTAGACCACAAAATTTTTGTGGTCCTAAACCCCCACCATAGTTTAGCAAACAGTGCCCTTGAGATATCATTTAAGGACCTAAAACCTAGCCCCTCTTCCTCTTTAGGAAGGCAAAGATTTTGCCATGAAGCCCAGTGTCTGCTTCTCCCTTCTTCCTTTGTGCTCCAAAAGAACCTAGCAAAAGTCTTATGTAGATGCCCCAGGATTCTATTTGATGGATCAAGGACTGATAACATGTGAACTGGCATACTTTGCAACACACTAGAGATGAGTGTTGCCTTTCCTCCAAAAGACAGCAGCTTTCCTTTCCATGAATGCAATTTAGCCTTCACCTTCTTGATAAGATCCACATAGTAGCCCTTCCTCCTTCTAGTGTAAAAAATAGGACACCCTAGATATGTGAAGGGGAATTTACCTTTGCAAATCCTGTAATAGCTCCAACTGCCTGAAATAATCCATTAGCAACCTTTGAATGCATGCAGTATGAACTCTTATCTTTGTTGATCATCTGACATGATATCTTCTCATAGTTCCCCAACACTTCCATAATCTTGTTGAAAGAGGAAGGATGAGCAGATGCAAATATTATCGTATCATCAGCATACGCCAAGTGGTTTAAAGGATCCGACCACTTAGGCATTCCAAATCCTACAAATGACTTGTCTTCAAAGAGTTTATTCAAAGACCTGGAAAGTACCTAAACTTACAGAATGAACAATGCTGGAGATAGGGGATCCCCTTATTTCACACCCCTTGTCGACTTGAACCCTAAGGACTGCCCATTCACCAATACTGAATACCAGTTATTTGACATCAAGTTCCACACCATGTTGATGAAGTGTTCAGAAAATCCCATCTTCCTTAGCACATGCAATAAGTACTTCCATGAAACCCTATCATAGACCTTAGCCATATCAAGCTTGATCACCACATTAGCTGGCTTTCTCCTTAACCTTATGTCAGTGACAATTTCTTGAGTCAATAAGATGTTCTCAAATATATTCCTACCCTTTACAAATCCGGATTGATTAGGAGCTATTAGTGATGGCAAAAAACTCTCCAATCTGTCATGTAACACCCTAGACAAAACCTTATTAATGAAGTTTCTCAAACTAATAGGTCTTAAGTCAGAGAAGGTCTCAACTCTAGGTTTTTTGGGCAGCAATACTAGATTGGTGTGAGTGATGGATTTAGGCAATGCAACTCCTCCATAGAAGTGTAGCACCATGTTGTGTATATCAGCAAAATAACATCCCAGCATGTTTGATAAAACAAGCCAGCTAGTCCATCAGGGCCACTAGCACTCTCCCCACTAAGCTCAAAAACTGTTGTCCTTACTTCTTCAATTGTTGGCAATCTGCTAAGTTCCAAATTCTGATCTATAGTGACCATTAAAGGTACATTATTGAGCAAGGAAAATTCAGAAGCATCACCTTCATTTGTGAACTATTTTTTTATAGAAGTCCACTGCAGCTGTAGCCAATTGCTCCTGGTCTTGAATCCATAACCCACTGCCACTTTTGATCCTCTTCAGTTGCAATTTCTTTCTTTTGCCATTGACATGATTGTGAAAGAAACTTGTATTCCTATCTCCTTCAGCAAACCAAGTCATCCCAGCTTTTTGCTTCCAATACTGCTCCTCAATACTTAAGTATTTCTTCAATTCAGATTGAGCCTTTTGAAGCACAACCCTATTCTCAGTTGTAGGCTCTTCTTCAAACAACATCTCCTTTACCCTAACAATGCCCTCCAAAATATCCAATTTCTTGAAGATATCACCAAATGTTTCTCTACTCCATTTTGAGAGTGCTGCCTTTACCCTCTTGATATTCTGCTTGAACATCAAAAACTGATCCCCTATGAAATCAGCTTCCCAATTCTGCATCACCACGTCCATAAATGTATCATGCTTTGTCCAAAAGTTTAGGAATCTAAAAGGCTTGACAAAATTGGTTGTCTGCACCCCACATGTCATTAGCAATGGTGCATGATCTGATCCAGTTCTGATTAGATGCTCAATTTCAATAGTTGGCAACATGTTCTGAAATGGAAAATTCACAAAAATCCTAACCAATCTCTTGAAGATACACTCAGCATTGGATCTCCCATTCCACCATGTGAATGGACTTCCTTTGTACCCTTGCTCAAACAAACCACAAGAATTTACACAAAATGCAAAATCCTCTTATTCAGGAGGGTGTACTGGAAGTCCCCCTATTTTCTCATATTCGTGCAATATCACATTGAAATCACCTCCTACCAACCATGGTAATTCCATATCACTTGCTAAATAATACAAGTGATCCCACAAATCCAACCTCTCTATTGCTGAACATTTTGCATAAACAAATGTCATCATCATGTGCTGCCCCAGGTCATGGTGAAACACTCTCACAGTCACCTGTTGCTCAGTATCCTCCACTAATTCCCATTCTACCACTGCATCGAAAAACAATCATATTTGCCCATTAATATTTGCATAAGCAGTCTCCATATTCAACCTCCTTTTATATCTATCAATGAGTCCCTTCTTTTGAAAAGGCTCTATCAATGCAACTACACAAAAATTATGCTCCCTATTCATGTTGATCACCCTAGGAAAAGCCTGTTGTGTATTCACAAACCTTATGTTCCATATTAATGTTATGATCATTATCATTTAGATAGAGACGCTACCCTCCTGGGCATTATTCTTGAAGGTTATGGTGGATCTTTACTCTGATTCTTCTTAGTTTTTTTACCTCATTTAGCACTAGTTGTGGGTGATAAATCCCCTTCCCTAGACACTTGTTTGAAGTTTTCTGCAGTTGATTCATCATCTTCTTTATCCTCCATTGGATTTTGTCTCAATAAGTGTTTATCAATTGGTGTCATATTGTGTGTAACTAAATCATGTAAATGTTGTAGAGGAGTCTTAATTGGAATATTAATATGTAGTTGCATAGTTTGATCAGTGCCAGATTCCATAGGCACTTCCTCTATTTCCCCAGATGCTCTTGGAATAATTTCCCGCTCATCAGCATGTTCATACTCCTTGAGTTGTAGCTCATAGACATACGCCACAACATCATCTACATAGTCCAAAATCTCTCCAGTGGCACTAAGGTTGGGGTTTACTGTAGCTTCCTTGTCAGGTGAATCTGGCATTAGGCCTGGCGTCGCTAGCCTAATGCCTTGGGAGCCTGGCTTTAGGCCTGGCATCTCTAGCCTAACGCCCGAGGAGTCTGGCTTTAGGCCTGGCGTCGCCAGCCTATCGCCAGGTGAGCCTGGCTTGTTGTCCTTCTTCATCTTGTCTTCTGTTGTCTTTGTTTTGCCCAGCTGATCATCCTTAACCTAAACTGCATCCCTCCATAAGATCTATGTAGAGTTTACCTCATCAAGATCCTCAATCTACCCAGAATCTTTAAATGTTTGAGATAGAATCGCATGACAAGATTGGTTAGTGGTCACATTGAGTTGTTTTAGCTCCTCTTTGCTAGTCCCAAATCTTCTATGAACCCAGTCGATTGTGGACTGAATCCCAGAAGGAGTAGGACCATCTTTAGAACTGAAGACTGGTTTTTCCCCCAGTTGGTTGTTCTCGTTTATATCACTTTGTTCCTCCTCTAATACTGTAAATTTATTCCTTGTTTGAACCTTGTTTGTCTGATCTTCTTCGACCTCCACCAGTGCAACGTTATTTTGCACCTGCTGTATACCAACATTCACTGGCACGATTGCATTACCAGTTTGCCCTTGTACCTAGCTTTTGTTATTTTTGTTGGTTCCCCGATTATCCCGAACTTCCTTCCACTGTTCACCTACGTTCCCGACTAATTTTCCACTCGTGAGAATCATTAAAGGGGTAGTGTGATTTTTGGTTTTTCCTTGTTTATCAGTAGCAGTATTCCAGATGTTCAACTCAGCAAGATCATTCCTTTTCTTGCTACTTCGATTCTCAATAAGCTCAGGGTGCAAACGCCAACATTTAATTTCATCATGTCCTTGTAGTTTACACTCCTTACAATATTTTGGTAGCATGTCATACTGAATTCTCAACCATTATGTTCGAACACCACTAGAGGCTTCATTATCAATATCCAATCGCACCTTTTTAGGTAGTTCGTCCAATAAATCAACAAGAACTTTTACTTTTGCACAACTCGGCCTAGTTTTGTTTGTAGTTACCGCGTCAAGACACACAGGCCTTCCCACAGCTGTAGCCAAAGAAAATAGAGTTTCCTTTACAAAAAAGGTAGGTAGCAGTCCAGGAAAAGAAATCCACGCCATCGCCATCGGAGTTTCTTCACCCGCCTTAAATTTTGTATCGTAGATAAGAGTACGCAATTGGTATTCGTACCCATCTTTGGCTTTGATGTAGTACGTACTCTTCGATGTGAAATCAAGGAAGTCTTGCCATAGAGTTAATCTAATTAACACATGACGATCTCTAAGGAATCCGATATTGCTCTCACCTTTGATACCACATTGAGGTGGAATTATTCGGCGAAGCTCGTGAATCTTCGGAGATCCATATGAAAGCTTGCCAACGACAGCATATTCGAGGCCTTCAATCACGTTCATTCGATCTACTTCTGCCTCTGTGAATTTAACCACTGGTTGGCCATTCAAATACATTGCTCGTCGTAATGGAATGGATTGAATTGAAGCTGTAGCAGTAGCCATCGCTGGAGGATTTAAAGAATTTGGTTTCAAAATCTTAGAGTAATCTAGAGGAGCTGGGTTGGAGTTAGTTTTTGTATGTTGTTGTGCAACGCTGGGGGAGGGCAGACCAGCCGGAAAAGCTGGCTGGTCGCCGGCCATTGTGGCCATTGAAGCCTAAAGCTCCAGCTTTGTCCGCGATGAAGTCACTGTTCACGGTACTGTTTGGCACTGTTCACTGCTACAGTGATGGCGGAAATTTGAGAGAAAAATTCTAGGTATGAGGTCTACCTATTTGGCTTTAAGTGCACCTGAAGTGAATAGATTTACTTAACAGTTAATATTATAAGTAAATAAATAATCTTAAAAATTTGTTATTACAGGCAATAATTAAATCTTTTCATTTTGTTTAAGTAAAATATGAAAATAAAATTTAAAAGTACTTAATTCTTTTAATATAAGTTAAATATATTAAAAATCATTCAACAAATATAAAAGTATTCACCCCTAAAGTCACTATATATTAGAAAGCTATCCTAAATATAATAAAAAATATTTATACATTAATATCCTAAGTATTAGGTTTAACAGTTATTTTGGTATATACTATATTTTGTTAAGGGTATTTATGGTAAAAAGGAAAAGTCAAAACTGCTTTTGCTTCTGCTTCTGCTTCTGCTTTTGGAAACAAACTATTTTTTTCTGCTTCTCAGAAACTGCTTCTGCTTCTTCCCAAAAGTACTTTTTTTCCTCAAAAAAGCTTGGCCAAACAACTCAAATTAGGAAAAAAGTGCTTTTGAGAAAAAAGCACTTTTGGCCTCTTGAGAAGCTTGGCCAAACAAGCTATAAGCACACCCGAATATGGCTACAAGTAGTTCAATCCTATCCCTAGGTAGAATCTATAAAGTGAGGGTTAACGCCTCAATTTTTTGTTAATTAATCTTTTTCAACCCCAATTTATCTTTCCCAAAATTAATTCGAAGTGAATGGGCGAGTCCTAGGGTTAGCTAATCCCTTTGAAAACATTAAAGAACAAAAATAATTAAAAATATAATAATTGACTTCATAATAAATAAAAATCGTTCAATACATAAGCATAACAAGATATTTAATCCACACTTTAAATATGAATATTCCCATAAACAGGATTCAAGTGATGAAAAAAATACTACACACTTAGATATACAATACAAAGCAAGGAAATGAAGAAATGAACATAAATGGGTAAAAAATTCTCAACCAAAAGTTTTAAATCTTCAAGACCCAAGTGTGTGTGTAAGAACCCTAGCTCCAAAACTTGTGTTCTCCAGTCAAGAGACTCAAAAATAATTCAAAGATATGCCAAAGATGCCAAAGATTTTTTTTCAATAAGCTAGGTCATGTATTCAAATCTTCAAGACCCAAGTATGTGTGTAAGAACCCTAACTCCAAAATTTGTGTTCTCTAGTCAAGAGACTCAAAAATAATTCAAAGATATGCCAAAGATGCAAAAGATTTTTTTTCAATAAGCTAGGTCGTGTATTTGTGGGTTTGGAATGGAGAAAATATGAATTGTCAATCCTGCCCAGGTCTGAAGCCCATTGGCCACACCTGCGGAACAATCATCGCATGTGTGGCTCCACAGATGCGATATTTAGTGGAAAATGGTTACACAGCAAAAGCGGACAAGTGGCCGCAGAAGCGGACTCCGAGCTCTTCCGCAGAAGCGGTTCATCAATCGCCTCTTCTTCCGCAAATGCGTATCTTTTCTCGTAGATTCGAGACCGCAAATGCGGTTGGTTCTGCGCAGATGTGATTCCACTTGAAACTTTTGCACTTCTTTCACTCTTTTTGCACGAATCCATTTCATTTAATTTCAATTCTCTTCGAGATTTCATTTACTTGAAAATCTAGCAATGCACACCATAAATCACCTCATTTTATAATTAAAGGTCACAAAACTAAAGAAAAGAGACTAAATTAAATGGTAAAACCACCACTCATCAACACCCCCAACTTAAAGCTTTTGCTTGTCCTCAAGCAAATCAAAACAAAATTTTTAATGAGGCTCTAATATTCAAAGCACAATTAGCATCGCTATCATTTTCAAATCACATTCTCTAATTAAGCATAACACTTATGGACTTGGTTGGTACTAATAATTAGGCTCAAGCATGTGAATCTCAACCAAATAACTCCCTCATTTAAAACAATCTCAAGAATGCAATAGAGTTTTAACATAATCAAGTGACAACAACCAAGCCTCAAGAAATGACTCAAAAGCACTAGTCTACTACATAGGCTCAATTTATTCAATTCGTAATATATCAATGTCACCAATTCATCATAATCTATGTGCCCTCACAAGAAAGAAAGTTCCAAAATTATCATATTTACAATAACAGCACGAGGGATAAATGACAAAGACACACTCTCAACAAAGAATTTCAAGTGTTACAAAATATTATGCCATAAGCTTGCCCTTATTTTAATCCGCCGCCTATTCAAGAACATTCGGTTGGAGATTCCATAAGGACTTTTTAAGCTTGTAATGTAGGCTTAGGGGAGGGTAGGATAAGCATTTGGGATACAAGTGACTACACACTCCTTGAACACTACTCACATTTATCTTTTCTTTTTGCACTTTGCTTCTTTTTAAACCACATAGCCCTTATTTACATCTAGTTACCAACATAGAACCACCTTAAAGTACCTCTCTAATTTCTCAACACTCCGTTTTTTTTTTTTTTTTATTTTATACAACTATTTTCTTTTGGAACTTGAGTATCTTCATATAAACAACTTTGAGGTATATGTTTCTACATACAATGTACATCTTCACCATTTCCTAATTAATACCAACACCTCAAACTTAGGCTTTTAGCCTCATTCTTAACATTCAAGGAGGGACAAGTTCAAAAGAGGAAATTATTTCACAAAAAGGGTAAAGGTTTTTAATGAGGTAGCCAAAGAAAAGGTTAAAGGCTCAAATGAGATTAACTAATGATAGTATTTATGCAATGGTAAGCTCGAAAGGCTAAAAAAGCTTTTTCAAAGATCACAAAGAATGCCTAAGGTCATCCCTTCAACCAAACATAGTTAACATTAGTCTTGAAGACCAATCAGCAAGTTCTAGATGATAAAAGTAAATACAAGAATTATGTTTAACAAAAACTAACACTCATGGCATATGAACTAATCAAGACGGATCAATTTCACTTCTTAATAAGAAAAATTAGAGCAATATCATGCTAACTAGTGGGCAAAGAGTCACAAAATAAGCCAAAACGTTATCACAACAATTATTCTTCCCCATGCAACTTACTTTTTAAATTTACAATAATAATTTGGAGGGGTATTCTTAATTCACACATCACATACAAGAGACTATTTTTATTAGTACCAAACAATCCAAAAGTCACCATATAACAAAACAATGCTAATTCTCTTAAGAAAGTCGTCATGCCATCCATCATAGGGAAAAGTCACCTGGTTGACGAGCGCAAAACACACACTTAAATATGCTCGTTAGTCGAATATAATATAATATAATATTATATCCACATGGATTGTAGTTAAATAATATTATCATAGTTTGTAACTAGATTGCTATCCAAGATAATCAATAGTTTAGAATTATGTGAATTAAAACTAAAATTAACTAAGAATCTAGAGCTAATTGACTAATGACAACCGAACAAAAATAAGCAAGGAAGATATCAATGGGGGGAATAGGGGTTGATTAGATAGGTGCAAGATAAATGTCTGGGATTTAACTCTAGTTCATTCACTTCTAATGTTCAAGTGAGTCTCTCGAATTCACCAAATTCTTAGTTCAAACGTTTAGTAGAAACTCCTCTCTCGATTAAGTCTCAACCTCACAATATGAACCAATTTAAGCTCAGTGAAGATATGCAAGAATTCGTAGTGGATTGGTCTTTAGGAGAACCTCTCTCGATTATCCTCCTAACTAGGGTTAAACGATAATTCAACTAGCCTCTCTCAATTACATGAACATGTGAATATAGATATAATAATTAAATCATCCAAACGATTCAATACATAAAAACTATAGTTATAATCCACAAACAAATATCAATACAACAAATTCATCAAACCCTAAAAGAGAACTACTCCATAGATATGGAGTAATTGATCACAAATAAGTTTAAGTTAAAAGAAAGCATAAACGATCCAAACCCTTGTCTTGGGTGAGGATTGAATGATGAAATCCTTGTACTCTTGTTCTCCCACTTCTTCTTAGCTTCCTTAGGTCTTAGATGTGCGAAAAGTACCAAAAATACTATTTTTCATGTATATATACCAAGTAGGGTCGGGCCCAAACGAACACACCTTCTCCTACGCAAAATAGGACTCTCCCTGAACAGGACGTGCGTGGCCGCGCACTTGGGAATGCGCTCGCGCATATGGCCGCGCACTTTGGATGGTATTCTGCCTCACTTGCGCGCTCGCACTGGACATTGGTACATCTTTGAACCATTCATCATTTGGACATTTGTACATAAAGTTATGACCGATTTACTGAAGGCTGGTACTGTCTTTTGTTTTGGCTGGAAATAATGAGGCAAGTCGCATTTCACAGATGCGACTTGCTTGGAAAGAAGCTTATATTCGGGAGTTAGCCATTTTTATTCATTCTTGACGATTTTAGAGCTTGGAAGAAGCGATTTTCGAGAGATTTTCAAGAGAAACATTAGGGTAAAGATTCCTAACTTAATTTTGGTTAAATTATCCTAATCCATTGTTGTTTTTAACATTTAATTGGTGTTTTAAATTGGAAAAAAATTGTGAAAACCCTTAAGGTTAAGATTGAGGATTTGAGGGCCGAGTTGTTATCGGAATTTAGTAATTTTAGTATGGTTGAACTCGTATCAGAATTGGTGCTCGGATTTCGTAAAAATTCTATCGGGTTTTGAGAGGCGGGTCCCGCGTTGACTTTCAGATTGACTTTTTAATGTGAAATTTTAAGTCAATGTTATATTATCCGGAATTATTTCCGATGAATTTTAATGAAGTTATATAATTTATTTGGCTAGATTTGAGCCGTCCGGAGATCATTTCACACAAGAAGGTTATTTTGGAATATCGGCCTAACTCCGTAAAGGTAAGTCTTGCCTAACCTTGAGTGGAATAATTACTGAAATGATGTGTTTTATTTGATTAACCAAAGCTCTATTACAATAGAAGAGGAGTCGTCCACTATATACATAAGCTGATACAGTAGTTGTGTGCTATACAAACTCTCTAGCTAATAAGGTTTGTTAAGGTGATAAGAGCAGTCCTGGCCTAAGATATCAGATATTTCAGTAGGAATTTAAATTCAAAATCTAGGCTAATCCCCATCCTAACACCCCCCCCCCCCCGTAAGTGCAGCTGTGAATTGACCACAATAAGTTTGTCTCTAAGATGGGAAAATCATCTGCTAGAGAGACATTTTGTGAGGAAGTCTGCGATCTGATCAACTGAACTTATGTAGTGGATTTGAAGATCTTTTGCTGCTACTTTTTCTCGAATAAAATGAAAATCCAGTTCAATATGTTTTGTGCGAGCATGAAAAATTGGATTGGCAGTAAGGTAGGTAGCGGAGATGTTATCACACCATAACTTTGGAGCTGAGGAAGGATGACCCCAAGTTCCTGAAGAAGATGTTGGAGCCATGTAGTTTCAGCAGTAGCAGCAGCTAAGGCTCTATACTCAGCTTTTGTGCTTGAGCAAGCAACAACCTTTTGCTTCTTAGAACTCCACGACACCATATTTTTCCCCAGGTAAATACAATAACCATGAGTGGAGCGTCTATCATCTGGACTACCAGCCCAATCTGCATCAGAAAAGCCATTAATATGAAGCTGTGAGGATGGACGTAAGAGAAGGCCAAGATGAATAGTCCCTTTAAGATAGCGAAGTAGTATTTTCATAGCTTGAAAATGTGACTCCATGGGATTGTGCATGAATTGGCACAACTTGTTTACAGTGTAGGAGACATCAGGTCTAGTTATAGTGATGTATTGAAGTGCTCCCACAAGGCTTCTATATAGAGAATGATCATGAAATGTGGTGTTACCATGTTGAGAAAGTTGTTGTCCAGCAAGCATAGGGGTTGCAATGGGCTTGGCTCCCTCCATTTTGGCTCGAGCAAGAAGATCTCTAATATATTTGGACTGACACAGGATCAAACCATCACGGGCATGGCTCACTTCTATCCCCAAGAAGTAATGTAGATTGCCTAAGTCTTTGAGTGCAAAAGCATTGGAGAGCTTCCTGATCAAATCCAAAATGAATGAGCTAGAGCTGCCTGTCACAATTAATTCATTAACATAGACAAGGATGAACGTAATATGATCACTGCGCTTCCGAATAAAGAGAGGAGAATCAGACTTCGAACCAAGAAAACCAAGTTCCAATAAGGCAGTGCTAAGCTTCTCAAACCATGCTCTAGGTGCTTCCTTAAGCCCATAGAGTGCTTTATGCAATTTGCAGACATGATTAGGGAATTTTGGATCAACAAAGCCTGCCGGTTGAGTCATGTAGACTTCCTCATGTAGATGCCCATGTAAAAAGGCATTCTTGACATCTTATTGACGAAGAGACCCCCGAGACAGTGCTATAGTAAGAATGACACGAATTGTGGTAGGCTTAATAACGGGGCTAAAGGTGTCATGATAATCAACTCTGAACTCTTGATTGAAACCTTTTTCCATAAGTCGCTCTTTATAGCGTTCAATAGAACCATTTGGTCTGAGTTTCAACTTGAAGATACACTTACATCCCACAATATTTTTGGCAATAGAAGAAGGGACAAGGGACCAAGTGCCATTGTGGATGAGAGAATTGTATTCCTCTTGCATGGCCTTTCTCCAGTTTAAGTCTTTGTTTGCTTGAGAGAAGTAGGTAGGTTCAGAGGGAAAAGAGGAAGGTGGAAGAGGGTATTTGGTTACTGTGTTAGCTTGTGGTTGTGGAAGTGCTTTAGCTTTACGCCTAGTAATCATGTGATGAGGAGGGTGAATTACTTGAGATAGTTTTGGTTGGGTGCGGGCACCTGAATGAGGTATTACATTACTGGAAGGGCATGAATTACTGGGAACAAGTGGTAAGACAGGCAAGTCAACAGATAGATTAGTAGAAGGGTTATCAGTTGGAGGCAAAGGTGGAGAGATAGGCCTACTGGATGAAGACAATGTAGTTGGAGGGACATGGGATTGGACCTTATGACAAGGAGCAACTACTTGAAGTGTAGAGATTGACTGAATAGTAGTGGGCAATGTATTGGACATTTGGGAGGTTGGCTGGGCAAAATAGAACTTTGTCCCATAAAAAACGCACGTGGTGGCAAGCGGGTTCAACTGAACCCGCTTTATCAAAAAATAATACTGTGTATATGTATAAATTAGGATTAAAGTTGCGCAAATTTTGTATAAATATTTTATTTGAACCCACTTGACAACTACTTTTTTACGACTAAAGTTATGTACTTCTAAGATTGAACCCGCTAGCACAAAATCCTGGGTCTGCCGCTGCCCGGAGACATAGATTCTATTTGTAGGAACATGGAGACAATTATAGCCTTTGTGATATCTACTGTAACCTAAAAACACACAAGGAAGGGATCGAAACTCAAGTTTATTGGAATTATAAGGTCGAATATATGGATAACAAGTGCACCCAAAAACTTTAAGAAGGTGATAATCGGGTGGTTTCTTGAATAAAATCTCAAAGGGTGACATGTTCTTTAGAGAAGGAGAAGGAATTATATTGATAGTATAGACTGCTGTCAAAAAGGCATGATCCCAAAAATGAATAGGTAATGAAGCATGAGCCAAAAGAGTTGAGCCCATTTCAACAATATGGCGATGTTTGCTTTCAGTCGTGCCATTTTGTTCATGAGTATGAGGGCAGGAAACTTGATGTACGATCCCCATTTGAGTGAAAAACTTTGAGCATTTTTTATATTCACCTCCCCAATTAGATTGTACTAATTTAATTTTGCGTTCAATTAAGTTTTCAACTTGAGATTTAAACCGCAAGAGGATATCAAGTACTTCAGATTTGAAGTTCATGAGATACAACCATGCGAATTTGCTAAAATCATCGATGAAAGAAACATAATAACGAAATTTATTGCTATCTAGAAGAGGAGAAGGGCCCCATACATCAGTGTGAATCAAATCTAAAGGATTTGCAGAACTAGAACTAGAAACAGAAAAAGGAAGTTTGTGACCTTTGCCAAAATGGACACCCTTACCTTTGTCTACTGTTAGAAAAAGGTAATTTAAGTGTTCTAATGATACGACTAACAATATTTATTCAGGAATGACCTAGTCTACTATTCCAAAGATCAAATGAAGGTTTGGATACGAGGAATGCTTGTGGTTTATTTTGGATAGCTTTCAAATTGGATGACTTGAGAGAGTGCAGCTTGTAAAGGCCATGATCAAGACTCCCGTCCAATAGGTACACGCAATACATTCTTTAATTGTAATGGCCTAGAATAACTGGAAAATTTTGAATTTCCAATATGAGTTATAGCCAAACCTGCACCATTACCAACTTGAACTTGCTCATTCCCATTATACTCACCTCGGACAGTCATGGATGTAATGTCGTTGATGAGGTGATTTGTTGCGCCAGAATCTGGATACCAAGCTGGATCATTAATGGTTGAAGGATGAGCAATAAGGGCTGCCATTTTCTGTTTTGATGGAGCCTGGTAAGCATGGTCGAATTGGTGGTAACAAGTCACAGCTGTATGTCCATACTTGTTGCAAACTTGGCACTGAACTGCAGCATGGTTAGAGTTTGTATTTTGACCACCGCATCCTCGACCTCGACCACCACCCCTTCCACCAGTGTATTGATTAGAACCAGGATTATAGTTTCGTCTAAAATAGTTGTCTCCTGTACCAGTATGATTAGAATTTTTGACTGACAAATTTGCTTGCGCCAAACTTTGCTCTAAGGCATTTATTTGTTCCAACCTATATTCATAGCTGAGTAGCAGTCCATGGAGATCGGCTAAGGATATGGATTCTGCTCTAGAGGTGACAGAAACAACTAAAGCATCTTAATCTGGGCCAAGTCCACCTAGAATATATAAAACTAGGTCCTCATCTGTGACTGGATAAGCAGTTATAGCTAAGTTATCTGCAAAAGTTTTCATCTTTTGAAGATATTCAACCATTGAAGTGTTGCCTTTTTTGTAGTTTGTAGATGAAGCCGTAATTGCATGATTCTTGCCTTAGATTGCGAGGCAAACATGTTTTCAAGTGTTTTCCATACGTCTCGCGAAGAAACGCAACCAACAACCTGGGCTAACACATCTTCAGTGAGGGTTGAAAGGATCCAAGAAAGCAGTAGTTGATCCTGTTTTATCCAAGAGTTATATGCTGGGTTTACCGTTGCTTGGGAGGAGTTTTCTTCAGAAGAGCTGGATATCATTCGAGATGGACATTTATGTGTACCATCAACATTTCCTTCAAGGTCATGGCCTCTAAGTACTGCAAGAAGTTGCGACTTCCAGAATATGTAATTGTTCCAATCAAGCTTTATCGAACTTGACTGAGCGACATTGGTTGAGAAAGGGGTAGGATTTGTTTGTGGTGTTTGAGTGCTGAGGCTAGTGAGAGAAGGTAAAGCCATGGATGAAGATGGACGTGAGTTGCTGTTTCGCTCTGATACCATGAAATGATGTGTTGTATTTGATTAACTAAAGCTCTATTACAATAGAATATGAGTCGTCCTCTGTATACATAAGCTGATACAGTAGTTGCGTGCTATACAAACTCTCTAGCTGATAAGGTTTGTTAACGTGATAAGAGTAGTCCTAGCCTAAGATATCAAATATTTCATTAGGAATTTAAATTCAAAATCTAGGTTAATCTATATCCTAACAATTACCCCTTACGCATTGAGTCTTATGTGAAAATTGTGTGATTGAAAGTCGTTTACACGAGGTGACGAATACGTAGTTGGGCTTATATGTGCAAATTTTATTGGTTTAAGGTCTTAGGCATTTTTATGTATTAAATTGGATAATTATTGAAATTTATTAAATCCTCTATTTGCCATACCTCAAATCCTTATTTGTCGAATTTATTTTTATATGATAATTTGGTGTGATTGCCACTTTGATTTTTATGTGAATCCCGTGTGTTTGTTAAGTTGATATTTCCTGGAAATAATTAATTAAATATGTTTAAAAAGAGGCATTTGTATATTTATCTGAAATTTGGATTAAAGAAGGTGTTGTCCTATGCTGAGCTATTTTTCCATCCTTGTTATTCTTTTTGAGGTTTTATATATGTTGTGTGGAGCCTTAGGCTATTTGCTGTGAAATTAATTGATTTTGTTGTACTTTTGGAAATGTTGTGGCCTAAAGGCAATTTGTAATTACGAGTTGATTATGTAGTGTTGTGATAATCTTCTGTGTAAATTGTTGTGTGATTTGGGTTACTTTTGTACGGCGTATAAGGGTGGGATTCCATTATTAATATTATGCAGGTATAAGAGTGGCATTTCATTGTTGTTATGTGTGTTGGGATATTTTCTGGGCGGAGTGATAAGGGAGGATATTAAACGGAGAGATAAGGGAGGCTATTATAGGAGTGATAATGGTGGCTATAAGAGCGATAAGGGTGGCTATTGATATTATCAGGGCGGAGGGATGAGGATGGCTATTGATATTGTCGGGGTGGAGGGATAAGTGTGTGTAATGACCCGACCGATTATTTTGAGTATTACAGTCTTGTTCTCATATTTACTGCTCAATTTATACTTTATAATTGTTATGTGACTTGCCGGGGTAATTGGTTCGGGTCCGGTGAGGTTTTGAAATGAATTGAGACACTTAGTCTCCAAGATAAAAATGTAAGTTGAAAAGGTTGACCAGATGTTGACTTATGTATAAACGACCCCGGAATAGAATTTTGATGATTCCAATAGCTCTGTATGGTGAATTTGGACTTAGGTGCGTGTTCGAAAAATGATTTGCAATTCCGTAGTTAAATTAGGCTTGAAATGGCTAAAATAGAAATTTAAGTTTGGAAGTTTGACCGGGGAGTTGACTTTTTGATATCGGGGTCGAAATCAAATTTTGGAAATTGGAATAGGTCTGTTATGTCATTTATGACTTGTGTGCAAAATTTGAGATCAATCGGACTTGATTTGATAGGTTTCGGCAGTGAATATAAAAGTTGAACGATGCTTAGTTTCATTAGACTTGAATTGGGGTATGAATTGTGGTTTTAGCGTTGTTTGATGTGATTTGAGATTTCGACTAAGTTAGTATGATGTTTCAGGACTTGTTGGCATATTTGGTTGACGTCTCGGGGGTCTCGGGTGAGTTTCGGATGGTTAACGGACCAAATTTGGACTTAGAACAATTGAAACTTGCTGCTGTCTACTGATGGAATCGCACCTGCGGAAATGGGCTCGCAGAAGCGATATTGGCATCGCAGAAGCGTGAGGTCCGCAGAAGCGGACTATGCCTCGCAGATGCAGCACACGCATCACAAAAATGGAAAAGGGGAAGGGGAGCCTCGTCGCTGAAGCAAACTTCTTGTCCGCAGAGGTGAAGGCATTCAGAGAAGCGGTTGTTTCACCGCAAAAGCGGAGCCGCAAATGCGGTTAAAAATTCCGCAGAAGCGGAACCTCTGGACAGTGTACAAAAACAGAGGGTTCCGACATTTTCAACACAATTTTGGGTAATTTTTCAGAGAGAATTCACGGGAAATCTTGAGGTAAGTCACTTATGATCATTGTTAGTCAATAATATTGAATTATCGTCGATTATTCCGACTAGAATACATGTTTTGAGGTGTAAATTGAGGATTTGGGCCTAGAATTTTCAAAATAAGAAATTAAGATTTGAAGGTCGAGTTGATGTCGGAATTTGGTAAATTTGGTATGATTGGACTCGTGGTTGAATGAGCGTTCATATTTTGTAACTTTTGTCGGGTTTCGAGACGTGGGCCCCACGAAAAACCTTTGAGTGCAATTTCGAATTTCGTTGGAAAATTAGTATTTTCATATGGAATTAATTCATATAATTTGTATTGACTGAATCAAATTAATTATGACTAGATTCGAGACGTTCGAAGGACGATTCGCGAGGCAAAGGTATATTGGATTAAAGAATTACACGGTTTGAGGTAAGTAACATTTTTAAACTTGGTTCTGAGGGTATGAATCCCGGAATTTGGTGTTATATAAATTGTTTTGAGGTAACGCACGTGTGGGCGTGCACCATAGAAACTGTGACATAAATAAATTCTGGGGAGTTATAGAATTAAAGAATCATGTTATTATCTGCATATTCTCCACGTGTTAGAGAAATTAAGCTGAGACTCGTATTAAAGATCATGTTTAGGCTACATGCCGATATTTTGGGACCCATAGGGTCGTGTTGCTGTTGAATTTAATTATTTAAAAACATACATTTCATACTTAGTCATGTTCATCAATTGTGAGGATATTGATGGGATCGAGCTGCGCGTCGCAGCAGGCCATATCGGCTTTGTATGTATTATTATTATATTGACCAGGGCTGCCCGTTGCAGCAGGCCTTGTAGGATTTATTATTATATGGATCGGGGTTGCCCTCCTACAGCAGGCCATATCAGATTTATATCATGCTTGGGCTGAAGGAGCCTCTACGGAGTCTGCACCCCCCACAGTGAGCGGAGATGATTTATATTCGGGATAGACTTCCCAGGGCATGGACTTGCCTTATTTATTATGGACTTCTCAGAGCATGGACTTGCCTTACTTATTTATATTTGAGATGAATTTCTCTGGACATGGATCTTGTCCGAATCATTTTAATTTGGGGATAAATTTACCCCTTGGGCTAGATTTGGCCTTATACGGTACTGAGTCACTGACGGACAGTTGATGTGTATATATATATGGGATGGTCTTCCCTGGGCTGGATTGTCCATATACAGTACTAAGTTTAACTGTTGAACTTCAAATCATGCCTACTTTTCTATACTGTTATTTCTATACTGGATTGTACCTACTGAGCTCGTCACTACTTTCAGCCCAAAGGTTAGTCTTGTTACTTATTGAGTTGGTTGTACTCATACTACACTCTGCACCTCGTGTGCAGATCCAGGTGCTTCCGGATACGGCGACTGTTAGATCTCAAAGTGTTATCAGTTAGAGACTATCAAGGTAGCTGCTCGGCGTCCGCTGACCTTGACTCTCTTCCTTTCCGTTATTGTACTGTTCTATAATTTCAGACAGTGTTTTATCAGTTAGACTTTGTTATCATTTAGATGCTCATGTACTCAGTGACACCGGGTTTTGGGAATGTATTAATATCTGTATTTGTAAGATTTTATGTGGGAATTCAAATATTATGTTTTCAAACTTAAAAGAAATTGTGGTTTATTGAGGTTATCCGCTTGTCTAGTATTGAGATAGGCGCCATCACGACAAGTTAGGATTTTGGGTCGTGACAGTGTGGCTATTATATGGAGTGATACGGGTGGCTATAGGAGAGATAAGGGTGGCTATTGTCAGGGATGATCTGTGATGATGTGGGATTATTGTGTTGGTGATTTTTATGTGATGTTGTGATTTCCTTATGATTTCTTTTATATATTGTGCAACTTGTTTTGTTAATTCAGTAAATTTCATAACAGTCTAATACATGTTGAAATTGTGAGCCTCTGGCTATTGCCGGGCGGATTATGTTATTGCCACGTGAGTTGTCCGTGCGATTGTGATATGAAATATGAGCACGAGGTATTGTGGATATATAATGATTACGATATTGGCACGTGAGTTGTCCGTGCAGTTCTGAAATGAGATGTCGGCACGAGTTGCCACGAGTAAATGATAATTTTATTATTGGCACGTGAGTTATCCGTGCGGATCTTATATATTGATATTTTGGTACATGAGTCGCCCGTGCCGTTGTCATAAAAATATGGGTACGAGGTGCCGTGAAAATATAAAAGTGGGTTGAGACCCGTATTACGAAAATATAAAAATGGGTTGAGACCCGTATTTTTATGATTATGAAATGAGGTGTCACAAGGTGATTTTTATTTGAAAGAATTATATTCAAAAATATTATTTGAAAGAGTTATATTGAAGGATATTTATTTGAAAGAATTATATCCGAAAGATATTTATTTGAAGGGAGTATATTTCAAATATATTTATTTGAAAAAAAACTTATAGGTGAAAGATTTATATTTGAAGGACTTGATTACTTGGTTGTACTTGTGTTCATTACTCGTATGAACAATATTTATGGTGTTCTTGTGGCCTTGTTGTTTATATTCTTGATTGATTCTTGTTGCCATCATTGCTCTATTGCACAGGTTATTAGACCAGTGAATGTCTTGACTGTATCTCGTCATTACTCCACTGAGGTTAGTCTTGATACTTACTGAGTAATGACCGTGGTGTACTCATACTACACTTCTGCACATTTTGTACAGAGCCAGGTACTGGAGATATTGGACTCGAGCAGAGTTAGTGTGTTGATCGAAAGGATTCAAGATAGAGCTTCTTGGTCGTCGCAGTACCTTGGAATCTTCCCATTTTATTGTACTGTTAAATATTATTCAAACAATATTGTATATTCGATCCTTGAGATCATTTCATGTATTCAGTTAGAGCTCGTGATTCAGTATTACCAGTCTTGGGAGGTTGTTATAATTATTTCCGTTGTTGGTTTCGATTATCTATAAAAAAAAATGTCTTGAATTGTTATTAAAATTGGCTTACCTAGTCTTAAAGACTAAGTGCCATCATGCTACTTGTGGTGAGATTTTGGGTCGTGACAGAAGATCTACATGTGCCTTGGCCATGTTGCCATAGGCTGCCTCAAGCCTGCTAACAGAAGCTGCCAACTTCTCATGCGACTCTGCTTGCTTTTTCTGGTTCTCCATGTAGGTCTTCATTTCTTCCCTAGTAAAATACTCGGGTATATGATGGGATTGTGAGGGCCCACTAGGGAGCTATGACACTAAGTCACGAATGGAGGCAAGTTGGGAATTTAGCATCCCAAATGGTCACTCGGCCTGAGTAGCTTGTGAGGAGGACCCCTCACCTACAGTAATCACCATTTTCCTCTTCTTGCTCTTTAGCACACTACCTTCTCCTGTCACTCTCAATGGGTGAAAGGGTTTGTCCGCCGATATCCAATGATCTCCATCCCATGCATCTACATGTGCACGCTGGCACAACTCTGTAATCAATGATGGAAATATCAATGTCGAGCCACCTTGAAGCACATACTCCTTCAGCTCCTGAACGATGTAATGGCCCACATTCACCGGAATGCCATCAAGTATGCAAGCAATTATCAGGGCCCTAGTATATGGGACATCAGACACTTTCCTATAAGGAGACACTCTGCTCGCAATGATATACAACCACATTTTTGCTTCAGCTGTGAAATCAAGACATTTGATGTTTTTTCTCTTTTTACCCCAAGTCACTGTTTGACCTGTAGGACAAAGCTTTGAGACTAGCCAATCACCATTGTCGCATGTTTCTCTTTCTCGCATTGGCACGAGCGGATGATTTTGAAGCCCATAGATATCATTTATCTCTTCAACTCTAAAGTTCACAATCTTTCCCCTTATTGTAAGTTCATGGTTTTGGAAATGTGTACGCTTTAGGTTGGAGTAAAATTCCCTAACCCATTCCTCATTGGCCTTGCATGGAGTGAGGATGAAGCAGGTCTAGAAGGAGCTTGGTCACTTTGTCATCGGCAATTCCTTTCTCATGTTTGAGCTTCTTCATGAGGAGATCATCATAATACCGATTTTGGCACTCAAAGACATGAATATGTTGGTATTATAGTTCAAATCCTCAGGCACTTCTTCAATTTCGTGATCAAGCGTCGCATTTTCGTTTGTGTTTGGTTCCATTTTTTAAGTTTAAAGTACCTATAAAATCAAAACCAAGTTAGTCGGGAATTAAAATTATGTTAAGCACTTCAAAACAATGCAATTAGTCCAAAGAATCAAGCCAAACGTGCCCAGCAAGCCATAATTGCAGAGTCACTATTTGTGCCAGAACTGCCCAGTTACCACACCTGCGGAAATATCAACACAAGTGAGGTTCCACTTCTGCGGAATTTCATGCGCTTCTATGAACAGTGACTACTGACCAAAAATCGCACATGTGGAATTTACATCGCAGGTACGAGGCCGCATGTTCGGTACATTTCCCGCTTCTGCGGTGTTCATCATGTGTTTCAAAAAAACCCAACAACTGTCGATTTCTTTTACTTCTAAACATGAGTTTAGCATACAATTTATACTCAAGACTTCTAAATTAGTGCACTAGAAGTCTTGGGTATAAATTTAGTGCACTAGAAGACTTCCATCGTTTTCAAAATTTCAAAATGATGAAATTTCAAAAAACAACTAAAATTTCAAATGTGGCGAATCAACTTTACCACTTTTCTCGCCACTTGGACGTTATGAATTGGGCACCTAAATTGGAATCAAGCCTGTGACCACGAGCAGTGGGGGTGGTAAGCAGATGATCAAGCCAAATATCAATTTCTTCATTTTACATTTATTGGCTTTCTTTTGAGGAATGTCATTTTGCATTCTTGAATTTTCAAATTGCAAGATGTATGAATTTTGTATTTCTTGTTTGCAGTACCACATGAACTCTCCATTTTGACCATGCCTAATTTCTTCCACTTTCATGTACATATACTTGTTATCACAAAAAGTAGAATCATCATAGTGGGGGTTCGGGGACGGAAAGGACAAATAAGCACAATTATCCCAATGGCCATTTTGACCATCACATTTATCACATATACTCTACTCATGGGTTTGCGATTGTGTGCCCAATCCGCCCCCGAAAATATTTAAATAATTTTTCCATGAGTGTGGTACTCCACAATAAGGATAAGGGTCATCAAAGTATGAACAACTACTATTTGACCAATTTTCATTACATGATGCCATTTTTCAAAACTATGAAAATAAATAAGAAAACAAATAAGAAGATAAACAAAGATAAGAAAATAATTACACAAATATTCACAAGTTTGGACCGAAGCACGTATGGTTACTTCTCAAACAAATTGTTCCCCGGCAACGACGCCAATTTTGATGACGTTCAAATCCACTACTAAAAAGTAAATGGACACGGTCACATGCAATATAATTTACCCAACTATGAGTCGGGGTCGAATCCCATAGAGAACAATATGTAGGCGATTAGGCGTCTAAGATAATTAGCACTTGTTATGCTAAGCCAAACACTTAAAAGGTGATTGTGAAAATATTTATGTTTAAAATGCAAAAATATAAACTAATCTAGAAAGTAAGTAAAATGATCAATGGCTACAAGCATGGATACATTGGGAATTACACTCAAGTAACTATCCAATGTATTTCATGATTTTATAAATATGAGCGAGTTTATGTTAATTAACCTCGGGTAATAATTCTATATTACCTTCTTTCGAACACTAACAAGACTTCCTAATTGAATTATCCCTAAAACGATTAAGAGATTAAGCACGTCCGAATATGACTACAAGTAGTTCAATCCTATCCCTAGGTAGAATCTATAATGTGAGGGATAACGCCTCAAGTTCTTGTTAATTAATCTTCTCCAACCCCATATTATCTTTCCCAAAATTAATTCGAAGTGAATGGGCGAGTCCTAGGGTTAGCTAATCCCTTTGAAAATACTAAAAAATAATTAAAGGAACAATAACTCCCTTCATAATAAATAAAAAGTGTTCAATATATAAGTATAACAAGATATTTAATCCACACTTTAAATATGAATATTCCCATAAACAGGATTCAAGTGATGGAAAAAATACTACACACTTAGATATACAATACAAAGCAAGGAAATGAAGAAATGAACATAAATGGGTAAGAAATTCTCAACCAAAAGCTTCAAATCAACAAGACCCAAGTGTGTGTGCAAGAACCCTAGCTCGAAAACTTGTGTTCTCTAGCCAAGAGACTCAAAAATAATTCAAAGATAGTCCAAAGATGCCAAAATGCCAAAGATATTTTTCTAATAATGTAGGTCGTGTATTTGTGGGTTTGGAATGGAGAAAATATGAATTGTCAATCCTGCCCAGGTCTGAAGCCCATTGGCCGCACCTGCAGAACAAGCATCGCGGGTGCGGCTTCGCAGATGCGGAATTTCTGCACGCAGATGCTATATTTGGTTAAAAATAGTCACTCTGCAAAAGCGGACAAGTGTCCTCAGAAGTGCATCGGTAGAAGCGGACTCCAAGCGCAGAAGTGTGTCCGCAGAAGTGGTTCATCAATTGCAGATGCGATGCCTGCCTCGCATATCTTCTTCCGCAAATGCGTACCTTTTCTTGCAGATGTGAGACCACAGATGTGGATGGTTCTGCGCAGATGCGATTCCACTGGAAATGTTTGCACTTCTTTCACTCTTTTTTCACAAATCTACTTCACTTAATTTCAATTCCCTTCGAGACTTCATTTACCTGAAAATCTAGCAATGCATACCATAAATTACCTCATTTTATAATTAAAGGTCACAAAAACTAAAGAAATGAGACTAAAAGAAATAGTAAACACTCATTAGCTATCAGGATTGGGTTGCCTAGCTCCTTCCTGGGCTAACAGGTGAGCTACTTCGTTTCCTTGTCGAAAGTAATGCCGGATTACCAGCTCCCTCCCCTTCCTGGATATCGACCACTTGCAAAAGTGTAGAAGATAGTCGTAAGAGGTGTGTCCATATTCCAAAAGATTGATTACCTGTGTCGAGTCAATTTCTATTTCGAGCGGCAACAGGTTATGTTGAAGGGCCAATTCAAAGCCTTTTTAAGGCTAGAATATTTGTATGCGTACATGTTAATGCATGTTTTTTCTCATGAAATCCCAGGATCCAGTCACCCTTGCTGTTTCTTATGACTCCTCCTAAGCCATTGATATTATTCTTGAAAGCTCCATCCACGTTAAGCTTGTACCATCCAGTACAAGGTTTATGCCAGCCAGTGTTGCAATGGATTTTCCTCGAAGGACTACTTTCTCTGTTAGTCAGGAGAACATATTCTATAGCTTGTTTAATGACAAAGGGTATTGAAATATTAATAGTAGT
Organism: Nicotiana tabacum; assembly: GCF_000715075.1. Taxonomy (NCBI): domain Eukaryota; kingdom Viridiplantae; phylum Streptophyta; class Magnoliopsida; order Solanales; family Solanaceae; genus Nicotiana; species Nicotiana tabacum. Next base: position 25,792,505 of record NC_134088.1, on the reverse strand, counting down.
ATTATTTTCAATATTTCTATTCTTGTTAATCCAAAGGTTCCACATAGAAAAGGGAAAAAGTTGAGACCAAGTTACATTGATGGATGGTATACTTGGATTGCTATATCTTATTATATCCAGCCAATGGGAGTGGTCTGAATTTGGAGAGATGTTGTTCAGATTTAAAGAGTACCAGAATATTTGGCAATGTAGCAGTGTAGGTAAATATGTGGAATGTCCTCGACATCCTCTCGACAAATAGTACAGACCTTGTCCACATTCATTCCAATGTGGTGGAGATAAGATCTACATGATAGTATATCATGGCAACACTTCCATAGGAGGATTTTTAATTTATTAGTATAGTGGATTTCCCAAATCCACTTGAAGCTCCTGGCAGGAGTTATTTCACTTTCTATTAGTTTATAGCATTGATGCATTCTCATAGTCTTGGAAACAGAACCCATCCATCTCATTGAGTTGGGTCATCCTTGATAAAAGCTTCAGCCTAGTCAAGACTTAACTTTTTCAACACTCACATGGCTTTGTATTCTAGTTTAACTGGTAAGTGGCATGCCTTACCAAAGACCAATCGTTAAGGCAAAGTTCCTATAGGCATTTTGAATGTTGCCCGATAAGCCCAAAGAGCGTCATCTAGCTTTGTTGACCAATCTGTCCTATTTGCATTAATAGTTTTTGCTAGGATATTTTTTATTTCTCAGTTGGAGACTTCAACTTGACCACTTGATTGAGGATTCAACGGAGTGGCCACCTTGTGCTTAATTCCATATTTCTCTAGAAACCCCGCAAAGACATTGTTGCAAAAATGAGATCCACCGACACTAAGGATGGTTCTTGGGGTGCCAAATCAAGTAAATATATTTTCTTCAAAAAGGCGGTTACACTCCTCACCTCATTATTTGGCAGGGCAACCACTTTGACCTACTTCAAAACATAATCCATTATCTCCAAGACATACGTCATACCATATGAGCTCACAAAGGGACCCATAAAATCGACCCCCTCGCATATCAAAGATTTCTATCTCCGTCACAAAGTTCATGGGCATCTCGTGCCATTTAGAAATGGACCCTTGTCGTTGAGATTGATCATATGATTTTACCATCAGATTGACGACTTGGTAGACTGATGGCCAATACTAGCCACACTCAAGGATTTTTGCTGCAGTGCAGTTTTCACCATGATGACCCCCAACTGAAAAGTCATGACACACTTTAAGAATCGACATCACCTGCTCTTCTGGAACACAACGCCTAATGATGTTGTAGGCACATATCCAAAACAATTATGGACCTTCCCAATTGTATTGCCTAATATACCTCAAGAATTTCTTCTTTTGATAACTTTTCAATTCGTTGCGAATAAGATCACTAACTAAGAAGTTAGCGATATCGGCATACCAAAGAGTTGAAGTGCTAGATAATGCCAAAATTTGCTCATCCAAAAGGGCGTAATTGATCTCAAGATATCCCTTTGGTCTCCCTCCTCTTCAAGCCTAGATAGGTGATCTGTAACTTGATTTACGTTCCTTTCCGATCTTTGACTTCAAAGTCAAATTCTAAGAGCATAAGGATCCACTAATCAACCTTGGTCTGGCGTCCTTTATTGCCATAAGGTAATGGAGAGAGACATGATATGTAAATACTATCACTTTGGATCTCAACAAGTAGGTCCAAATATTTTCAAAAGCATAGACCATGGCAAACAACTCTTGCGCGGTCACCGTGTAGTTCACTTGTGCATCATTAAGTGTCTTGCTTGCATAATAGATGGGGTGTAGAATTTTGTTATCTTTGACTAAACACCGCCCCAATAGCCACTCTGCTAGTTTCATACATAAATTCAAATATAAGAGAAAAATTGGGAGTGACAATAATGGGTGTGTGGTGAGCTTTGCTTTCAAATTCTCAGAAGCTTTGAGGCACTTCTCATCAAACACATTAGCATCTTTATCAAGAAGTTTGTACATGGGGCTCGTAATCTTTGAGAAGTCTTTGATAGATCTTCGATAGAAACTGGCATGCCCTAAAATGCTTCTAACACCCTTGACAAAAGTAGGAGGAGGAAGCTTGGAAATAACTTGAATTTTTGCTCGACCAACCTCAATGCCTTTCTTGGAGATATTGTGGCTAAGAACAATACCCTCATCCACCATGAAATGTTATTTCTCCTAATTAAGCACAAGGTTAGTCTCTTCGCATCTTTTGAACAGTTGCCCTAGATTGTCAAGGCAATTTTCAAATGAGTAACCAACCACAGAGAAGTCATCCCTGAATACCTCCAAGAAGACTTCCACCATATCCGAGAAAATCTACTTCATGCACCGTTGAAAGGTGGTTGGGGCATTGCACCACCCAAATGGTATTTGACTAAAAGCAAAGATCATATAAGGACAAGTGGATATCGTCTTCTCTTTATCTTTCAAGGCTATGTTTATTTGGTTGTAGTCAGAGTATACATCCAAGAAGCAATAGGGAAATAGTATTTACAAGTGGCACTATTGAGCTTCCAGTACTCCATACAAACCCTTTATCCGATCATAGTCCTCGTTGGAATGGTTTCATTATTTTCATTTAAACTATGGTCATGCCTCCACTCTTTGGAACACATTGCACTGGACTCACCCAAGAAATATCCGCGAAGGGATAAACAACCATAGCATCCAACCATTTTATGATTTCCTTCTTCGCCACATCTTATATGGAGGTATTCAACCTATTTTGGTGCTCCACACTAGGTTTGATATCCTTTTTGAAGTTGAATTTTGTGCTCACAAATACCGGCGAGATTCCACCGGATATCCGCTATTGTCCAACTAATAGCTCATCTATGCTTCTTTAAGACATCCGATAATTTCTCAACCTGTACATTATTTAACAAAGATTAAACGATTACAGGTAGAGTATCATTAAAGCCAAGAAACCTATACCTTAAGTATGGCAGTAGTGGCTTGAGCTCATGTTTTGACGACTCAACGATTGAAGGCTTGGTGGGAGGAGTGACTCTATTCTCCAAGTCAATAGAAAGATTCTTTGGTTCCTAGGTGTATGAACCGAACCCTCTTAGTGTGTTCACCATCAAAATTCATCAAGATCACTGCCTATGACTTACCGAGGCATTCCTTGTCACGCCCCGAACTCGAAGAGCGCGACCGACGCTCAACCGAGTGAACCTGGCCGAGCTAGCCTATTAGATTTCCTTCTACCCAAACTCATCCATGAATAAAGAGGAGATGCAATCCATTAATCAAACACTGAAAAGATTTCATTAACAACTCCCAATTATTTTCTATTAGCAGCTTCCTTCATAATTTTCAAAATATTACAAGTTTATAGATATAATGAAAAAATATGTTTGCTAAATACCAATATTTTTAGTTCAATTCCTCACATCAAACACCACTTACAACCTGTCTATGGAGCCTCTAAGTACAATAGAAGACTAGTATGGAAGCGCCAGCAACAAGGCCCCGGTTATACCTTAAAACACAATATACAACTCAAATGACATCAGGACGGAATATAGAAGGGCTCACTAAACCTGTTGAATAGAGAGTGACTGCTAACGAGGACCAAAGTTGCCCGTTGATGAACTACCTGTATCCATTGAAGATGCAGTGCCCCCGAAAAAAGGGACATTAGTACATATGGAATAATACTAGTATGTAAAGCTAACTGTCCACTTTAAAATAAAATGCCAATATAATAAAGGAAAAACCATAGAAATAACAAGTCACAATCAATGATATCCAAGTTAAAACATAATAATTTCCAAAAAATGAAGATTATATTATTTTTGGTTGGGAGATCTTTAGCACCGATATACCATTGTTCACAATACCAATACCACCGTATCTTTAGCATGGAATCCGATCACGACCCGATCAGCTAGGTCGTCTCATCTGATACATCAACCACAATCACAATTTCAATTACAATTTCTAGTACAATCACCACCATATGTGCGGTATGACATCCGATAACGACCCGATCGGCTAGGCCATCTCACCACAATGCTGTGTGGATCGACATCATCCTTTTCTATCAATCATCTCATTCCAATTAAGGAAAAATATTTGAATCACATCAATCTCATCCCAAATAAGGGAAATAATCACAAACCACTCCTATACAGGCACGTGTAGTTTCGGGATTAGGTTATTTCAAATTACCCTTCCTTGGTAACTAATGATACTCCCAAAAATATTTATGATTTGCATACAAAGGAAACTGCAATACAAATTTACACCATTTATAGCCTCATTGGGATTTTCATCCACTTACAACATCATTATTTCATTAGCTCTCTTGGCCATACATATGATTATTCATTCATGGCACAATGGTCGTATTTCATATTCCACACTTTCATTTCTTTCCTTTCATGGATCATCATCATAAATATCAACATATAAAATATTCCGTGAATCACAACTTTAAGTTTATTAGAAATGAAGAATTTAAGCATAATAGATTACTTTCCAAGAAATGGAGTAAAATGATTGGCAATCGATGCGCAAGTTAAAATAATAAACAAGTAACACACCATTTATTCTTGAAATACTTTTACTCAAAAAGGGCAATACACAATTTTCACTCACAAATATATAAGAATGCAAAACACATTGAAAATACTCACAAAGCATAGCATTAGTTAAAACATCCACATTGGGACATGACTTGAGGACATAAGCTTTTAGGAAAATCTACTTTGAAGTAATTTTGAAACAGTTAAATCAAGGCTCATTTCATAATCTTTCTCACATCATCTCATTTCATTGACACCACTAGCTACAACTATAGCTTTCATTCTTGGCACGGTGGCTACACTTTATATCTTCAACTCACTTCTTTCACTTTCAAGCATCTTTATATATTATCAATAACAAGGCATTTCCAATCAATACTTTAGGTACACATATGAGCAGTTAAGAGTCTTAAGCATATCGAGTTTTTCTCACACTATTTGGCATACTGGCTTTCATTTGGAACACGACTCAAGGCCATAACTTATATCATTTTTGGACACATTTCCGAAGGATAACATAATGTGATAGGAATATTCGGAACATATTTTGAATACATAATTCTCGACACTTGCTTACTCGGGACAATCGAAATTATTGGGAACAACTCGGAACATGGGAATAAGGAACTTGATCTAACCATACTTAAAACTTAAGGGAACATCATGGAATTCATTTCTAAAAGAGTAGTTTATCCAACATACCTCGCTTTGAACTTTCCTTAAATTACTACAACGTACTGAAAATTCTAGCAACTTCAATCTATTTTAAGACATAACAAGATTGAACAAAAATTAGGAAGATATTCATGGTCTTAGCTCATTTGAGCATTTTATCAAACACTAGATGTGCAAATTTGATTACAAGATTCTTCCACAAGGTTTCCTTCACTCCACAACCCAATCTTTACCCATTTGAGATCAACAATCTTCCCACAAACCTTATTGGTACATGCATGTATACATAATACTCTCACACCTAAAAATCATTCTCCCAATCGCCCATTGTTTTACCCCAAACTCGTAATTGAAGAATTGGGGAAAAGGGATTCTTACCTCTTTGAAGCCCTAACAAGATCCTTGTGAAATCTTCAAGTCTTGAGCAAGAATTGATGAACAAATGGCTAGGTCTTCTCTTTCTCTCTCTAAGATACTCTCACCTCTCTCTAAAAATATCATATGAAGCCCTTAAAAATGACCCCCAAAGCCTTTTTATAAAAAATGGGATCGGATAAAATTTTCAAAACTTAAACTTGCCAAAATCGGGTCTGCGATCGCAGACCGTGCCGCATAATTGATATGCGGTCCGCATAATGGCCTCGAAAATGATGCCCATAAAATTGGACTCGCCTGACCCAGTCTGCGAGAGTTCTGCGGTCCACAGACCTGTTCTAGGACCGCAGACTCGACAACAGAATCATATTCTAGATTTCCTCATGCCAAGTCTGCGACTGAAATACAGTCCGCGAAGTGCATATGCGATCGCATAATGGACTGCAGAAATGTCCTTCAAATGCAACAATCTCCCTGCTTCAATTCGCGACAGATTTGCGGTCCACAGATCAATTTTGCGACCGTAGAATGAATAGCAGAAATACCCTACGCTTCCAAAGATTTTCTTCAACTCCCCAATGCACTGTTCAACACAAAAGGTCTGAGCCACGGTGAACAAGCTCGTCGTGAAGAATTTCTGCCATCCTCAAACACGCGAACCTACCCCGGTACCACGAAACCTTAAATTCCTTTACGAAATTTTATGGGTCCTTACATTCTCCCCCACTTAGGATCATTCGTCCTCGAATGAGGAGTAGATCCTGCCCAAAACACCCAACATAGTTCATCTCCTTCTTTCACAGATCGCAATCCCCCAAATTTGACTAACTCCCAAATTTTTCAAAAGTTTTGGCAGAGTCTTCTCTGTAATTGGGCCTATCCGCTTGCCAGAGAATTACCAAAACCACCCTAACACCATATCTATAACTCAACTACGCATCACAGTATATATCAACAACACTGATCCCAATATTAGGGCATTACATTAACATGAGTGGTATCTTGACATGAATTGTACAATTTAAATCATAACATATAGAAAGTACCCTTTGAACCACAGCCATTTGGATCTACAAACAAGTGAGAATACTTTCTTTCCTCAACACTTTCGGCCTACGAGGTGATCTCCTCGACACACAGACTTAGCCATGGCACTTGACAGAGGCAATCTCAATTTCTGGACTTATCTAACAAGGATGATAATTTGGTACCTCTCATAAGCCTATTACCCATTAACTTTACCTTTCATAGCTTCCACCGGAATGATAGGCAAATGATTCCCAACTACCTTTGTTAATGTAGGCACATGAAACACCGGGTGCATGGAAAACAACGATGGGGGACATCATACGCATAGATCGGTTTATTTCTTTCAAGATTCCATAAGGTCCAAGGTGACTACACATACTTACCTTCATTATCAATTCACATAATATCTTCATGGAGAAAATCCTGAGAATAACCTGCTCACTTTCTTCAACTCTAAATCTCTACTGCGAACACCCAAACTAAACCTTTGGTGACCTTGAACAATTACTCTAAGATGTGCTAGCATGAATATGACCATAAAATTTCCTACCCAATATGTTTGATCATGGGATTATGCTTCTTCTTTGACATGTTTGAACCTTCAACCCCCATAGATTTAATATAAGGAGAAACAACGGGGTTCGATATTGGGCTGAAATTATTCAAAATCCATCAATGTGCTGAGCATGGGATTTCAAGAGGTTATATCCTATGAGACATGAAGGTTACTACAAATAGCGCTGACATAGTTAATCATTGTGATGACTTCATCAATTAGACAAATGAGGCAAAGATTTTCCTAGTACATATTGATAACGTGGAAACATGTACATGATCCAGAGATGTAAAAGAAGTGAGTCCTTTTAGATATGTGAAATATGGGAGGCATGATTGGGAGGATAAAGACATTAGCATCCGTCATTCTTGGATGACTATGAGTTATGAAAGGGACAGTAACAATTGTTTCATTCCATATGTGCCTTGTTTGGCAATAGTAAGCCTCAAGAAGAAATAGCTAAGTACATGATATCAGTCGTCTCCTGGAGTATAGGGAAACTCAGTTTAACTCAAAATAAGAAGATTCTTATACCATGAATATGATAGAGATTTCAAAAATACATGAAGTTGCATTATGCCCTCAACAATAGCTGACACAAGAAATCTCTGCCAAAGCCCACGAGGTTTGAAAAATGAAGTTGAACACTTGTGAGATTATTATCATTCTGACAGCTTAACCCTTCACAATAGTTGATCCTATATGAGAGGACTAGAGATACAACAAACTTGTCTTTCCAATCAATATGCTCATGATATATGCTAGCATTTAAACATCCACCTGAGGTTGGGAGGGAAAGTCGCGGTAAAGATTCTTAACTTTCAACCACACACAAGTGAAACCATGTAGCTAGGACATCTTAATGTTTGGATAAAATCATGTATTGGTTAGAGAGAATGTACACTTTGCTATGAGCTAGACATGTCTCTGCCATAATAACTCTCAAGCCGCAATACCAGGCCACTTCATGGGCAACTACAATACTAGGAACAAAGTGAGCTACTTACTGCGGAATGATCTAAGTGGACATCAAAGTGATACTGAGATGGACAAACAAAACGATCTTCATGTGATGAATTTGTGAAAATCTCAAATTTTCCAGAAATTTTATGCAGACAAGTGGCCCCTTTCAATTGACATGTACCCATATGATAGGTGCTGAGATATGCTCTCATGTTACTAGATAGTGAAAAGGTCTCATGATAATATTTACAAAGGAGTAAAGTGATTGTTCAAACCATAGGAGTCACATACATCGGAGAGAGAAAGAGTGGCTCAAGAAGTATCTCAATACTAGGCTGCTTTACATTAGATATGATACCACATAGATAAATATTATGATGGTGTGTGCATAGGTACAAGTGAGCAGATGTTATCTATTCGAATCAAAAGGTTATGTAAAAATTCATCAGGTATAGTCCCTTGTTGAGAATTTAGGGAAGCAAGTAGGAAGTATCGACCTAGGGTTATAAATCAATTCAAGAAAATACTTATAGAGCTCAATTCCACAAGAGGTTGTAAATAAGAGAATTTGTGATAGAGTGGCTTCATGAATAACACGTCTCGTTCAAAGAGTACGTACATGCAATGTTTAGTGATTCAACATTTTAGTTAAAGACCATATTTATGTAGGCCCTCGATATAGATGTACATATACAATCCTCAAACACGTGAGCCTATCCCGGTGCCACGAAACCTTAAATTCCTTTACGAATTTTTACGGGACCTTACATTCCTCTTCCATTTTCACCTCAATAACATCCTTCACCACATCAACAACATCAATCATTGATATACTCTCATATGCATTTGGTAGTTTCATGCCCTTTCTTGCTTGAAAAGTCATTTCTCTCCGACTCCATAAGTGCTATTCTAGTTGTAAGGAATGGTCTTCTCAAAATGATGGAAATTACTTTATCTACTGCACAATCAAGGATAACAAAGTTGGCGGAAAGAAGGAACTTACCCACTTTCACAAGCATATCATCAAATATCCCTACCGGTTGCTTTACCGACCGGTCGGCCATTTGCAATCTCATACTAGTAGGCCTTCGTATCCACAATCCCGCTTGCTTGTAGATAGAAAAAGACATTAGGTTTATGCTAGCCCCATTGTCTCAAAGAGCTCTTGCAAAATCACACAAACAAATACTTCATGGAATAGTGAAAGCTCCTGGATCTTTTTTCTTTTGAATGGTGGTTGTTGAGATAATGGAGCTAATCCATAATCTTCTAATTGGTGATCAAATCTTTCAAATATTTACCAAACCTGGTTCTTAGCACACGTTCATTGGGCACAATTGTTAATAATCAAAACTCAATTCTCAACACCACAAAACAACATAAGAAACAAGCTAAAATGCTTTAAAAGATAAGCTAAAGTCTATGAAATTTATGTTGAAAGTGCCGAATTTCTACGGCACATCACGGATCCATGAGAAACCTTGTGAGACTCAAACTATCTCAAGTGACTTCTTGCTAATCAATCATAATTTTGTCTCTGTGTTTACACCTAACATGCTGTATATATATCCCTTTTGACTGTTGACACTCATATACTGTGAAATATGGTGAAACAGTGTGTAATAGTTCAGCCTCTACACTTAAAAGTTCAAACATATGCTAGGTTTAGTCAGTAGTGTATTTATAAAAGAGAACAAAAGAATTACTATACACTTTGTTCCTTAAGTACATTTCTACTTAAATTGACGTTTACAATTTTAGCAAGTGATTCTTTATAATACCAGAACTTTAATAAGTCCCCTACTCCTTCATATATTTCATGGTACAATGCTACTTCGAACATCTTTGATCTACTTCTAGCTGGTTTACTTTATTTGGAAGGTGAAAATTGGTTAGGGAAATATTAACAAAAGGCAAGAGATAGGGGATTTAAGAATTTTGAAGTGGAAACTTCTACAAAGAACGCATTGACTTAAGAGAAACAACCCTGTAAAGAATGTATTTAGAAGCCCGACGAACTCAAAACATGTTTAACAGAAGCATCCGTGGAATATTTTTAAAGAGTGCGGTCATCCTTAACCTTGAGTCCATGTGATCTCTTCTTTGGTAGTAAAGTAGCAAGTGAATCATAAAATTAGAAAAAGGCACTTTCAATTGTATGGTAACCACTTTCTCAATTCCCCTAGATCAAGATAGAATTATTAGGGTTTGATTTTCTACTATAACTAGAATTACTCTTTTTTGGTGAAAAGATTATCTTTGTGGAAAAGAATTTTTAGTGGAATAGGTCTCTTCCATATTTGACTAATCCTTTTCTTGGAGGTGAAGTTTCGCACTTTTATAAATTGAGGATGTTTTCTTCTCATACGAAAATACAATAGCATTCATAATATAGTCCTTTAGAGTTTTGAGAGTCTTGGTTAGGGGAAGATTTCTCTCTCGATATTTAAGTACTCTCTTTTATGAATATAGGTCAATGACCAAACTAATAGAAATACAACAGTCCAAGCCCAATCTACGGATCCAGCCCAAGTCAACCCTTCAGAGACTTGATTTGTTACAGCTGGGTATAGTGTGTCCTTTATAGTCTTTTCACATGACTTTATATTGTAAATACATATAGGATATTTTGGATAGAAGGTTCCACATAGTTCATTTTTCTGATTACATAGAATAAAATAATATTTGTCTTTCTTCTTCTCAATTTGGGAATCTCACCCAATTTCATTTCTCAAATTCCCTCGATTTTATGATATTATCATGGTATCAGAGCTTGGAACCGTGTAGTTGTCGACCCGCTGTTCATTCTGATGTTACCCTTGAATGATTTTGTTGGAGTTTTTGGCGCCCAATAATTCTAGGGTTTTTTGTTCTGGTGATTTCCCAATTTTTGCTAATTTTTGTTCTTCTACGGTTACCTCTAGTTGATTTCTGGTGCTTTTCTTCTGCTTCACGGTGATTTGATGATATTATCTGGGTTTTCTAGTATTGCTGGTAGTATTGAAGATTTTTACTTCTTCGGCCGGTACATGTCATTCCTTTTTTTTCTTAAGTCCCTGCATTGAGTATTTTTGTGTGTGCGAATTAGTTCTGATATGGGGAGTGTGACTAACAACTCGTCTGGTCAAACGAGTCGGACTTCTAACACCGACGGTTTTGATGATATCTCTATTCCTCCGTCTCATCCATTTTACGTTCACCCGTTAGACAGTCCTGGTACTCAATTGGTGTCTGTTCCATTCAATGGAAGTGGCTTTGTTACTTGGAGGAAAAACATATTAATTTCGCTTTCTGCCAAAAATAAGTTTGGGTTGATCAATGGTAGGGTTTCTTAGCCAGCACCTGATTCCACTTACTATCCTTTTTGGGGGCGTTGTAATGACATGATAATTGCTTGGATTACTAACTCTTTGTCCGTGACATTGCGACAAGTGTGTTGTATTTTAATACTGCCAAAGAAATTTGTACTAACATCAATGAAAGGTTTGGAGAATCTAATGGGTCTAAGTACATACAAATACATAAGGAAATTAATTCTATATCACAAAGATCTTCCGACATTGCGTCCTACTTTACTAAACTGAGAAGCATATGGGATGAGATTCACACAACTTATGTAGTACATGTTTGTTCGTGTGGGATATTACCTAAATTCCTTGAAGATCAAACACTTTTTCAATTTCTTAGTGGTCTCAATGACTCCTACTCTACGGCTAAGAGTACCATTTTGATTATGTCTCCCTATCCTAAAGTAAGGCATATTCCATGTTGCAACATGATGAAAAATAAAAGGAAGGTTCTTCTACTGCATCTAACCTCTTAACCGATTCCATGTCCTTTGTTGTGTCCACCCATAAAACCACCAACAATAGACATTTCAATCAACGTGTGAGTTTTGATTCTAAGAAATCTGCCACAGGAGTTTCATGCAAGTATTATAAGAAAGTGGGACGCACAATTGAAAAATGTTACAAGTTGCATGGGTATCCATCTGACTTCAAGTTTACCAGGGGCAAGAGGTCAGTATCTTGTGTCCAGACTGAGGGTTCCAAGACTGAGGGTTCCAAACCAGAATGTTGTTCACCCACACTGCTGAAGTCAATCCCCATGGATTTAGTAACGAACAATACCAGCATCTCATGTCCTTGTTCCAACAAGTCCATTTGAGTCAAGTTGGACAAGACTCTTCTGGCAGTGCCTATAACTCTGCAAACTTTGTAGGTATGCTGAGTAGTCCTGCTGTAGGACTACTATAGGAACTCTTTTGTGTTACTTGTCCCAGTTCAAAAGTGATTCCTTGGATTTTAGATCCAGGGGCAACTAACCACATCACACCTCATAAACATTTACTTTCTGATGTTTCTCCTCTACCTTTTCCTAAACTTGTCACTCTTCCTAATGGTTACAAAGCAAAAGTAGTCTCCTCTGGTTCATTGTTTTTGAACTCTGATATTACTTTACATGATGTCTTGATTGTACCATCTTTCCAGTTTAATCTTATTTCTGTTAGCCAATTACTTGATCAAATTCAATGTTCTTCTGCTCTTTTTACCAAATATTGTTGTACTTTGCAGGGCCCTTCTCTGAAGAGGCCACTGGCAATTGATAGAACTGCGAATGGACTTTACATCCTTCATTCTGAGGCTCATACATCCCATGCTCCATCGCCTGTTGTTTCAGTATCTTTTCCTATTCCCCTTGTAAATAGTTCTCATTCATGCACTGATATCTCTTGTTCTAACAGCAATGTACATTCTGTTGATATGAATAAACATGATGTTTTCTAGCATCAAAGAATGAGTCACATGACTTATAATAGAATGTTGTCTATTCCTTTTCTTATGAATAAACTTTTATCTAAACAATCTTTTATTTGTTTTGTGTGCCCTTTGGCAAGACAACGAAGGTTACCCTTTTCAGATAGTACCATAAAAATTAGTGTACCTTTCCAGCTTATACATATTGATCTTTGGGGACCATATTGTGTTAAAACCTACAATGGTTTCAGTTATTTTCTCACCATTATAAATTACTATACTAGAGTCACATGGACACATCTTCTCTCTTGCAAGAGTAATGCCTTATCCATTATTAAAGCTTTTGTTCTCATGGTTAAGAATCACTTTCAATATTTTATTCAAACCATACGATCCGATAATACGTATGAGTTGGGCAGCAGCTCTGAAGCTTCCTACTTTTTCTCTCAATCTAGCATATTACATCAAACTACAGTTTCTCATACTCCTCAACAAAATAGAGTGGTTGAGAAGAAACACAAATATCTGCTTCAGACCTCTAGGGCTCTATTGTATCAGTCTAAACTTCCTTTGAAATATTGGGGTGATTGTGTGTTAACTGCTACGTATCTCATTAATTGATTTCCCTCTTCAGCTTTACAGAATATTTCTCCTTTTTAAAAATTACATGGCTCTCCCCCATCCTATGATCATTTAAAGTCTTTTGGTTGCCTATGTTTTGCTACTCTTCCCAAGCAGGGTAGAACCAAACTTCAACATAGGGCAGCTGCTTGTGTGTTTTTGGGGTATCCCTTAGGGAAAAAGGGATACAAACTTCTCAATCTTTCATCTTACTCTATCCTTTATTCCAGGGATGTCATTTTCCATGAGATTGTCTTTCCATATCATTCTTCTTCTCCTCCTTCTACTACTATTTTATCTTCTCCTCCTTGCTCACCTTTTATTGAGCTTCCACCTTCTGCCTTCTCTCAACCATCCCCTTCATTATCTACTCCTGTTCCGATTCCTCCTCCATCTGTTTCTCCTACTCCTTTTCCTTTTTCACCTACTCCTTCACATGTATCTGTTTCTCCTACTCCTTTTTCTTTTTCACCTACTCTTCTTAGGAAGTCTCTCAGAACTTCCAACCCACCTTCTTATCTTCAAGATTATGTTTGCTCTCATGTTGCTCCTTCTTCTAAGGTCACTTCTGCCGGGATTCATATACAAGAGCCTCCATTTTACCAGCAAGTTGTCTCTAATTCTGCTTGGCAAGAGGCTATGTTGAAGAAGTTTCAAGCTCTTGATGCAAATAGGACTTGGGACATAGTCCCTCTTCCTCCAGGTAAGAAGGTTATACCTTGTAAATAGGTGTATAAAGTTAAACAGAAATCAGATGGCTCCATTAAGAGGTACAAAACTAGGTTAGTGATAAGGGGGATTCCCAGAAAGAGGGTGTGGACTATATTGAGACATTTTCTCCAGTTATTAAAATTACCACCATTAAATGCCTTCTCTCCATTGCTGCCAAAAAGGGTTGGACTGTTTTTCAATTAAATGTCAATAATGCTTTCTTGCATGGTGACTTGCACAAAGACGTTTATATGCATGTCCCTCCTGGTTTAACTGTGACATCAACTTCCTCTACCTCTCATTCCTCTACCTTAGTCTGCAAACTTAGAAAATCCCTTTATAGCTTGAAGCAAGCCTTTAGGCAGTAGTTTTCTAAGTTGTGTGAATTCTTATTGTCTAAAGGGTATGTCTCTAGCAAAAATAATTATTCCTTGTTTACTAAGTGTATTGGAGATTCTATTATTGTTGTAGCTATTTATGTCGATAATATTTTGCTAGTCAGGACTGATACAGTTGAAATGGTAGCCCTTAGATCCTTTTTGGACTCTCAGTTCAAAATTAAAGATCTTGGACCAATATACTATTTATTGGGCCTTGAAGTTCATCAGACACCTCATGGTTACCGTATCAACCAGTTGAAGTATACACATGATCTATTTCATGAGTTTAATTGTTGCTCCTTGACTCATGTTCTCACCCCTTTAGACTTCTCAGTCAAGCTCTCTCTTAACGAATGTGATTGTCTTCCAGATCCTTCTGTATATAGACGGCTTCCAGATCCTAGGGTCCCTCACATGCTCAGTGATATTCATGTTTTGCGATACTTACTGAATGATCCTGGGCAAGGCATCTTATTAAACAACTCTCCAGATTTTTCTTTGGTTGCGTATGCTGATTCTGATTGGGCTGCTTGTCCAATTTCCAGAAGGTCAGTTATTGGGTTTTACATCACACTTGGGGGTTCTCCTATCTCTTGAAAATCCAAGAAGCAACCAATAGTCTCTCTCTCTTCTGCAGAAGCAGAGTATCGCGCTCTGCGCAAAGTGGTTGTTGAGGTGTCTTGGTTGATCAGAATTCTTCATGATCTGGGGTGTCCAGTTACTAAGCTTGTCCCTGTATTCTGTGATAGTCAATCTGCCATTCACATAGCCAAGAATCCAGTCTTCCACGAGCGTACGAAACACATTGAAGTCGACTGTCACTATGTGCGTGACATGCTTCAGTCTGGGACTATTTCTCTACATCATGTTTCTTCTGCTGATCAACTTGCTGATCTTCTGACTAAAGCATTATCTGGAGCTCCTCACCATCATTTGTTGTCCAAGCTTGGTGTCTAGTCGGCCTCCAGCTTGAGGGGGCTGATAGAAATACAACAGTCCAAATTCAATCTACGGATCCGGCCCAAGTCAACCCTTCAGAGACTTGATTTGTTACAGCTGGGTTTAGTGTGTCCTTTGTAGTCTTTTCACATGACTTTATATTATAAATAAATATAAGATATTTTGGACATAAGGTTCCATATAGTTCATTTTTCTGATTACATAGAATGAAATAATATCTCTCTTCCTTCTTCTCAATTTGGAAATCTCACCCAATTTCATTTCTCAAATTCCCTCGATTTTATGATGTTATCACAAACCTCATATGATATTATATTTTGGTATAATTTTATTTTTGCCGTAAGATTTATCATTGTCAAGGTGTACTTTGTTACCTTCCGTATGTTATCTTGTTATTTCGATCCCAACAAGAATATCATCCAATATTAGAGTAGGAGGATAGATCACTTGTTCCTTTATGACTAATCTGATCTAAATTCTACGCGGAATGTGTTGCAAATTGGTGATCTCTCTCCTTTTTTTTTCCTCTCTTGAAAGCTCTAATTTAATGATTAGATCACTCTAAATTACTATAAACATCCAATTAATGACGTTTTCGGTTATAGTAATAATTGATTGATTGGATTTTTGATGTCTAATTGAGGTTGTATCTTCTATCTTTGCTTTGTGAACCTAGTTTGATAGTTAATATATAGATTGAATTGAACATGTCGAATGTAGAGAAATCTAATTCAAAAGCCAGAATTTTCTTATTTTATCTCTTCTTCTACTAAACACTTTTGGAAGGGTTTTTGGGAGCTCCATTCAATCCAATTACCAATAGCCTGGAATTAAAGAGAAAGGTGTATTGGACTTCGAGAAGTGATTTATTTCACCATTAAACAATCCTTGGGAAGAGCCAAGTTGTATCAAAGAATTCTTGAGTGGGACAAACTTGAAAATGTAATATCCTTGACTACTGAAAACTTGATTTCAACATGCTAACAGTGGCCAAATAACTGATAGCTGATATAGTCTATTTTACATTTGTATCGAGTCTTTACTTTTCTAGACACATTAACTTGTCTTGTGCTCATATTTGTAATTTGTGCTGGTTGTATATAAGGATCCAGAATACGGTTAGATTCATTTCATTTTACTGAAATAAAAATACTTGTTTCTTGATGTCTAGGGTTTTTGTCAAATTCGTTTCCGGAATTCAAATTTAGTGATTGAACACGTTATAGCACGATTGGTACATGTATGTAGTGCATTTGCTGATAGGAAGAAATTAAAGGAAGCAGCTATGATGTATATATGGGCTAAAATACTTGTATGAACCTAGCTGATAGGGTGTCAAGACAAGATGTCGTGATAAATTTCACAGTAATCGTACACAATAATACGTATATATATGGTTTAGAAATCTTTGTTTGAGATCATTTTCATGTATATATACATGACTCTCTTGTGTGTTACAGTTTGCAATTTGCATATATGATGCTAATGTGTTACCGTTCGTGGTTCTCATGTCATACTTTAATGCAAGCATTAGACAACTTTTTGTATTAGTAAGAATTACTTTACTAAGTAACAAATTCATAACTACTTCTTACATTGTTGCTCAACCAAAAAATACTAGTAATTTCCCATGTAAGAAATTCCAAATTTTTGTTCACCCGAGGTTTGTGGTTGAATTTATGCTTCTTTATCTTCTTTTTCCTCCTTAATTATGTTTTTAGCTTGTCAACTTGTTTAGGTTTGATTAATTCGAGTAGGTTGATTGTTGGTATTTTCTATTTTATGAACACACAGATAATTAAAATGGAGATAAAAATTCACGTAGGGTAAAAAGAAGAAGGTTACTACTCAGTTACATTGACCAATTGACTTGTGAAAGTCTTTGAACAAAAACTAATACCAAAGCCTGTTTTTATTAAAGAAATGTTTTCATAGACATACTAAATTATAAATTTTTTTATCCGAAATAAGAAAGGGGAGCTTTGGCGTAACTGGTAAAATTGTTGTCATGTGACCAGGAGGTCACAGGTTCAAGCCGTGGAAACAGTCTCTTGCAGAAACGCAGGGTAAGGCTGCGTACTATAGACCCTTGTGGTCCGGCCCTTCCCCGAACCCCGCGCATAGTGGGAGCTTAGTACACCGGGCTACCTTTTTTTATCCGAAATAACTGAAGTTTTCTATTTACCAAAATTTGCTGGATTTTTTCTACAAATTATATACATTCCATCTAGTATTTCAAAAGGCGGG
The DNA here is from genome assembly GCF_000715075.1 of Nicotiana tabacum. Taxonomy (NCBI): domain Eukaryota; kingdom Viridiplantae; phylum Streptophyta; class Magnoliopsida; order Solanales; family Solanaceae; genus Nicotiana; species Nicotiana tabacum. The sequence goes on along the minus strand of NC_134088.1, from coordinate 25,774,704 downwards.
GGCGTTTTACTTAATACGAGGCGAGGCGAAAGCCTCGAGACATAGGGCGTAAGCCCCCAATGATCTTTAATTTATTAAATTTATGAATTAATAATATAGTATTATAACACAAAAAAAATATAAAAGATACATTAAAAGTTCAAAAAACTAAAAACAATTAAAGAAACTCAAATAAAATAAAATATTTAGCATATTTTACAAGTATAAATAATATAATATTATTAAAGTTACTAGAAAATATAAATTAACTATAACTTCTTAACTTTCAAACAATTAAAAATTATAATTTCTTAAAAAATATTATCAAATTGCATATTTTATCTCTTTAAAAGTAAATACTCACCATTCCGAAAACGCCTTTTAAAACACTAATTGTAACAACAAAACTTCCAATATCTACTTATCTTTCAGGAGTATATTTATGCACTTGATCATGATTAGTTCATCCCTCTCCTCTCTCTCTTCTTCAAAGAATCAATTCACAGCAATTAGTCGTGAGCTCATGTTGGAATCACAGTACCCACCTACCCCCAAAAAAAAAATGTGCTGAACCAAAATAGGGCTCTTTGAAATCCTAACATTTTCTTACTGCTGCGTCTGTCTGAAAGTTCAGTTTTCCTAACTCTTAATCGTCTCCCTTCAAAGAATTGATAACATCTGTAAAAGGGGACTTCATAATAGAATAATCTCTCTCGAGGAGTTATATCGAGCCATGGACTCTTTTATAAGACTTCAAAAAATTTCGCAAGAAATCTCTTAGGTCGAAGAGGAGAGATACGGTCGAAATCGGGCATATCCAATTTCGTTAGTAGGGGAGTTGCCTCGAGGGTAACCTCATAATAGATCGGGCTCGAGCTCGAAGATAGAACATTAAGCCTGGAGATCGAAGTGTTCGTTGAGATTGAGGCTAACAACAATCGAGATCAAGCATGACTGACTTCGAGTAAGGCGTAATAACGGAATGGCGAAATATCAGTAACCGGTCGAAGATCACGGCGGAAATTCCGGAACAGATCAAATCAAAGTGGTTATTAGTGTTAATCATGGGATCTACTTTCGTTATTAGAGTTGTACCTTATTTAGGATTCCTCTATTATATAAAGTGGGATTCCATTCACTTGTAAGGGGACAAGAATTATTCACTAATAAGAATATACACACACGCTGCTTTCTTTGTTTTACTGTTCATCGATGTTTGTTTCATCCTCTACTGTTCTTATTAACTAACCTCGAGACTATCTCGAATCGAGGTCGAGGCATTGTTTGCAGACCGGTTTGATTTATTTTATTGTTCAATTTATCTATTTAATTAGTTGTTTATCAATTGGTACTGGTTTAAATCACATATCCTTAAAACCACAATATAAGTTTAATTGTTACTCAATTTTCAGGGTAAATAGTTTGGCGCCCACCGTGGAGCTAAGGATAATAGTGATTGTTCAATACTGATTATGGTAAAACACACTATTTTACGCTTGTTCTTGTCAAGTATCTTTGCTTTCAGGTTAAAACATGTCAAACTCACAAAACGCATCCACACACGGTGACAATGGCCTCGGATTCCAAGGTGAAAACGAAAATGTGATTGCTCCGAGAGTCGAGGTGCCACATGATAATCTCAGGGGAGCACCGGTTGCCAACCCAGTCGATGTCAGTTCGCACGTTGCTTTAAACGCGGACCTAGGCGCAAATCTCGATGGGAGTGTACACAGAGAAGGCCGATCTAGTGGCCAAGGAACACAGGGCAGAGGAGACGAAGGAGTCAGTCTCCAAGTGATATTCGAGATGCTTCAGGCTCAGTAAGCTGCTATTGCTCAGTTACAAAATCAACATAGAGCTCCGAATAGGGTCGAGCCGGAAACTACTCGCCGTACTGAGCCATTACTGGAAAGGTCAAATAGTAACGAATCGGGGACTGATCCTGCGGTAATGAAAATGCTCGAGGAGCTCACCAAAAGAATTGAATCAGGAGAGAAGAGAATCGAACCCAACGATAAAAAAATGGAGGCATACAACTCTTGAGTTGATCAGATATTGGGGGCACCGCCAATCTTGAAAGGGATGGATTCGAAGAAGTTTGTACAAAAGTTGTTTCCTCCGAGTGCGGCTCCGAAGCCTATTCCAAAAAAGTTTCGTATGCCAAACATACCCAAATATAATGGGGCCACCGATCCCAACGAGCATGTTACTTCATATACATGTGCCATCAAGGGTAACAATTTAGAAGATGATGAAATCAAATATGTGCTGTTGAAAATATTCGGAGAGACCCTTTCGAAGGGAGCAATGATTTGGTATCACAACCTGCCACCAAATTCTATCGACTCATTTTTCATGTTAGCAGATTCTTTCGTAAAGGCACATGCCGGGGCCATAAAGGTCGCAACAAGGAAATCGGACCTTTTCAAGGTAAGACAAAGGGATAATGAAATGGTAAGGGAGTTCGTGTCCCGATTTCAAATGGAACGTATGGAGTTGCCACCGGTCACAGATGATTGGTCCGTTCAAGCTTTCACCCAAGGGTTGAACGAGCGGAGTTCGATAGCATCACGTCAGTTGAAACAAAATTTGATCGAGTATCCAGTTGTAACTTGGGCAGATGTGTAGAATCGATATCAATCGAAGATCAGGGTCGAGGACAACCAATTAGGAGCCCCTTCCGGTTCAGTACATCCAAATAGGTCGGCAGTTAAAAACGAGAGGACATCGACAGGAAGCCAAGGCCAAACAGAGACCGATATCAACCATATACCGCAGATCGAAGGAACAATGGTTCAGGATGCAATTCCGTCCGGAACGATCGAAGAAGTGATCGAGGATAGAATTCTCGGGGACTTATGAGTAAAAGCGGTTTTGACAAGTATGTACCTCGGTTATCGGTATATAACTTTAACATCGATGCATCGGGCATTGTATCGACAATCGAAAGGATCAGAGATACTAGGTGGCCCAAACCCATACAAATCGATCCTTCCAAAAGAAATCCAAATTGGACGTGCAAGTATCATGGCACGCATGGTCACAAGACCGAGGATTGCAGGAAATTAAGGGAGGAGGCAGCCCGTCTATTTAATGAGGGCCACCTTCGAGAGTTTCTCAGCGATCGAGCCAAGAATCATTTCAAAGAAAGGGACGCTAATAGGAAAAATGAATAGGAGGAACCCCAACATGTCATTCATATGATCGTCGGTGGGGTCGACATTCCACAGGGACACATATTCAAACCCACTAAGGTATCAATTACTAGGGAAAACTGAACCCGAGATTATGTGCCCGAAGGCACTTTATCATTCAACAACGAAGAAGTAGAAGGCATTTCTCATCCCTACAACGACGCTCTGGTAATTTCTATCTTATTAAATAAAGTTCAAGTTAAGCGTGTTTTAGTGGATCCAGGTAGCTCGGTGAATAATCATCCGATCAAGGGTCGTGAAGCAGCTCGGCCTACAAAATCAAATCGTGCCCGCAGCTCGGGTCTTAAACAGCTTCAACATGGCTAGTGAAACAACTAAAGGGGAGATTATTCTATCGGTGAACGTGGGTGGAACCATTCAAGATACCAAGTTTCATGTAATCGAGGGCAACATGAGGTACAATGCCCTGCTCGGAAGGCCTTGGATCCACAATATGAGGGCAGTCCCTTTGACTCTCCACCAAATGATGAAATTCTCGATGTCGGACAGTGTAAAAACAGTATACGGGGAGCAGCATACTGCAAAGAAAATGTTTGCGGTCGATGAGGTAACACCGATATCGACACTATCAACCTCGGAAAGGTAGAGCATCAAAGGTAAACAGGAAGTCAAATATCAATCATAGCCACCAGCCTCGACCGAATAGGGGAAGCAGGAGATAGAAGAAGAAGAGGAGGATTTTCTGACCCCTCGAACTTTTATTGTTCCCGAAGATTCTGATGCCACCAAATCAACGGTCGAAGAGCTGGAACAGGTTATATTGATCGAGTACCTACCCGAGAGAAAGGTATACCTGGGAACGAGATTAACCCCCGAACTCAGGAAAAAGATTATTCAATTTCTTATTGATAACATAGATTGTTTTGCTCATTTAGACATGACAGGGATCCCACCAGAGATAACCACGCATCGGCTAAGCTTGGACCCTAGGTTCAAACCGGTAAAGCAAAAGAGAAGACCCCGGTCTGAGGTAAAGCACGCATTCATAAAGGACGAGGTAACTAAACTTCTCAAAATAGGGTCCATTCGGTAGGTGAAATATCCCGAATGGTTAGCCAATGTAGTTGTAGTCCCTAAAAAAGGGAACAAACTTAGAATGTGTGTAGATTATAAGAATTTAAACAAGGCGTGCCCCAAAAATTCTTTTCCACTGCCTAACATCGATCGCATGATCGATGCCACGGCCGCCCATGAGATCCTTACTTTTCTCGATGCCTATTCCGGGTACAATCAAATCCAAATAAACCTGAAGGACCGAGAAAAGACTTCATTTATCAACAAGTATGGAACATATTATTATAATGTAATGCCCCTCGGGCTCAAAAATGCAGGAGCTACTTACCAACGCCTAGTAAATAAAATATTCGAAGAACAAATAGGTAAATCAATGAAAGTTTATATTGATGACATGCTAGTTAAGTCCCTGCGCGTAAAGGACCATTTGGTTCATTTGCAGGAAACGTTCGAGATTTTAAGGAAATATAACACAAAGCTCAACCCCGAGAAATGTGCTTTCGGGGTCAGTTCGGGCAAGTTTCTTGGCTTCATGGTATCAAATCGAGGGATCGAGATCAACCCTGATAAAATCAAGGCCATCGAAGACATCACCGTCGTGGACGGTGAAAAAGCCGTGCAGAGGCTAACTGGACGGATAGCTGCCTTAGGCCGATTCATTTCGAAGTCGTCGGATCGAAGCCACATACTTTTCTCTCTACTCAAAAAGAAGAAAAATTTCTCCTGGACCCCGGAATGCCAACATGCATTAGAGGAATTGAAGTGATGCCTATCAAGCCCACCATTGCTTCACACTCCAAAGGCAGATGAGAAACTTTACTTGTACTTGAAAATTGCGGTAAGTGGTGTCCTAGTTCGAGAAGACCAAAGTACGCAATTTTCCGTTTATTATGTAAGTCGAACCTTAGGAGAAGTAGAAACTAGATATCCAGACTTGGAAAAATTGGCACTTGCACTGATAAGCGCCTCTAGAAAGTTAAGACCATACTTTCAATATCACCCCATATGTGTATTAACCACTTACCCACTTCGTAATATTTTGCACAAGCTCGAACTATCAGGTCGATTGGCCAAATGGGCCGTCAAACTCATTGGGTACGATATCGAATATCAACCCCGGACAGCCATCAAGTCTCAAATTTTAGTGGACTGCGTGGCCAATTTCACGCCAACCCTCGTACCCAAAATTAAAAAGGAACTCTTGCTAAAATCAGGTACATCATCGGGGGTATGGACCCTCTTCACAGACGGTGCTTCGAATGTGAAGGGGTCTGGGCTAGGCATCGTTTTGAAGCCGCCCACGGGTAGCACTATTAGGCAATCTATCAAAACTTTTAGGTTGACTAACAATGAGGCCGAGTACGAGGCCATGATTGCAGGTCTCGAGCTAGCTAAAAGCTTGGGAGCAGAAGTCATTGAAGTGAAGTGTGACTCTTTACTGGTGGTGAACCAAGTAAACAAAACCTTCGAAGTTCGAGAGGATAGAATGCAAAGGTATTTGGACAAACTGCAGGTAACTTTGCACTGTTTCAAGGAATGGACTTTACATCATGTACCTCGAGAACAAAACAATGAGGCCGATGCACTTGCAAATTTGGGGTCATCGGTCGAGGAAGATGAGATCAGCTCGGGGACTGTCGTTCAACTCTCGAGATCCGTGATCGAGGAAGGTCATGCCGAGATAAACTCTACAAGCTTAACCTGGGATTGGAGGAATAAATATATTGAATACTTGAAGAACGGAAAGCTCCCATCGGACCCTAAAGAGTCGAGGGTCCTACAAACCAAAGTTGTTCGATTCACATTGGTTGAAGATGGAACATTATACCGAAAGACATTCGATGGATCATTGGCAGTATGCTTAGGACCAGGAAACACCTATTATGTTCTACGAGAGGTCCATGAAGGCACTTTTGGGAACCACTTCGGCGCCAAATCACTGATTCACAAAATCATTAGAGCAGGATACTACTGGGATAGCATGAAAAAAGACACTAAGGAGTTTGTTCGAAAATGTGATAAATGTCAAAGGTTTACATCAGTGATCCATCAGCCCGGAGAATAACTTCATTCAGTCATATCCCCATGGCCATTCATGAATTGGGGAATGGATATCGTCGGCCCTCTGCCATCGGCCCCAGGCAAAGCTAAGTTCATTTTATTTATGACTGACTATTTCTCTAAATGGGTTGAAGCATAGGCGTTCGAGAAAGTGAGAGAGAAAGAGGTTATAGACTACATCTGGGATCACATCGTATGTCGATTTGGGATACCCGCCGAAATAGTGTGTGACAATGGAAAATAATTTATCGGTAGCAAAGTGACGAAATTCCTCGAAGACCACAAAATCAAAAGGTTATTATCAACGTCGTATCACCCTAGTGGGAACGAACAGGCCGAATTGACGAACAAGACTATAATTCAAAACATAAAGAAAAGGTTGAACGAAAATAAGGGGAAATGGAGAGAAATTCTACCCGAAGTCCTTTGGGAATATCGAACAACATCAAAGTCCAGTACGGGGGCAACCCCGTTCTCCTTAGTATATGGCTCTGAAGCCTTGATTCCAGTCGAAGTCGGGGAACCTAGTGCCAGGTTTCGACATACAACAGAAGAGTCAAATCATGAGGCTATGAATACTAGTCTCGAATTATTGGATGAAAAACGAGAAGCCGCACTCGTTCGAATGGCTGCACAAAAGTAACGAATCAAAAGATACTACAATAGGAGAACCAACCTTTGCCACTTCAGAGTCGGGGACTTAGTCCTGAGGAAAGTCACCATCAACACTTGAGATCCTAATGAAGGGAAGCTCAGCCCAAATTAGGAGGGACCCTACCAAGTCCTCGACATCGTCGAAAAGGGATCTTATAAGCTCGGCACGATGGACGGCTAACAACTGCCAAATAATTGGAACATATCGCTTCTCAAACGGTATTATTGCTAAGGTATGACTTTATCCATTTTTCATTTATATATTCGACACTAACTCACTACAGGTGTTCGATCGAAGACATCGAGACCTCAGGTTTTAAAGCACGCGTTGCACTTTTTTTCCTTTAGATCGATTTTTGTCCCAAGTGGGTTTTTTCGGTGAGGTTTTTAATGAGGCAACAATTATGTACTACCTGAGGATAATTCAACAGTATCCAAGGCTTCTTTACAATCAACCTCAAATACTGGGGGGCATCACCCTCGGATGTTACACTTTTGAGGAAAATACTTCATGTCAAAGGGTCTCTATTGAGAAACTTTGTAATGGGCCAAACGGTTGAATGAACCGTGTCCATATAGATTAGTCGAGCCCTAATGGAAAAACATGTACGCATGTATAAATTATACAAAGAAGCATTCTTTCTATATCAAACATCTTGTGTCTCAAAGAAAATTTTCTACGATACAAGCTCCATACTTATGATTTTGTGAGAAATGGCTCAAGGGCCAAGTGCAAATATACCTCATACACTCGAGGACTACCGTCGACGATCGACATATTCGAGTAATCTAAACTCAAATTTATAAGACCTCAAAGGGGCACCCCTCAATCTATAGGCCAAGGACATCACTCTCGGGGACTAACACTTCGAACAAGTTCGAAGTCTTATTGGGAAATAAGCCCAAGAGGCAAACCCAAAGGTTACAGCCAAATTAAGGCGGCTTGGAGACGTCCGAATCCTGCAACAAAAATAAGCCTTCGAATTCTTTGAAAAACCAGTTAAAAAAAGCTACCCTCGGTAAGTAATCAAAAGGGATTCGATGAAATTAGCCATCGAAAAACCTTAAGAGGTATCAAATTATCTTAACGCAAATGTACTAAGGCACAAAAAGCAAAGGGGTTTCAATCGACATCGAACCCTCAAAAAACCCAATGGGTAAAGAATACGTGTTAAGGCTTAAAGAAATTTTTTACTAAGTCTTCTAAGCCGAAAAAGGGAAAAAAAGCTATATTTTAGAGGCCATATCGGCCCAATCTAAAGGTCCTAAGGGCCAATACACTTAGAGTAAGAGATTTTGTTCTCACTCAATTCGGACCTAAGGGTTCCACTATTCCGAGCTCAAATAAAACTGACTTGAATATAGCTTGAGGATTCATCATTATTTGACATAAAACCTTAAGGGGTCTGTTACTGTGAGTTCGAAACTTACTCAAACTCGGCTATAAAAACAATACAATTACGGCTTCGATCAAGCCATCCGAAATCAAAATCCCGAACATATTGTTGAGCTCGAGGACTCGCCCTCGCTTAACTAAAAAATCTAAGGGTTTGTTCTACTCTGAGTTCGAGCTATTGCTCACTCGATTATAGAGGCTACAACAACCCGATTGCAACAAAGTTTTCACAAGGCAAAGGCAAAACAGAATTTATCATAAATCAGAAATCGGAGACGAAACAGAAAGAAAAGGAATCTTTCATATATGCAAAGTATTTACAAAGACCACACAGGGTCTTACACAAAGAAACAAAAATCCTAAGTGCCTAGTCTACCTCGGGAGCCGCATCTTCGGGAGCTTCCTCTTCATCTCCTCCGCTCTCGGATCCATTCGCAGAGTCTTCATCATCGGAAAGCAAAGCTCCGGCCTCGTCCTCCAAAACCTTCACACTCTCGATATCAGCCGTGAGGTCGATGCCACGAGAATGTACCTCCTCAAGAGTCTCTCTCCGAGACTGGCGCCTAGCATGCTCGGCAACACGGGACAATCTAACCTCAGTAGCATCAGAAATTGCCTTTGCCCAAGTGTTAGAGGCTTCAGTATCGGCTCGGTAGGAGGCCAAGAGCGCCTCTGCCTTGGATGTGGCCCTTGCAAGATCAGCGGCCAACCGAGTCTCGAGCTCTTCAACCTTCTGGGCTCGGACCAAGTTCTCCTCCTTCACACTTTGGAGTTGACGCTCAATCGAAGACAGTTGGGCCCGAACCGCATCTTTCTCCAAGGCGAGACGGTCCATGTTCTACTTTCACCCCAAAGTCTCTGCCTCTTTCATCTTGGCCTCCTCACGAAGCTGCTCAACCAATTCGGCCTTCTGCTGAACCTGCAGGATCAAAGTGTTAGTCGCCAATATTAAGTTAATACATAACAAGCTCCCAAAAATTTACATTACCCGTTCAATGATCTCGGTCTGATCTTTATGGGCTCTTGTCAGCTCGGCTCGAATGCTCATGATCTCCTCTTCGTTTTGCACATAGAGGAGTTTGAGGGCGTCTCTCTCCTCCGTAAGCTTTTTGAGGTCAGCCTCACATCGGGCCAGCTCAACTCGATATTTGGAGAACGCTTCTCGATGGAGCGTCGTAGCCTGTACAGAAAGGAAGGAAATCAGACTTAGAGAAATAAGAACAAACGGAAGCATGGTAACATAGGCTAAAACTCACTTGGTTCAGAAGTCGCTGAGCCTCATCAAAATGAGTGATGCGTCCAGGTCGGGAACATCATCGACCCCCGAGAAGCAGCCACAAAATATATCATCCCCTACGGGGGTCGTCCCCACATCGGGGGTCCCCATGGATCGGGCGTCACGAAACTGCCCCTTAGAGAACTTGGGGCCGGGCGGCGAATAATCAATGTTAATTGCCCCGAACGAGTAATTTGGGCATTCTCTTCTCTTTGAAGGGCCTTAGAACTTGACCATACGGGCACACCCGCCGGTTTCTCATCACGACAAGAGGCATCATCAACACCCGATAACTCGGGGACTCTGCTCGGACCTTTCTCCGAGATCACCTCGGTCTGCAACTGAACCCCCTCTACCGTCACCAGCTCAGCAGGTCTCAAAGCTTCGATGACTTCCTTCTTCCAAGCCACCAATAGGCAGTCAGCATCTTCTTCCTCCTCATCTTCATATCGTAGCGTTTGGACTACATCGAGAGTTAGAACGACGGGATTAGTCTTCAACTTTCAAGCCTTGCTTTTCCTGGGCTTTGGGATATCTGGAGGCGAGGCAATTCTCCTTTTCTTGTCTTTGGTCGGCTTCGGGACCTCCTCTTCCCCGAGGGGAGGCGGCCTCATGACGATATTATCTCCAAGACCTGTATGAGAAGAAGTCAAGTTAAAAAGAAGTATTTCACAAGAAAGCATCAAACACGGACAGGGGAACTTACCATGATTTTTTGCCTCCCATCGACCCTTGGCCAAATCGCGCCACCAGCTCTTAGCATACGAAGAGGTTGAAACCAGTTGTCGAACACAACCTGCAAGGTCCGGGACTGCACCAGGAAACCAGGGGAAAGCTGCACCATAAAGAAGAATATAGATGAGAAGAGGTAAAGGAAACATAACAAGTAATCAAATGTTATTGTTAAGGTTCTACTTACGCTTCATGTTCCATTCTTCGGGGAATGGCATCTTCTCGGCGGGGATTAAGTCGGAGGTCCTGACTCGGACAAACCGGCCCATCCATCCTCAGTCTTTGTCCTCGTCTATGCTTGAGAACAGTACCTTCGTGGCCCGACGCTGAAGCCTTATCAGTCTGCCCCGATAAAGACGGGGGATGTATAGCCTATTGAGACGATCGAGGGTGAAAGACATCCCCTCGACCTTGCTCGAGAAGAATTTGAGAAAAATGACAATGCGCCAAAAAGAGGGGTAGATCTGGCCTAGGGTTACCCGGTATTGGTGGCTGAAGTCGATTATGACAGGATCGACAGAACCCAATGTGAAAGGGTAAGTATACACACTTAAGAACGCTTTCACATGAGTGATGATGTCCTTCTCGGGGGTAGGAATCACCACCTCTTTATTCTCCCAGTGGCAGTCTTTTTTCACGTGTTCGAGATCGCCTTCGGATATCGAACAGATATATCTAGACATGGGCTCGCATCGGCTAGGAACCGAATAGGGTTTTTCAACTTTAAAGTCGGAAGTAAGTTCACATGGACCGGGTATGCACTCTTCGATACGTGGCTCCACTAGTGTTTTGTCACCGGTCGGCCGCGATGAGGAGGCCTTTTCTTCTTGAAGAACGCTCTTTGATGTTTTTGCCATTGCTATATGAGGTTTAAGGAAGAATAAGGCGGAATTTGTGTTTTAATAAGAGATTGGCAAACGAAAACCGGCAAAGTTGATGAACTGGTAGAGAATAGAAGAGCTTTTGAAGATTAGAAGAAGTTTGAAAGTAAAGTTTGAGAAGATTATGAAAGTGGTCTATTTATAATAGCCACTTTGATGGTTTGAAAGCACTGGTGGCCGACCATCAACTGGCATTAATTGATGACCTTGAGAACTGTGCAGATGCGACGCTTCAATCGCTTTTGTCGCTTATGTCACGATGTTGACATCATAATTGATCGAGTTACTAAATCGAAGTCCCGAATTCGTTTCTTCTCGTTACACTCCAAAAAATAAGGGGACTATCTGTATACGGTCGAAATCGGGCATACCCGATTTCGTTGGCAAGGGAGTTGCCTCAAGGGTAACCTCATAATAGATCGGGCTCGAGCTCAAAGATAGAACATCAAGCCTGGAGATCGAAGTGTTTATTGAGATTGAGGCCAGGCTGTCAGCAACAATCGAGATCAAGCATGACTGACTTCGAGTAAGGCGTAATAACGAAATGGCGAGATATCAGTAACCGGTTAAAGATCACGACAGAAATCTCGAAACAGATCAAATCAAAGCGGTTATAAGTGCCAATCAAGGAATCTACTTCCGTTATTAGAGTTGTATCTTGTTTAGGATTTCTCTATTATATAAAGAGGGATCTCATTCACTTGTAAGGGGACAAGAATTATTCACTAATAAGAATATACACACACGCTGCTTTCTTTGTTTTACCGTTCATCGATGTTTGTTCCATCCTCTACTTTCTTATTAACTAACCTTGAGACTATCTCGAATCGAGGTCAAGGCAATGTTTGCAGACCGGTTTGATTTATTTTATTGTCCAATTTATCTATTTAATTCGTTGTTTATCAATTGATACTGGTTTAAATTTCATATCCTTAAAACTACAATATATATTTAATTGTTACTCAATTTTCAGGGTAAACAAGGAGAAGATCCAATCGGAGCAAAGGTTGGGTCTGTTCTGGGAGCATTTTCTTCCTCTCAACCCTGAGGTCGTAGCAAAGCTCATGCAAGAGATCTGAAACCACATTTGTGATATGTCTGGTAGAGAGAAAGGGGGCCTTCCTATCGACGTGGCACAAGAACTCCTCCCGGTGAACAAATTCAGCACACTATACCCAACTTTGACGTTATGGAAAGATTGAAGACAATAATATGTTTTACTATTTTAAAATATCTACTTTTCCTTCCTAGCAAATCCAACAAGAAAAAGAAATGTATAATATAAATGTATAACTTATTTATAATTTTTATACAATTTTAATATGAATATAATATATCTGCGAAAGCATACATCTTAACTGGGGCATAACTACTCTATAATTAAATTGGGGTTCATGTGAATCCATGGTCTTCCCATCAAATTAGTTTTTCCACGTACATCATTCGTAGAAATCCTCTAATATTATCTTTGGGAACTCATGCTTTAAAAGGCTAAGAGCCCGTTTGAACATAAGAAATCTTTCTTTTTAAAAAAAAATAAATTAAAACAATGTTTGTTTATGAAATTTTTACAATTTTTCAAATCCAACTTAAAAATACATTTTCGAATTTGAAAAACTGCTGGGAACCAGTTTTTTCATTGGAAAGTTGATATTTTTAAGTTTTACAAATTTACCTATATTTCTTTCTCTCGACCCCGAGGTCGTAGCAAAGATCATGCAAGAGATCTGAAACCACATTCGTGGTCTGTCTGGTAGAGAGGAAGGAGGCCCTCCTATCGACGTGGCATAAGAACTCCTTCCGCTGAACAAATTCAGCACACCATACCCAACTTTGACGTTATGGGAAGATTGAAGACAATAATGTGTTTTACTATTTTAAGACATCTGCTTTTCCTTCCTAGCAAATACAGCAAGAAAAAGAAATGTATAATATAAACGTATAACTTATTTATAATTTTTATACAATTTTAATACAAATATACTATATCTGCAAGAGCATACATCTTAACAGGGGCATATCTACTCTATAATTAAATTGGGGTTCATGTGAATCCATGGTCTTCCCATCAAATTATTTTTTCCACGTACATCATTCGTAGAAATCCTCTAATATTATCTTTGGGAACTCGTGCTTTAAAAGGCTAAGAGCCCGTTTGGACATAAGAAATCTTTCTTTTTAAAAAAAAAAATTCAAAACAATATTTGGTTATGAAATTTTTATAATTTTTCAAATCCAACTCGAAAACGCATTTTCGAATTTGAAAAACTGTTGGGAACCAATTTTTCCATTGGAAAGTTGGTAGTTTTACGTTTTACAAATTTACCTATATTTTTAAAATTTATAAAAGGACCCCAATCAGTTATTAAACCTAGGTAACACCTATAACTACCCACCATCTGACTATATTTTGACCTCGACTGTTGAGATCTACAATTTATACTTTTACCTGAAGGAGCCACTACAATTTCTATTAGGGATTGTTTGTACAGTTAGACAATTAGCATGTTTTATTGTTTATTTCAAGTAGGATAATCAAGTCGGGGTGGTTTTGATTAAATTGCGGGGTATAAATCATGTTTCATAGTTTTGAACAAAATACATCCAAATGTGTTGCAAAAATTATAATCAAAAATAACTTCATTTTCAAATCAAATTTTAGTAAAATTCCAAATTTAAAAAAAATCTTAGAATTTATGTCCAAACGCCTACTAAGTGGTTCATTTGTTAGATGGCTGTTTTATTTTCCCAAGGACAAGGAATCAAATTCCCTTGGACTTTCTTGTCTACAGTTCTCTTTTTGTTTTGTTTCTTTCTTTCATTTGTTTTCACACGCTACTCACTGCTCCCTTATTTTTCTATTTCAACTTTTTCCTAATATCTATTATTCTACCTAATCCCAATTTATGCCAACCTCAATCCCAATTTTTTTTTTGGTTAAATGGTCAAAATTTTTATTTAACCAAGTATAATATTTACAACCCTCAAGCTCAATTGGACTCTTAATCTAGACCAATAACAGAATTAACAACCACTTTTTATCTACTGCATCTCCTCTACTTACTATCTCTGCATATAACTATTCACTTCTAAGTAGGGTAGTTGCTCAATCTTTCTAACTCCTTGTGCCATTTGGATTCATTCTGCCCTCGTATGTGTAGCTCCAGTATAATATTCTTCATCCTCTTAAGGCTTGATATATTTTTTCCTTGAAATCTTCATTGGTTTCTCTCTGACCAGACATGGCAAATCACAACTGCAAATAGGAATCCTAGCATATGAGCTCGAACTCTGCATGAACTTCTCCTCGTTAACCATTCAATCTCAGCATTCTAGCTACCAATTTGATGTCTTTCACCCAACCATTTTAACAATGTTTCCCACATATTCCTGGAATAATCACATTCAAAAAAGAGGTTCTCCGTTGTCTCCTCAATATCCTTCCCACTAAGCTCACAGTCACTTGCTATTGATAGTCACACTTCCTTAAGGGATCCACTGTAGCTAGCTTTCTATGCATGGCCAACCACAGAATGAATTAATGCCTTGGTAATACTTTTGAATCAATTGCAATCCTTTTCCAATGACACTTAGGGTATTGGGGCATTGTTGCAACATACATCTTTTTAATGCTAAACTTCTCATTTATACAGTATTTATTTAGATCAGCGGAGGAATCCTCTTGTATTAGCCATTCCCTAGTGTCAAAGTTCTTCTTAACTAGCCAGCTGGCCTGCTTAGGAGTGCGCATAGTCATTGTGTCCTTCCCTTTGATATAGAAATTGGGTATCTATTGGATCCACAAGGTGTCCTTTTTTGTTGCCCATAGAAGCTTACATAAAGCATCTTTGTTCCAGTTAGACACATCAAGGACATTCAAATCTCCAACTGAGAGTGGCATACAGATTTTGTCCCAAGCAATAAGTGCTCTCCTCGAAGGTTCATTACTCCCAGTCCAAACAAAAGTTCTACAAGCAGTCACAATCAGCTTAGTTATTTTTTTGGCAATAAGAATACATGCGCCCAATAGGTCTGCATTTCAAATATCACACCCTTGATCAATTTTAATCGACCACAATAAGATAGGAATTCAGTAGTCCAGCAATTGAGTCGTGCAGTAATCTTTTCAATCAATGGCATGCACTGTTAGATAGATAGCTTCTTAGAGGACAAAGAAACTCCAAGGTACTTGAATGGAAACTCTCTTGCTGTGAATTGCATTTCTGTGAGGATCAATTCTTTGAACTCCCTTGACACCCCAGCAATATACAATGCACTTTTTTCTATTCAAGCCCTGACACCTCTGAAAAATGTTGAAACATGCTCATAAGTAAGCTTATGGATAGCTTATTTTCTCTGCAACACATGAAAGAGGTCATCAACAAATCATATATGGGCTATATTCTTTCTGGAACACCTCGGATGGTAATTGAAGTCTAGAATGCACTCTAGTGTCTTCAGTGATCGATTCAGGTATTCCATCACCAATACAAATAGGTCGGGAGACATTGGATCTCCCTACCTAAGCCCCTTATTTTCTTGAAATTTGGTAGCCAATCCTCTATTTATTAACAGATAATAACTGACAGTTATCACATACTCCATCACAAGGTGTACAAATTTCACATGCATACCAAATTCTATCAGTATCATTTTTAGGAACGGCCACTCGACTGAGTCATATGATTTTCGTATGTCAACTTTGATCAAGCACCTTGGGGAGACCCCTTTTTGAGTGTAGCCTTTAATCAACTCATGTGCAATAATAACACTGTCCAATATGTTCCTCCCTTATATAAATGTTGATTGAGAAAGCCCAACAATGTAGTCAACCACAGTCTTTAATTTTGACATTATGATCTTTGTAATGAGTTTGTAAATTGTAGAGCAGCATGCTATGGGTCTAAACTCCTTAACATATGTATGATTGTTAACTTTGAGAACCAGTGTAATTATGGTACAGTTAATACTTCTCAATATTTTCCCATTTGTAAAGAATTCCTGTATAGCTTGTTTGACTTCTCCTCCAATAAGACCCCAATATATTTTAAAGAATTCAGCAGGGAATCCATCTATACCTGGTGCTTTTTCATTAGTCAATTCTATGAGGGCACGATCTATGTCCTTTTTTATTATTGGGCTATTAAGTTCTCTTTGTTGTTCTTTGGTGAGACAAGGTCCATTTTTTGCTGTATCGATATCAATACATGGAAATTCAGCAGCACAAGTTCCCAATAAAGATTGGAAGAATCCTGTGAATTCTTGCTCTATCAGTTTTGGCTCAAATGGATCCTTGATCATTGTAGATGGAACCAATTCTGTTCTTAACCTGCCTAGCCTTTAGATGCGCATGAAAGAATTTAGTATTTTGGTCTCCAGCTTTTATCCACATTGCTTTAGATCTTTGCTGCATAACTTGCTCATTAATTCCCTCCCATTTTTCTATCTGCAGCAACAACTCTTTTTCTTCTGAGATCAGCTGACTATTAAATGGATCCACATCAAGTTTCCCTTGAGCAATCTGCAATTGTACCCTCAAATTTTCAAGCTTCTTCTCTAATGAAGGTATCTCTTTGTTCAGCTGCCCTGCCTTGTCTTTTAGTCTCTGTAACTTTACCCATATAGAGTACATAGTATGCCCCTGTATTTGTTGATACCACACATCGTGCACAACTTTCTCAAATTTCATGTTATTCAGTAGCACATTATAGAGTCTAAATGGTTTTGGTAGATAGGACTTGACTACTTCTGTGTTAATGATAATAAGAGAATGGTCTGATACTCCAGGCTTTCCAAATATAGCTTCAAGGCTGCTATATCTTTTAAGCCAAGAGGCATTACCAAAAGCCCTGTCGATGTTGCTATAAATTATGTGTTCTGCCTCCCTCTATTACACCGGGACCACTGATAACCCTTCCTTTTAAGTTGTCCCAACTCAGTACTAGTTATAAATCTTTGAAAATCCATCAATTCAGCTTGCTGCATAGGTTGCCCATTGATTTGATCATCAACAGATAATACATTATTGAAATCACCTATAACCAACTAGGACTCTTGCATATTACTGTGTATTTGTCTTATTTGTTCCCATATGTTCCTTCTTTCAGCTATAGTATTCTTTTCATACACAAATGTTATGTCACATGTAAATTGTGAACTCTTGTCTTTCACCTTGCAGTGTACCAGTTGATCACTAGCCATCATTATAGGAACCCGAACCATTTGCTCTTTCCATAATAACCAGATCCTTCCCTTCTCATTTATAGAATCATCGGTATACACCTTCCAATCATTGCTAAATTTAGCTCAAACTTTTGTGACCCTCCTAGGCTTTATCTTTGCCTCAAGGTAGCCCAGTAGAGTGATATTGTTTTTCAGCAGAAATGCCTTGAGTTTTTTCTGCTTGAAGGGCTTGTTCAGCCCTCTTATGTTCCATGAGCTTATTATCATGGGGGATTTTCCTCATTGAGACCAACCCCTTAAGTCACCTTGTCAGTGCTGCTCTCATCTTGATTTTTCAAAGGACTGTATCTATTCCTTCTCAGCAAATTTTCTAAGTTTGCATCTGATAAGGCTCCCTTCTGTTGTACATGTCCTTGAGGCTTCATTATCTGCTTCCCTCTATACCTTTGTTGTGGAGGTACTGTTGCTATTGTTTTCTCCAGATTCTTAGAGGATTGTTCAGGTATAATCTCTTGTTGTATCTGTGATTGCTCAGACACAGACTTCACTCTCCACTGGGTTGTTGGTTGTTTCCTTTTCTGTTGTCTCGTTGCTTTATCTTGTTATTATTTGGGTGGTATATGGTTTTGTTGAGTAACAGATTTGGGCTGCCTCTGGGCTATTTGTAGCTTTGTGCACTCCTTTGTATGCTGCCCTATCTGTAGGCATTCCTCATAATTTGCTGGTTTTCATTTATATTTCAGATTTTGTTCCCTGCATTTTCCACCCGCCTCTTCAATCAGCATCTTATCAGGCAACTCCTGCGAGCTGTCCATTTCTACAAGCATCCATGCATAGGAAATTCTATCACCCTGAGCTGTTAGTTTATCTGAACATATACGTTTCCCTAGATAGCTAGAAATTCGATCCAAATTCTCCTTTGTCCAGTACTGAATTGGTAACCCTGGGAAGATTACCTAGATTGGGACAATTCTAGTCATTTCCTCACTCAATTGAAAGTCAGGCTCCCACTGGTTTAAGATCATAGGTATATTTTGAAACTTATAGGGCCCTTGTTGGATAATTTTGTTTGTGTCTTCCTCCGAGTTAAATCTGAAAATGATATATCCCTCATCGTGTAGGTATACCTGCGGAGTAGTGACTGAATTCCACACACCATACACGAACTTAAGCATTTCTTTGAATGAGGGTGAGCCGCCTAGAACATACCCAATTAGAGATGCCTTCCATTTATGAGTTTGTTCATCCACTTCAATTTAATTCAATCTGACAACCTTAACCCCTTCTTTCATTATCGGCGGATAGTACTCCAATTTAATCCCTTGTTGTTGAGATCGATTCCCCTGCACTACATTAGTTATTGTTGGCACCGGCTGGCTAGGGTTTACTTTCTGCGTCGACGAAGTCAATTTCCTTGCCATTGTGTTTGCATCTACTTTTGCTGGCTTGGGAACTTCCATTTCAGTACATTTTGAAGCTTGCATCACCGTAGGGGCACTTCCCATTCCTATCATCCATTGGACCAATTGAATTTGCCCTAATTCTTGAGGTACTCCAGATTCCGATATTACCAATCTACTTCCTCCTTCCGTCTCTGATACTGTAGGCGATGCCGCGACCTGTGATTTCCGTCGAGCCATGGCTGTATGCGTACGTTAGCTTACCCGACTTACCGTGCGCTTGCAAATCCATGGCTAGGGTTTAATATCAAGAGTTTACAATTTTATAAAAAAGACAAGTGCATAACCTCAATACCAATTTCTATCTCTAAAGTAATTTTCTCTTTACTTTTTTTTGCTTCTCAGCTTTTAGTTGCTTTTACCTCACAGAATTTTGAATTGTTAGTCTAGTTTCTTAAGGAATTTTTTAGTTGTGGTTTACAAATTATTGACTGAACATTAATTTACACAATGACTTGCTTAAATCTTTTTGTTTCAATGATATTATTAAACTTTCGTCTATAATATTTTGTTACAACATATAGTTTATCTTTGTAAGTAATTCACATATAAAGAATTAATCATTTGTTAAGATATTTTTTATATTTCTTGTGCTTCTTTTTGCACTAAAATTTGCACAGTTTTCAATTCTTACAGCACTAAATTATCATTAGTATTTTATTTTCCCTCTTTGTTTTGAATTTTGATTGTAAGGACCTAATGATTTAAGATGTGTATACGTTATGTCTTTAAATAATATTTAAAATTAATAATAAGTCATAAAACACTAAATATTCTCACATATTATTGAACAAACAAAGTTGACACTATGTACAAGTACCAAATTTACATTAATGTCGGTGGTGCACTCATGCTCTCAAAATCCTGAATCTGCCTTTGCATCTTAAAAATAAATTTCATACAACTAATTATACAATATACAACTTATTTATAACTTTCATACAATATCTCATACAAAATTTAATTGAACAACAACATACTATTTAAATATAATTTTCTTACAACTCAATATATAATTATAATATAACTATAATACAATTTTGATAAGTCTTCAAAGTGTGTGGTTATTTACAGTTTGCGTGTCGTATTTCATATACAATAATACAACTTACATACATACAATATTTCCTTGCATATATTTTATATGTGATTTGTACGTATATTGTATATGGTTTGTTCTTCTTCCTCTTCCATTTTAATTTTGATATTTTACCGAAAACAACTCTAATCTTCACCAAATGAAATGCCGAAGTAAAAGACTGAAATAGAAAGAATCGAATAGTAAAAATAAAAAAATTTATTGATTGGCAATTTCAAATCAAATAACAACTGTGCAACAGAAAAGGAAATTGCTAAGTAAAAATTCCATAGCCAAATGATTGAAATGCATTGTTGAATTCCCTGAAGAAGAAAAGAGAAAGGAGAAGAGAAAAAAGAAGAGAAGAAGAAACGATCGAAAGGAAGAAAAATAGGGCAGAGGAAAGAACACAGAGAGAAGAAAAAATTGATGGGAGTATTTGCCCGCGCTTCGCGCAGGTTTAATTTATTTATTTTTTCTAAAAAATATATCTAATACGGAAGAAATAAGAAATTAAATTTAGAAATAAATATATAACGTAAGACATTCACAGGGAAAAAAAAGAAAAAATAAATGTATAAGAAAAAAAATACATGTGAATAGAAAACAGAAAATAAATCCAAGATAAAAAAAATTATATACCTTTTTGTCGAATTACAACAATAAAGTTCTTGAGGTAAAGTCCTCTCAATTGAGAAAGATAAGCCAACACTTAATTTAGAGAGAAAACAAATATGTTACATAAGTCCTCTAACCTTTTGGTTGTTCATTGTAACGACCTGACCAGTCATTTTGAGTATTACTGCCCCGTTCCCCTATTTACTGCTCATTATGTGCTTTAAAATTGTTATGTGGCTTGCCGGGGTAATTAGTTCGGGTCCGGTGAGATTTGGAATGAATTGGAACACTTAGTTCCAAGATATAAAGTTTAAGTTGAAAAGGTTGACCGGATATTGATTTATGTGTAAACAACCACATAATAAAGTTTTGATGATTTCAATAGCTCAGTATGGTGATTTTGGACTTAGGAGAGTTTGGAAGCCCGTGGCTAATTTAGGCTTGAAATGGCAAAAATAAGAAATTTAAGTTGGAAGTTTGACCGGGGAGTTGACTTTTTTGATATCGGGGTCGGAATCCCCGCCTGCAGCAAGTCATATCGGATTTATATCAAGCTTGGGCTGAAGGAGCCCCTCCGGAGTCTGCACCCCTCACAGTGAACGTAGATGATTTATATTCGGGATGGACTTCCTAGGGCATAGACTTGTCTTATTTATATATGTTTGGGATGGACTTCCTAGAGAACATACTTGCCTTATTGATTTATAATTGTGATGAATTTTTTCTGGGCATGGATCTTGCCCGAATCATTTATATTTTAGGCTGGATTGGCCTTATACAGTACTGAGTGACTGACTGTCAGTTGATGTATATATATATATACATAGGATGGATCTTCCATGGGCTGGATTGACCATATAAAATAATGAGTGATTAAGTATTCTAAGAGTGTGAGTACACGAGGTTTCCGTTGTGGCACATCACATACAGTATATAATTTGGCATGTAGATATAGAGATGTCACATTTCTCACATCATGCAGAGTTTATCTTTTTTACTTGTACTGAGTTTAACTGTTGAACTTAGAACATGCCTACAATTCTGTACCGTTATTTCTATACTGGACTGTACCTATTGAGATCGTCACTACTTTCAGCCCAGATGTTAGTCTTGTTACTTATTGAGTTGGTTGTAAATATACTACACCCTGCACCTCGTGTGCATATCCAGGTGTTTTCGGATACGGCGACTGTTAGATCTCAGAGTGTTATCAATTGGAGACTATTAAGGAAGCTTCTTGGCGTCTGCTAACCTCGACTCTCTTTCCTTTTAGTTATTGTATTGTTCTATATTTTCAGACAGTGTTTTTATCAGTCAGACTTTGTATCATTTAGATGCTCATGTACTCAGTGACACCGGGTTTTGGGAGTATTTTTTATCTGAAATTGTGAGGTTTTATATTGAATTCAAATATTATATTTTCAAACTTAAGAGATTATTGTGATTTATTGAGGTTGTTGGCTTGCCTAGTATTGAGATAGGAGCCAACACGACATGTGAATTTTGGGTCGTGTTAAGTTGGTATCAGAGCCTAGGTTACATAGGTCTCACTAGACATGAGCAAGTTTAGTAGAATCTTGCGGATCAGTACGGAGACGTCTGTACTTATCTTCGAGAGGTTGCCGAACCCTTATGAAAATTTCACTTTCTTGTATTTTGTCATGCGGATTTGTTGATTCCGGAAAGTGCATTTCTGTTATTCTATTCTCTCAGAGATAGTGAGGACATGTACTACCGGATCGGACGGTCAGCCACCAATGCCACCAGTTAGGGCTGCGAGAGGCCGGGATCGTGGTGGAGGTCGGGGTCATGATAGAGGTCGAGGTGTAGCTCATACAGCAATTGGAGCAGCACCCGTAGCACCATCAGTTGCTCTAGATCAGGAGCAGGTTCCATATATAGTCGAGCTGGCGGGGCCAGCTCAGGCATCAGCTATGCCTATTGTGATTCTAGGCCTTCAGGAGGCTTTAGCACAGATATTGACTATTTTCACTAGCCTTGCTCAGGTTGTTTCGGCTCAGGCCGTACCATCCACTTCTTAGGCCGGAGGAGGTACTCATACCCCAAGTTGGTTGTACTCCAAATCATGTAGTGTAGGGACTCCGGATACCGGGGGCACTACTAGTCCAGCCGGTTGCAGCTGCTCAGGCCCAGGTAGGTCCTATTATGAATGATGAGGAACATAAGAGATTAGAGAGGTTTCGGAGACTATGTCCTCCGACTTTCAGTGGAACTGAGTCAGAGGATCCTCAGGATTTCTTGGACAGATGCCAGTGGATGCTTCATACAACGGGTACTCGGGAGACCAGTGGGGTCTCATTTACTACTTTTCAACTGACCGGGGCAGCCTTCAGATGGTGGGAGACTTATGAGAGGAGCAGACTAGTTGGTGCAGCACCACTATCATGGCATGAGTTCTCCGTATTATTTCTTGAGAAGTTTGTGCCACAGGCCCACAGAGAGGAACTGCGCAGGCAGTTTGAATATTTACATCAGGAGGACTTGTCCGTGACTCAGTATGAGATGCGATTTTCAGAATTGGCTCGTCATGCAGTTTGGTTGGTTCCCACTGAGAGGGAAAGGATCAGGAGGTTCTTTAATGGCCTCAACCAGCAACTCCGTTTTGTTATGACCCTGGGGAATGTGGCAGGTGCTAAATTTGACGAGGTGGTTAACAGTGCTAGACGACTAGAGATGGTCCGTACTTAGGAGCATGAGGAGAGGGAGGCCAAGAGGTCTCGTGGTCTGGGTAATTCCAGCAGTGTTCCTTCTGGGGGACAACCCTATCACAGTAGGGATCGTCCTTATAGTCCCGCTCAGATGGCTCATTCAGATCATCATGGCGCATCAGCTTGCCATGGTTCATATAGTGCTCGATAGATTCAATCTTCTCTTGCTGCACTTCTAGATCAGAGTTCATCTTGTGCACCATCAGTTCAGGGTTCATATGTACCATGTTCTTCTGGTAGTTATTCTGGTTCTCAAGGTCTGCTTCAGAACTAGCCACCATTTTTCGAGAGGGATTGCTATGAGTATGGAGAGTTGGGTCATGTGAGAAAATATTGTCCCCGCTTTTTGCGAGGTCCAGTTCAGCAGAGGAGTCAATCTACAACTCATGCACCAGTTTCTCCACCACCCGCCCAGCCAGCTCGGGGTGGGGCTCAGTCAACTAGGGGTCGCCCAAGAGGGAGAGGCCGATAAGGTGGCGGTCAGGCCTGATTCTATGCTTTTTCTGCCAGGCCAGATGTCGTTGCCTCAGATGCAGTAATCACATGTATTGTCTCTGTGTGCCACAGGGAAGCTTTTATATTATTTGACACCAGTTCTACTTATTCGTATGTGTCATCGTACTTTACTCATTATCTGGATATGCCCCGTAAGTCCTTGGTTTCACTTGTTCGTGTATCTACACTGGTGGGCGATACTATTATTGTGGACCGTGTGTATCGATCGTGTGCGGTAACTATTGGGGGACTGGAGACTAGAGTTGATCTTTTATTTCTTAGTATGGTTGATTTCATTGTAATCTTGGGTATGAATTGGTTGTCTCCATGTCATGTTATTTTGGACTGTCACGCAAAAATGTGATGTTGGCAATACCGGGGTTGCCGAAGATCTAATAGAGAGGTTCTCCAGATTATGTTCCCAGCAGGGTAATTTCTTACTTGAAGGCTCAACGTATGGTTGGGAAGGGGTGTTTGTCATATTTGGACTTTATGAGAGATGTTGATGTAGACACTCATACTATTGATTCTTTACCGATAGTGCGAGATCCTGCAGACCTGTCGGGTATGCCACCCGACAGGGATATTGATTTCGGTATTGACTTGGTGCCAGGCACTCAGCCCATTTCTATTCCTCCGTATCGTATGGCACCAGCTGAATTGAAAGAATTGAAAGAGCAACTTCAGGAACTTCTTGATAAAGGGTTTATTAGGCCTAGTGTGTCGCCTTAGGGTGCATCAGTTCTATTTGTGAAAAAGAAAGATGGTACTATACGGATATGCATCAACTACATGCAGTTGAACAAAGCTACAATCAAGAACAAGTATCCTTTGCCACGTATTCATGATTTATTTGACCAACTTCAGGGAGCGAGGGTGTTCTCTAAAATTGATTTGAGGTCTGGGTATCATCAGCTGAAGATTCGAGATTCAGATATTCTAAAGACGACATTCAGGACTCGTTATGTTCACTATGAATTTCTCGTGATGTCTTTTGGGTTGACCAACGCCCCAACATCATTTATGCACTTGATTCTAGCCGTATCTTGATTTGTTTCTCATAGTATTTATTGATGATATCCTGGTATACTCACGTAGCCAGGAGGAACATGCACAACATTTGAGTATTGTACTACAGAGGCTGAGGGAGGAGAAACTTTATGCCAAATTCTATAAGTGTGAGTTTTGGCTTAGTTCAGTGGCATTCTTGGGACACATAGTGTCCAGTGAAGGGATTAAGATGGATCTGAAGTAGATAAAGGCAGTTCAGAGTTGTCCCAGGCCATCTTCAGCTACTGAGATTCGGAGTTTTCTTGGCTTGGCCGGATATTATCTTCGCTTTGTGGAGAGCTTCTCGTCTATTGCGGCTCCTATGACTAAATTGACTCAAAAAGGTGCTCCATTCAAGTGGTCGGATGAGTGTGAAGAGAGCTTTCAGAAGCTCAAGACGGCCTTGACCACAACTCTATTTCTAGTTTTTCCTTCATCTTCAGGCTCTTATACAATGTATTGCGATGCTTCTCGGATCGATATTGGGTGTGTCTTAATGCAGGAGGGTAGAGTGATTGTTTATGCTTCACGACAGTTAAATCCATATGAAAAGAACTACCCTGTTCATGAAATAGAATTGGCAGCTATTGTTCATGCATTGAAGATTTGGAAGCATTATCTTTACGGTGTGTCTTGCGAGGTATTTACAGATCATCGTAGTCTTCAGCACTTATTCAAATAGAAGGATCTAAATTTGAGGCAGCGGAGATAGTTGAAACTACTAAAGGATTATGATATTATTATTCTTTATCATCCCGGGAAGGCCAATGTGGTGGCCGATGCCTTGAGTAGAAAGGCGGTAAGTATGGGTAACCTTGCATTCATTCATGTTAGTGAAAGGCATCTTGTAGTTGATGTTCAAACCTTGGCTAACCAGTTCGTGAGATTACATGTTTCGGAGCCCAGTCGGGTTCTAGCTTGTGTGGTTTCTCGGTCTTCTTTATATGATTGCTTCAGAGAGCGCCAGTATGATGATCCTTATTTGCTTGTCCTGAAGGTCACAGTTCATCACGGTGATACCAAAGATGTTACTCTTCGAGATGATGGGGTGTTGAGAATGCATGGTCGGATTTGTTTGCCAAATGTAGATGGGCTGCGTAAATTGATTCTTGAAGAAGCCCACAGTTCACGGTATTCCATTCATCCGGAGCCGCTAAGATGTACCAAGACTTGAGTCAGCACTATTAGTAGAGAAAAATGAAGAAAGATATAGATGGGTTTGTAGCTCTGTGTTTAAATTGTCAACAGGTGAAATACGAACACCAGAGACCGGGCGAATTACTTCAGAGACTTGAAATTTCGGAGTGGATGTGGGAGCGTATTACCATGGACTTCGTAGTTGGACTCCCACAGACTTTGAGAAAGTTTGATGTTGTTTGGGTGATTGTAGATCGGTTGACCAAATCTGCACATTTTATTCTAGTCGGTACTACTTATTCTTTGGAGTCGTTGGGCAAGATTTATATCCGCGAGATTGTTCGCCTACACGGTGTGCCCGTGTCCATCATTTCAGATCGGGGCACGCAGTTTACATCACAGTTTTGAAGAGTAGTGAAGCGAGAATTAGGCACACATAATCAGTTGAGTACAACATTTCACCCTCAGATGGACGGACAGTCCGAGCGCACTATTCAAATATTGGAAGATATGCTACGCGCTTGTGTTATAGATTTTGGGGGTTATTGGGATCTGTTTCTGCCACTGGTAGAGTTTGCTTAAAATAATAGTTACCAATCGAGCATTCAGATGGCTCCGCCTGAGGCTTTATATGGGAGACGGTGTCGGTTTCTGGTGGGTTGGTTTGAGGCGGGTGAGCCTAGGCTATTAGGTACCGATTTAGTTTAGTATGCCTTGGAAAAGGTTAAATTGATTCAGGATCGAATTCGCACGGCACAGTCTAGACAGAAGAGTCATGCCGACCGGAAGGTCCGCGATGTTGCTTACATGGTAGGAGAGAAGGTACTACTCCGAGTTTCGCCTATGAAGGGTGTTATAGGGTTTAGGAAGAAGGAAAAGTTGAGTCCTAGGTATATTGGGACTTTGAAATACTTAAGAAGATTGTAGAGGTGGCTTATGAACTTGCATAACCGCCTAATCTATCGAGTGTTCATCCATTGTTTCATGTATCTATGCTCCGAAAGTATGTTGGAGATCCGTCTCATATTTAGGATTTCATCACAGTGCAGTTGAATGGTAATTTAACTTATGATGTGGAGCTGGTAGCCATTTTAGACTGGCATGTTCGAAAGTTGAGATCAAAGAATATAGCTTTAGTAAAAGTACAGTGGAAAGGCTAGCCAGTTGGAGAAGCTACTTGGGAGACTAAGCGGGAGATGCTGAATAAATATCCACACCTATTTGAGACTCCAATTATGATTCTAAATCCGTTCGAGGACGAACGTTTGTTTAAGAGTGGGAGAATGTAACGACCCGGCCGGTTATTTTGAGTATTACCGCTCCGTTCCCCCATTTACTGCTCATTTTTTGCTTTACAGTTGTTATGTGACTTGCCGGGTAATTGGTTCGGGTCTAGTGAGGTTTTGGAATGAATTAGAACACTTAGTTCCAAGATTTAAAGGTTTAGTTAAAAAGATTGACCGGATGTTGATATTTAAATGACCCCGGAATAAAGTTTTGATGATTCTAATAGCTTCGTATGGTGATTTTGGACTTAGGAGCGTGTCCGAAAAATTATTTGGAAGATCGTAGCTAAATTAGGCTTGAAATGGCGAAAACAAGAAATTTATGTTGGAAATTTGACTGGGGAGTTGACTTTTTGATATCGGGGTTGGAATCCGATTCTTAAAATTTGAATAGGTCCGTTATGTCATTTATGACTTGTGTGCAAAATTTGAGGTAAATTGGACTTGATTAGATAGGTTTTGGCATCGAATATAGAAGTTGAAAATTCTTAGTTTCATTAAGCTTGAATTTTGGTATGATTCGTGATTTTAGCGTTGTTTGATATGATTTGAGGCTTCGACTAAGTTCGTATGATTTTTTGGTACTTATTGGTATATTTGGTTGAGGTCCCGGGGGCCTCGGATGAGTTTCGGATGGTTAACGCATTGAATTTTGGACTTGGAACTTTGCTGGAATCTTCTGATGCACTGTCTGGTTTCCTTCTTTGCGTTCGCGGGAGGGGTATCACATTCGCAAAGAGGAACTATAGGCAGGCGAGTTTGTTCTTCGCGTTCATGACGAAGGGTTGATCCAGTGTTCATCTCGAACGCGTGAAGGCGTTCGCTTTCGCGTAGAAGAGCGAGGCCAATCTGGGTTATTGGGCATTTAAGCTTCGCGTTCGCGAAGGGGAGATCGCATTCGCGAGGCTACCTTTGCGTTCGCGAAGAAGAAATTTGGGGCCGCACAAAAATATGCTTCGCGAACGCGAGGAACCTGTCGCGTTCGCGAAGAGGAAAGACCTGGACAGAAAGTTTAAGTTCTAACCCATTTTCTATTTTTAACGATTTGGAGCTCGGGAAGAGGCGATTTTCAAGAGATTTTCAAGGAAAACAATTGGGTAAGTGTTTTTAACTTAATTTTGGTCAAATTACCCGAATCCATGGTTGTTTTTAACATTTAATTGGTGATTTAAGTTGAAAACTTGTGATTGGTTTAATTTGAAGATTTGAGGGTCGAGTTGATGTCAGAATTTGGTAAACTTTGTATGGTTGGAATCGTGGTTGAATGAGCATTCATACTTTGTAATTTTTGTCGGGTTCTGAGACATGGGCTCCGCGGGCAATATTTGAGTTAAATTTTGGATTTTATTGGAAAATTAGTATTTTCACATAGAATTAATCCCAATAATTTGTATTGACTGAATCGAATTAATTGTGACTAGATACGAGGCTTTTAGAGGCCAATTCGCGAGGCAGAGGCATAGCGGAATAAAGAATTACACGGTTTGAGGTAAGTAACATTTCTAAACTTAGTTCTGAGGGTATGAATCCCTGAATTTTGTGTTATATCAATTGTTGGAGGTAACGCACATGCTAGGTGACGAGCGTGTGGGAGTGCACCATAGAAATTGTGACCTAAACAAATTTTGTGGAGTTGTAAAATTAAAGAATCATGTTATTATCCGCGTATTCTCTACGTGTTAGAGAAATTGAGCTGAGACTCGTACTAAAGATCATGTTTAGGCTACGTGCCGATATTTTGGGACCTATAGGGTCGTGTTGTTGTTGAATTTAATTATTTTAAAATGTACATTTCATATTCAGACATGTTCATCCATTGTGAGGATATTTATGGGATCGAGCTGCGCGCCGCAGCAGGCCATATTGGCTTTATATATACTATTATTCTATGGATCGGGGTTGCCCGCCTGCAGCAGGCCTTATAGGCTTTATAATTATATGGATTGGGGCTGCCCGCCTACAGCAGGCCATATCAGCTTTATATCATGCTTGGGCTAAAGGCCCCTCCAGAGTCTGCACCCCCCAAAGTGAGCGTAGATAATTTATATTCGGGATGGACTTCTCAGGGCATGGACTTGCCTTATTTATATATGTTTGGGATGGACTTCACAGGGCACAGACTTGCCTTATTGATTTATAATTGTGATGAATTTTTTCTAGGCATGGATCTTACCCGAAGCATTTATATTTTAGGCTGGATCGGCCTTATACAATACTGAGTGACTCACTGTCAGTTGATGTATATATATACATGGGATGGATCTTCCCTGGGCTGGATTGGCCATATACAGTACTTAGTGATTAAGTATTCTGAGAGTGTGAGTACACGAGGTTTCCATTATGGCACATCACATATAGTATATAATTTGGCATGTAGATATAGAGATGTCACATTCCGCACATCATGCAGAGTTTATCTATTTTACTTGTACTAAGTTTAACGGTTGAATTTGGAAGATGCCTATAATTCTGTACCATTATTTTTATACTGGACTGTACCTGTTGAGCTCGTCACTACTTTCAGCCCAGAGGTTAGTCTTGTTACTTATTGAGTTGGTTGTACTCATACTACACCCTGCACCTCGTGTGCAGATCTAGGTGCTTCGGATACGGCGACTGTTAGATTTTAGAGTGTTATCAGTTAGAGACTATCAAAGGTAGCTGCTTGGCGTCCGCTGACCTTTATTCTCTTTCCTTTCAGTTATTGTATTGTTCTATATTTTCAGACAGTATTTTTATCAGTCAGACTTTGTATTATTTAGATGCTCATGTACTCGGTGACATCTGATTTTGGGAGTATTTTTTATCTGAAATTGTGAGGTTTTATATTGAATTCAAATATTATATTTTCAAACTTAAGAGATTATTGTGATTTATTGAGGTTGTTAGTTTGCCTAGTATTGAGATAGGCGTCATCACGACATGCGGATTTTGGGTCGTGACATTCATAATAAAACATTGTAAATAATTAATATTTATTAGTGATTGTATCTATATGTAAATATTATTAATAATTAAAGAGTTATAATAATTTTTATACATATATGTAAACGGAATTTATAATTATTATACATATATAATCTTGTAAGTGGTATTTATTAGTAAATATATTTGAGACATTTGAAAAATATTTCTTAAAGAAAAAGTAAATGAAAAATGAAAGTAGAAGAAGAGCGAAATCAGTTTTTTTTGACCTTTTTCTCTTAGTTTTCCCTTTGAAAAACTGCAGAAAAATAAAAATACCCAATTTATCTTTTTACTCTAATACCTTTTCTATTATTATTTGAAAAGGTATCACGATAAATGTATGTGCTTTTTCGTTGTTTATTCATTTTCGGTATTAGAGTACAAAATAACAATAATTTTAACAAGATATTCCGATTAAACTTTGAGAATTTCCATGCGGTAGGATTTATCCTTCATTAGGCTAGCCAAATAGAATCTGCAAACATATTTTTAGAAGGTTACACTTTTTTTTTTATAGTTCAAACACATCGTTTAATACTCTTTATGTGATTTTTTAAAAACTATTAACGCGTTGACATGAGAAACACGGGTAGTTAAACAAAATCGTCATTTACCTATTTTTCTAATATTTCGGAGCTTAAAACTAAATAAAATTTTAATATTAAGTCTTTCTTTATTTGGGCTATATAAAAAGTCCTAATATTTGAAAAGTTAAATTTAAGTAAAATTAATTTATAAAGTATATCTCTTGTTTAGATTTGGGTAAAATAACTATTAGCCTGTCATTATGAGTATGTTTCTTCCTAAAAAAAATTTTTATTTCCCACCCGGTGTCCGGTATCCGTATTGAAACCCGACTATATCCGAATTCGCGCCACATAGTGCCCCATTGAGGGAAGAGCTCTCTACCAAAGATTAACATTCACATACATAACATTACATATACTTATTTTCTTTATAAATATGACTATATGTTTGAAGCCACAAGCTAACATAAATAAAGCTTAAAAGTCTAAACAATTCAGCAATTTTAGTGAAAAATATATTGATGTTAAAATAAATGCAATATTTATTTTAAGGATTAAAATGAATATTTACTATATATGGATTTTGAATATTCTAAAAGCATAAAATAAACCTTCAATTTCAAGAATAAACTTAACAAATAATAAAAGTATTTAAGGTACTTAACAACCTAAAAAGTTTATGGAGTACTATATATAAAGTTAATTATTGCACAGAGTTAAACTTTGTCGATACTCTTTAAAAAACTAAATTATTCCTTCAACAAATAAATTAATATTAATCACTTATATTAAAATTTACAATTCATCTAATGTTTAAAAATTTAAATTCAAGTAATTAGGTTTTACCATAATTTTAATGAAATGTGATTTGAGGATCTACATTTGCTTTAATATTTTTTGATGTACGAGTATAATATATCTATCTATCAATATCTCTATACATATTTACTATAATATAAGAGCAGGAAATTCTAATACGAAATATTGCTAGATCTTCTTACCCTTCATAAATGCTTTCATGTCAGATAAATCATAATTATAATTTATAATCAATTTATGGCATTGACTAAAATTTAAGATTTCGAGGACTTCTAGAGGGCAGAGCTTCTTCCTTCATTGATTAGTTAAATAAACTCAACAATCATCAACTTCATAGTTTTATAATTTTTCGTTAAATTTTATTATATGACTCAAATACGAACTTCAAAATTATATGTGATGTATACTTTTTAGAAATTTTGTATTCCTTGAGTCGAGGTTCACGCGCGTTCGCGTATCCTGAAACTAGTTAGGAGTAAATAAGTTTATAATTTAGTATAGTTATGTAAAAATCTCTTTATTAAATTTATAAAAAAAATAACTTGCTAAATATAAGTTTGGCGAGTTAATTTCATTTTCTTTGGGCGTAGCGGACCTGCAGTTGAGTTTGAGTTATGGATAAAGGAGTTGTTATTGGGCCTACAGATCCACAAAGAAAGTTAAGAGTTACATTACTATAACTAGTAAATTTGTTTTTTTTAATATACATTTTGTTATTTAACAGTGAGCATCAATTACAGGATTTATATTATTATAAGACTTTTGAATAGAAATGAGTTCACGTCCTTCATATGTGTTTACCCGAAAAATCGGATAACGTTAGATTTGTGTATAGTTCTAAGGATATGCGATACAATTTGATATAAATCGTGTAGAGAAATAATAATATGTGTATTCTTAACTATGAGAATGAAAATAGTGAGCAAAAAAAATGAGTAAAACAAACACAAGGGATTATCTTTTTCTTTCGCCCTTGATCTTTTGTTGCCATCCTTCTTATAGTAGAGTAGGGCTGGCAAGTGGGCCGGTCCCGAGCCTAAACGGGCCAAGTGGGCCGGTCCAAACGGTCCCGGTCCTGGGCCGGTCCCAAATTAAACAGGCCAAACGGGCCCGGGCCTAAAACGGGCTTTGTGTATGGACCGGCCCGGGACCGAAATCGGGACCGTTTGGTCCCGGGCTAAACGGTCCCGGCCTGCGGGCTAAACGGGCTAAGTGGGCTAAGTGGGCCCAACATATATTTAAAAAAAAAAAATTAAATAGATATTAGAGACAAAAGGATGTTAAAAAAAATATCTAAGGCAATGCTTTATAAATTTTATTATAGAATTGTGACCTAAATTTTATTTAACATACTAAATTTTAATATTCAATATGTAATATCGAATATATATAGTATATAAGATGTATATATAGTATATCGATATAATATGTGTGTGTGTGTATATATATATATATATATATATATATATATATATAAGCTATATTCGATAAGCTATATATACATCTTATATACTATATATAAGATGTATATATAGTATAGTATATATATTAAATGTATATATAGTATAGTATATATATTAAATGTATATATAGTATATATATAAGCTATATTCGATATACATCTTATATACTATATATAAGATGTATATATAGTATAGTATATATATTAAATGTATATATAGTATATATATATATATATATATATATATATATATATATAAAAGCTATATTCGATAAGCTATATATACATCTTATATACTATATATAAGATGTATATATAGTATAGTATAGTATAGAATATATATATAAAAGTTATATTCAATATGTCGAATATGACTTATATACTATGTATATATAGTATAGTATAGTATAGTATATATATTAAATGTATAATATATATATATATATATATATATATATATATATATATATATATATATATATATATCGATATAAGATGTATATATAGTATATTTATATATAAGCTATATTCGATATGCTATATATACATCTTATATACTATATATAAGATGTATATATAGTATAGTATAGTATATATATAAAAGTTATACTATAATAGATTGATGATTTTGTAAGAAAAACTAAAAGAATGATGAGGTATTTATAGTTGAAAATAGGAAAAAAGTGTAATTATAAAAAGTTTGGGATTAAAACAAAGTTGAGGGGGGGCCGTTTGGCCCGCTAAGGGACCAGGCCGGTCCCGGGCCCTTGAGGGCTAAATGGTCCCGGGCCTGACGAGCCCAAATCATAGGACCAACCCACAAGACCGGCCCAGGCCCGCTAAAACCGGGCCAAACGGTCCTGGCCCGTTTAGCCCGTTTGGCCCGCGGTCCCGGGCCTGGACCGGCCCACTTGCCACCCTTATAGTAGAGGGATCCTACTTTATATATAATAAAAAATACGTAGTGGAGAGCCCATGATATATTATCTTTTCCTCGATTTCCGCCAAGATTCTCTCCCATAGTGCGGTTGCAACGGCCCTAATCTGCGATCTCGATACTGGCTCGAGCTCGGTGTTGGATCGAGCCCTCGGCCTTGGTCCGAGCTCGATTCTAACTTGGGGTCTCGGTATTCAGGGTGAATGTTGGTTGGTCCATGCATCTTCGATAATCTCCGCTTTGCCTCGTAGTTCGATTTGGATATGGGCTAGATAATGATATCGAGCTTGTCATTTGATCGGTCTTAGAGCTCGAAGTTAACCGCCCTTACTTCGGATCTTGACCAAGCTTGTCATGCAGATATCTTTTGATCTAAACATTATTGTCTCGATCAGTCCGTACGACTGACTCGAATCGGTTTTGACCGTATATAGATAGTCCCCTCGTTTCTCGAAAAAGGATGTGGCGAGAATCGATATGATTTCCCAACGGCTCGATCAGATATATACTGACATTTTCATCGATCCCGACCATGACGTATGTGATAGTTGTCCCATCGGTTCGGTTTTACCGAGGCATTTAATGTGTCAGACGGTGGTCGACCACCTCTGATATTGAACCATCATTGCTTCAATTTATAAATAGCCTTTCCTTCCACCATTCATCATTTTATGTCTTCAGTCTTCCAAATTTTGCAAATTCCTTTTCTGAGTTTTCTGCTTGTAAACCTGTGAGTTTTACTGCAAATTCTTCCTTAGAACACCAAATACTTCTGTCCTTTGTTTATGAAATTTTAAATGGCAAAAACGTCTAAAACTGTTCCGCAAAAAGAGACCGCTTCTTCATCTCGACCTACTGGTGGCGAGGATGTGGAAGAGCCCCGCCCTGAGGAATTCGTTCCGGTTAGGTGTTCGACTGTAGGCGATTTTAAAACTGAAAAGCCTTCTCCGATACCGGGTCGGTGTGAGCCGATGTCGAGGTATCAATGGTCAATCACCGAAAAAGTTCTCGATAAAGTCATACAAGAATGCAACTGGGATAATAAATTCGTAGTAATCCCATCACCCGATGAATCAATTACCACGTACGTCGAAGGGTTCTTAAGTGTTTATACTTATCCTTTCACGTTGGGACCCTTAGACCCTGTCATCGTCGCCTTTTGTAAGAGGTACGATATGACCCTTGGCCAAATCCACCCTTCCTTTTGGAGGATAGTGATTCTTCTTCGATATTTCTCGAGCAAGGTCGAGGGGCGTGTCTTCACCCTCGATCATCTTATGCGTCTTTACAGTCCCCGACTTTATCGAGGAGGGCTGATCAAGCTTGCTCGCCGAGCAACCAAAGTGCCATTCTCGAGCATAGACGAGACCCGGGATCGGGGTTGGATGGGCCGTTTTGTTCGAATCAGAACCTCGGATTTGATCCCTGCCGATAACTTGCCATTTCCCGAGAAATGGAATATGAGCCATGAGTAAACGTTTCTCTTTGCCCCTTTTGATTTTGTGATTGCTTTCTATTTTGTTGATCCATTTTTCCTTATCACAGTCGTAGCTGAATGCCGGAACCAATCCCGAATCTTAGATAATGGGTCGAAAGCCTGGTGTTGCAGAGACCGTACTCCGAGCGTGCTTGGGTCGAATTATCAAAGGGCCGATGGGAGGCCAGCAGTCATGGTAAATATTTTTGTCGATTTGTCTCTTCATTGGTTTATATGGTAAATCTCCCTCTTCCCTTTTGTAGGACTTGGGAAATATGTAGTCATGAGGCTGCCGTCCAGTGGCGAAGAAGTTCCTGTCCCGAAGCAGGTGAAAGAAAGGAAGAGAAAAGACGTATCGGGCTCCTCGAACTCGGAATAGAAGAAACCGGCTAAGAGATCTTGAAAGCCTAAGGGGGGCCCTGGTGTTATGTCTTCAGAAGCGGTCCGCCATTCAAGGGACGAGCCCGAAGAAGGAAAGGAGAATTTAGCCTGCGTACGGGCTAATGTTGTGATTCAATAGTCTTCCAATTTGGTGGAAGCAGATCGGGGAACCTTGGCCATAATCCCAGAACAAGAATCCAAGATTATCCATTCTCGAGCTAAGATGATTGGAAGGGATATCGAGGGTAGATCTTCTCAGGCAGTAGAAGATATTTCAAGGGATGAGTTCAGGATAGTTGACATTGGCGGATCCCCTCAAATTTCGGATGCCATGATTTGAGAGGCCGTCATGTTGGAGGATCGGTCCTATGAGGGTATTCAGGAGTCGGCCGATATCCACGGTTTTTTGGAGGGGCTTGAGTCAGGTGCCTCGGAGGAGGTTACTGGTTTCGGTGGAATGTCGGTACCCAAAAAAACATCGTGGTCGGGTTCCACCGAGCCTTCATCGATTCATAAATCGGTGGACCGATTTTCGGCCCCGAGTATCGATCCCGACCGAAGGCGGAAGATATTGCTCTCCGTACCTGCGGATACCCAAATATTTTCCTCCCCTGTGGGGATTGCCAGTTACCTTCGGTCCTTGGCGACCGAAGAAGATCAATCAGTGATGAATGCGATGGGGCCCGCCTATCTCTTCAATAAGGCCCAACATGCTTTGAATCGGGTAACTCTGATGGCGTTTTCGCCGCTTCTTTTACACAGAGTTGCAGGTAATTTTAATGTTTCTCCTTTTGTTTGCAAGCTTCGGTGTTGCATCACGAGGCCTTTCTTCGAATCAGGGAGGAGCATGATGCCGAGGTTCGGAGCCTCACTGAGAAGAGTGACTCGTACATGCTTCTTAGTGAAAAACTTCGAGCAGATTTGACAGTGGCTCGGGAAGAGCATGAGGAGATGGCTGAGCAGGTATTCCGCATGTTCCATGATAGTGAAGATGAAAAAGAGATAACCACTAATGATCCAATTCTGCAGGTGCGGCAGAGGATCGAGCAGATAGGACGGCTTAACTCACAGGTAGATGCGCTGATGGCCGAGGCAGAAGAATTTAAAAAGTGTATGGATAACCTTACCTCAAAAAAGGAAGCCGTCGAAGCTCAGTTGGAGCTGTCAGATGTCCAACTTTGATCTGCGAAAAAAAATGTTTTGGGGCTGATTGAAAAGATAAAAGAGCTTCAGCATCAGATGGATTTGGCCAGTTTAGATAAAGCAGATTTGTCCAAAGAACTCGAAGTGGCCAGATCTGAAGTAGTCGAGGTCAACAAAAGAGCTGATGCCAAAGTGGCTCAGTTCAGGATCGATGTTGAGGTTAATCAAACCAAAGCCGTGAGCATGGTCGAACATGCAAAGTGGCAGGCTCGGAGAGAGGCTCTCGAGGAGGACAGAGCTCAGGGCTTCGATGTTGGGGCCGAGATCAAAGTCGCCAGGGCGGAAGAGAACAAAGCTCGGAGGTTGGCCTTTCCTGAGGAGGACTCCGATGACTCGAGGGAGTCTGAAGACGAATGGTGTCGAGAATACGACCTCCGATGAAGATTGAGTTATTTAGGGCCTTAGGTCGATCGCTACGTTCTTTTGATACCGCTTTCGGCTTTTGTATAAAGAACTTCCCTTTGGAAGAGTAGCCGCCTCTGTACAAAAAATTTGTAAATATAAATCTTTCTTCTTTTTGAAGAAAAATAGCCTTTCAAACTGAATAGATAGTTTGAATTTAAATCTCTGTTGCCTTCGGGCCTTGTGGGTAGTCCCCTTCGCTTTATCGAGCTCGAACATCCTTCAGCTTAAATAGTCAAATGTTCGTTTTAACTCGAAGAAAATGAGTAGTTTTGCTCGAAATCGAAATAAAAGTAGCCCGCAGGCTTAGTAATAGAGTAAATGATTCGAACTCGATGCAACGCAGCCCATAGGTGTAATGATCGAAGTAGCCCGTAGGCTTAGTGGTCGAGTGAGTGCTTGCTCGAACTCGAAATAAAAGTAGCCCGTAGGATTTAGTAGTCAAGTAAATGATTCGAACTCCAAATAATGTAGACCGTAGGCGTAATGGTCGAGTGAGTGCTTGCTCGAACTCGAAATAAAAGTAGCCTGTGGGCTTTGTAGTCGAGTGAATGATTCGAACTCGAAATAATGTATCCCGTAGGCGTAATGGTCGAGTGAGTGCTTGCTCGAACTCAAAATAAAAGTAGCCCGTAGGCTTTGTAGTCGAGTGAATGATTCGAACTCAAAATAATGTAGCCCGTAGGCATAATGGTCGAGTGAGTGCTTGCTCGTAAGCTTAATAGTCAAAGTAGCCCGTAGCCTTTAGTGGTCGAGTGAGTGCTTGCTCGAACTCGAAATAAAGTAGCCCATAGGCGTAATGGTTGAGTGAGTGCTTGCTCGAACTCGAAATAAAAGTAGCCTGTAGGCCTAGTAGTCGAGTGAATGATTCGAACTCGAAATAATGTAGCCCGTAGGCATAATAGTCAAGTGAGTGCTTGCTCAAACTCGAAATAAAAGTAGCCCATAGGCTTTGTAGTCGAGTAAATGATTCAAACTCGAAATAATATAGCCTGTAGGCATAATGGTCGAGTGAGTTCTTGCTCGAACTCGAAATAAAAGTATCCCGTAGGCTTTGTAGTCGAGTGGATGATTCGAACTCGAAATAATGTAGCCCGTAGGCGTAATGATCGAGTGAGTGCTTGCTCGAACTTGAAATAATAGTAGCCCGTGGGTTTTGTAGTCGAGTGAATGATTCAAACTCGAAATAATGTAGCCCGTAGGCGTAACGGTCGAGTGAGTGCTTGCTCGAACTCAAAATAAAAGTAGCCTGTAGGCTTTAGTAGTCGAGTGAATGATTCGAACTCGAAATAATGTAGCCTGTAGGCGTAATGATCGAGTGAGTGCTTGATCGAACTCAAAATAAAAGTAGCCCGTAGGCTTTGTAGTCGAGTGAATGATTCGAACTCGAAATAATGTAGCCCGTAGGTGTAATGATCGAGTGAGTGCTTGCTCGAACTCGAAATAAAAGTAGCCCGTGGGTTTTGTAGTCGAGTGAATGATTCAAACTCCAAATAATGTAGCCCGTAGGCGTAATGGTCGAGTGAGTGCTTGCTCGAACTCGAAATAAAAGTAGTCTATGGGCTTTGTAGTCGAGTGAATGATTCGAACTCGAAATAATGTAGCCCGTAGGCGTAATGGTCGAGTGAGTGCTTGCTCGAACTCGAAATAAAAGTAGCCCGTAGGCTTTGTAGTCGAGTGAATGATTCGAACTCGAAATAATGTAGCCCGTAGGCGTAATGATCGAGTGAGTGCTTGCTCGAACTCAAAATAAAAGTAGCCCGTAGGCTTTGTAGTAGAGTGAATGATTTGAACTCGAAATAATGTAGCCCGTAGGTGTAATGATCGAGTGAGTGCTTGCTCGAACTCGAAATAAAAGTAGCCCATGGGCTTTGTAGTCGAGTGAATGATTCAAACTCGAAATAATATAGCCCGTAGGCTTAATACTCAGGTGAGTGTTTGCTTGAACTCGGAATAAAAGTAGCCCATAGGCTTAGTGATCGAGTGAGCGCTTGCTCGAACTCGATCCTGTTTGCATTGTAAATCTTGAACATAGAATATCGGTAAAGAAGAGGTCTTTCTTTTCAAATCATTATACATGGGTTCATGTTTTGCGTCAGGGCTCGGGCTAACTACATAAGCATGGTTCGTTTTGACCATTTGGCTCTTACAACGTTTCCTGTTGAGACGTTGTTTGTCATAAAATAACGAAGTAACTTCCTTTCCACCGAACTTGATAATCATCACAGATGCGTTAAATGATAAAGCCCCCTAGTATACGAGGTTGATTTTAAAGAGGCCTTGGATACTCAGCAGTAGAATCGTTTCCGCTATATGGCTGGTATCGATCTTTGGTCGACTTTTTCTTTTTCATAACGGACCTATAAATCAACTGGTCATCTTCGACTCTTATTTTGGATTGATATCGATTGTGCACATCGGTCCAAGTAATGGCTGGGTACTCGATCAGATTTTGCTTCAGCAGCCGTGAAGCCATCGAGCTCCGCTCGTTTAGACCTTGAGTGAAAGCTTGAACAGCCCAATCGTCTGTGACCGGTGGCATATCCATTCGTTCCATTTGAAAACGAGCTACGAACTCCCTTAGCATCTCGTTATCCTTTTGTATTACCTTGAACAGGTCCGACTTTCTGGTTTCAACCTCTATGGCTCTGGCATGTGCTTTTACGAAGCAATCTGCAAGCATAGCAAAAGAATCAATAGAGTTAGATGGTAAATTATAATACCATACCATTGCCCCATTTGACAGGGTTTCACTGAATTTTTTCAATAATACATATTCGATCTCATCATCTTTTAAATCATTGCCCTTGATGGCACACGTGTAAGAAGTGATGTGCTCATTGGGGTCGGTCGTTCCGTTATATTTGGGTATTTCGGGCATACAGAATTTTTTGGGATTGGTTTTGGGGCCGCACTCGAGGGAAAAAGCTTTTGAATAAATTTTTTCGAATCTAGCCCTTTTATCATTAGTGGAGCTCCCGGGATCTGATCGACCCTGGAATTATATGTTTCTACTTTTTATCGTTGGCTTCGACTCGTTTTGTAAGTTCCTCGAGCAATTTAGTAATTTCGAGTGTAGTCCCCGATTCTAGCTCGTTTGACTTCACTATGGCTGGTTCCGTTCTGTGGGTGATTTCTTGAAGCGGATTGGGCTCCAGCCTGCTTCGTTCCTGAGTTTGGCTCTGCAACTGAGCTATCGCTATTTGCTGGGCTTGTAACATCTCAAAGATCACACGTAAGCTGACTTCGATCTCCTCCACGTTATGGGTGTCTTGAGCTACGGATCGAGTACCGCCCTGAATGCTTTTTCCGGTTCGGAACGTTGACTCGCCTCAAGAGCCACTTGTGAATTGACATCTAGCGGTACTTCGACTCGAGCTTCGGTGACATCGTTAATTTGCCTTCCGGCCCTGGGTGTCAAGTCGTTGGTTTAATCTTGAAGGTCGGTTTCGTGGTCGATAGGTATAGCCATCAATCGAGGGTTTGCCATTGTTGATTTGAAGTTGTAAACTGGTGTGTATTGCAGATTTGTATCAAACAACCACCATTACCCTTAGCCCCACGGTGGGCATCAAACTGTTTACCCGAAAAATCGGATAACGTTAGATTTGTGCATGGTTCTAAGGATATGCGATACAATTTGTTATAAATCGTGTAGAGAAATAAAAATATGTGTATTCTTAACTATGAGAATGAAAATAGTGAGCAAAAAGAATGAGTAAAACAAGCACAAGGGATTATCTTTTTCTTTCGCCCTTGATCTTTTGTTGCCATCCTTCTTATAGTAGAGGGATCCTACTTTATATACAATAAAAAATACGTAGTGGAGAGACCATGATATATTGTCTTTTCCTCGATTTTCGCCAAGATTCTCTTCCATAGTACGGTTGCAACGGCCCTAATCTGCGAGCTCGATACTGGCTCGAGCTCGGTGTTGGATCGAGCCCTCGGCCTTCGTCCGAGCTCGATTCTGACTTGGGGTCTCGGTATTCAGGGTGAATGTTGGTTGGTCCATGCATCTTCGATAATCTCCGCTTTGCCTTGTAGTTCGATTTGGATATGGGCTCGATAATGATATCGAGCTTGTCATTTGATCGGTCTTAGAGCTCGAAGTTAACCGCCCTTACTTCGGATCTTGACCGAGCTTGTCATGCAGATATCCTTTGATCGAAACATTATCGTCTCGATCAGTCCGTACGACTGACTCGAAACGGTTTTGACCGTATACAATATGATTAATAAAAAGAGAAGAATGAATGAAAACCTACTTAGGAACAGGCAATTCCTAGTATTACTATCATCTGAAGTCACGAGACTTGTTAAGTTGCTAAATGATAGTGCAATATAAGAGGAACCAAGAGAGACTAAAAAAAGACCCCATAATTAAGGATAAATTTAAATAGTGACCTTTTTAAAAAGGTCATTTCTGCAATCCTTACTCTACTATGTAAGTACAAATTTTTTGTTTTCTAGAAAATATTGTACATTTTATTTAACATTGAGTATCATTTACTGGATTTGCATTACTATAGTACTTATGGCAAATGAAAGGAATTCACGTCCCTTGCTGATTAAAAAGAATGAAATAAAACCTGCTTAGTAACAGCTAAATAGGAAACTGCTAGTATTACTATCATCTGGGAGTTATCAAACTTAATAAATTTCTAAATGATAGTGCAATTGCAAGAGAAGCCAAAAGGAAAAGAAAATAAGCACTTAACAAAGAATAACGAGTAGTGTATATGCACGACATCACATTGAATTGAGTTGTAATTTAATATTGTGTTGCTATATTTTATTTTAAACGTACAATTCGATTATCATTATCAAATATCCCCTATTCTAAAAAATAGAGAGTGAAAGTCTAAAGTCTATAACATGACACTTTTTCTGATGATAAATGTAATTAATCGGTTAAAGACAGAGGTGGATCCATGATGTATATTCAATGGGTTCAACCTTTTAGGTTTTTAGTATTGAACTTGTTATATCCTTAAAGTTATGAATTCATATCTACAATTTGATGTGATTTTAGTAAGCTTTTACACATATATTTATGCTCTGTATCGAAAATTATGAATTTAATTGAACCCGTTGATACAAGACTACGTTCGCCCCTCGTTAATGAGCAAAGCTATTCTTCTCTCAGAGAGACAAAATTCGTCCTTTTACAGACCGAACACTCAATTTTGACATCTTTGCCCTTTTTTTTTTCTTTTTTTTTTTTTACCAGGACTTCCTCACCTTACCAAGAAAAGAAAAGTGAAGAGAAAATGACATCACACTAATCTTTTCTTACGATTGTCCACTAATATATAGTTGTTGTTAGTTATACTTTAGATTTGGGACCAAATCATGTCCCTATCATCACATTTGACCCTATCATCAATTTAAGTCTTTTCTTGGTCATACTTGCAGTCATGGTGTTTTATGACTTTGGAGAAATTGGAACTCAAGTCAGCAGCATCTTGTTTTTGGCAACCCCACTTTGCTTGAATATATGCACATTATTTCTCACCCCTTTCAAAGTACAATTGCCTCTATAATTGCTCAGACCACTAAAAATCATAGGCCACTACCTATCATGCATTTTGCCAACATAATCATTATTGTTTTCGACTTGATTTCTTGTTTGACCTTAAAAACTAGTAGGGTATAAGAAAGAAGAAGGAAAAGACAAGAAAACAAAATAAACGTAACATATATTATGTTATCCAACCTCCATTTATGGTAAAAGGTAGCCTATTCTCTCCTATTTGCGGACTGACAAAAGCCAATTATTAGAGATTTCGATTATTACCGCAATCTGAAAAATTGAGGTCAAAACCCAATCATGCAATTGATCCTACTAGTACAATGTTGGTCGATTGAAAATTGAATACATGATTTGTTGGAAACTTATCCTTAGTCAACCAAATTTATGATATTTCAAGATTCTTTTTCAATATAAAATAGAAAGGACTTGACTTTTCTTTAGATTTGTGGGACAAAATGGAACTTGCGAAATTAAAGAATCTAAAATTTTAA
The DNA here is from genome assembly GCF_000715075.1 of Nicotiana tabacum. Lineage (NCBI taxonomy): Eukaryota > Viridiplantae > Streptophyta > Magnoliopsida > Solanales > Solanaceae > Nicotiana > Nicotiana tabacum. Next base: position 25,731,258 of record NC_134088.1, on the reverse strand, counting down.
ACTCAATACCTTATACTTATAAATTCAAACTAAAGACCAAACACTAGCCCAATTTTGTAGTCGGGTCACGACGGCCTTCTATTCCAGACAATTTTCCATTTATTAGTGTCACGACCCAAAATTCGACTAGTCGTGATGACACCTAACCCAACCCGCCAGATAAACCAATTAACCACTAATCAATTTCAATGACTGTTAATAAAGCAATTAAGTAAAGAAATATCTGAATCTAATACATTCCCCAAGAACTGGTAGTATAAATCATGAGTTTCTAAGAATAGAGTTAACAAAGCGGAAATGAAATAAATACATAGTTTGTTTGAATAATACATAAACAGAGTTTTACAGATCTAAAGCTACCACAAACAAAAGGCAGCTATAGCCGAGACACAGGTACATCTTCAATCCAGCTCCCATCGATCACAACAACATCATCAACCAACATCTGCACGCAAGATGCAGAAGTGTAGTATGAGTACAACCGACCCCATGTATTCATTAAGTAACAAACCTAACCTTAGGTTGAAAGTAGTGACGAGCTAGTACCAAGGTCGGGTCCCAACTTCAATAACCAACAATAGTTCATAACAACACAAAATAAGTAATACCAGAAGTAACTCAACAATCAAATCGTTTATCAGAGTTACCAAAAATATGAATAAGTTTGAAAATAATAATTTTCCCAAAATCCTTTCCATAATAATAAGATGTTTCATTTTCTTTCTAGATAACTAGTGTAAAATAAATGCATCACTATGTCCATATGTCAACATGTGTGAGAAATCATGAATGATGTGATACCGTACATCATGAGAAAAATACATCTCTATGCCTGTATGACATGTGTGCATGTCAATGCAATGTAACTCAGAGATAATCATGTACTCACACTCTGAGAGTACTCAATCTCACTGTCTCACACTTTTCACTCATCATGCTCAACCACTCGGTACTATATATATGGCCCACGGAAGATCCATCCCGGAATATATACACCACTGACCCTCAGTCACTCAGTACCAAGGAAGGTCAATCCGGCCCCATGGAGAAGATCCATCTCCAAGTATATAAATACTTCGGACAAGATCCATGTCCAGGGAAGATCCATCCCTCAATATAATCAACCGCGCTCACTGGGGGTGTTCAGACTCCGATGGGGCTCCTACAACCCAAGCGCTATCATAAGCAAGATCCAGACATAAATTAATATATCATGCTATGGCGTGCAGCCCGATCCCATATCTGTCACTCATAATCAGGCTCTCGGCCTCACTCAGTCATCAATCTCTCCAGTCTCACTCACGGGCTCACAATGTCATGAAACTAGCCTGACAACAATGATATGATGTATCAATAAATAACAACTGAGACTGAGATATGATATGAATGCATGAATATGACTAAGTACGAAATATCAATGAAATTAGTGAGATGACAGCAAGAAACGACCACTATGGGTCCCAACAGTATGGGCATAAAGCCTAAACATGATATCTAGCATGATTGACAGCTCAATTACTTTATCACATGGTAAAAACACGGATATCAACAAACTAGGGCCACTATTCAGTGCAATGGAAACAACAGAGTCCCAATTCACATGGTGCACGCCCACACGCCCGTCACCTAGCATGTGCGTCACCTCAACACAAATCACATAACACGTATTTCGGGGTTTTATACCCACAGCTCCAACATTAGAAGAGTTACTTACCTCGAATAAGCTAATTCTAACACCGAGCAAGCCAAGCGATGCTCCAAAATTCCATCTTGCGCGTTCCGACCTCCGAACGACTCGAAACTAATCAAAAATAACTAAAATACATCAAACAATGATAAAGGAACCAATCCCGAACGAAAAAGATCACTTCTTGAATCAAAATCCCAAAATTGCCCAAAAGCCTAACCCGGGCCCGCACCTCGGAACTCGACAAAATTTATAAAATCCAATAACACATTCAATTACGAGTCCAACCATACTAGTTTCACTCAAATCCGACTCCAATTCGATATTCAAAACTAAAAAATTCATATTATGAAACTTTAGGCCAAAACCCCTAATTTCCTCTATGAAATTCACAATCCAATTACCAAAAACGAAGGTAGATTCATGATATAAGATAAATAATGAGTAGAGAACGCTTACCCTAGTCCACAAGATGAAAATTACTCCAAGAATAGCCTTATTCCGAGCTTGAAAATGTTAAAATGAAGCCAAAAGTTGCGAACCCTTGTATTTATCATTCTGCCCAGCACTACCGCATTTGCGGAAAATTTGTCGCACCTGCGACCACCGCTTTTGCGGAAACACCTCGCACCTGCGCTGCCTGGCTTCCTCACCATTTTTGCTTCTACGACTTGCTTCCCGCATCTGCGCCATTGCAGGTGCGGAAATCACATCGCACCTGCGACCTCTACTGACACCCTCCAACTTCGCACCTACGCTCGAGCTCCCGCACCTGCGGTATTGAATATGCGCCCAAATCTCCGCTTCTGCGGTCTTCCTCACCCAGCACTTTTCTCGCATCTGCGATGCCTTTGTCGCTTCTGCGGCCATCGCACCTGCGCAAACCAACCGCAGGTGCGATCCTACCAGAACCAGCAGCCTCCAACTTTGCACATGAAGTGAAAAATGATCCGAACCTCTTCCAAAACTCATCCGGTCCACTCGGGACCCCGTCCGAATATACTAACAAGTCCAATAACATAACACGAACCTACTCGAGGCCTCAAATCACGCATAATCACATCGAAATGACGAATCATACTTCAAATCGAAATCTATGAACTTTGAAACTTCAACTTCCACATCCGATACCGAAACCTATCGAATTACGTCCGATTGACCTCAAATTTTGCACACACGTCACATTTAACATTACGGACCTATTCCAATTTCCAGAATTAGATTCCGACCTCGATATCAAAAAGTACACTCCCGGTCAAACTTTTCAAAATTTCAACTTTCGCCATTTCAAGCCAAATTCCACTATGGACCTTCGAATCACAATCCGGACGCGCTACTAAGTCCAAAATCACCCAACGGAGCTAACGGAACCATCAAAACTCTGTTTCAGGTTCAAATTCACAAAAAGTCAAACTTGGTCAACTTTCCCAATTTAAAGCTTCGATGATGAAATCCATTCTTCCAATTCGATTTCGAATAACCTGAAAATCAAAATCGACGATTCACATAAGTCATAATGCATCATACGGAGCTACTCATACCCGTAAACTACTCAGCGAAGTGCAAATGCTCAAAACGACCGATCGGGTCATTACATCCTCCTCCTCTTAAACAAACGTTCATCCTCGAACGTGTCCAAAGTCATTCTCAAAGCCATCAAACCGCATATAACCTTACCATGCACATACCCGGGGCTGATCCCATGTCACCTTATCCCATACAGGTCCGACAACACACCATAACCAAAATTTCTCAATGCAACCTAGCCCACAAGCCTTCGAATCCAATTTCCAACATCCGAAATTTCTTATAAGATCTAAATCTCGCAACCTACACACTGTATAAGTCTGAACAAGCTGTAACAAAAGCCAAAACCATAACTCAAATACTCAAAACTCAAATACCATATAGCTCAAATGCTCTAAGCAATGATTTCTAATCACAGTAGCTGCTCAAAACAACCCGATGCCGGTAATAAACCTCATATCAAACAAGACTCCATTCTAAAACCTTCGTACAGTATCGATGATGAAAGAAACACGCAGAAACTCGTAACCATTCATCAGATCCACCAGCCGTGGAGCTCCCTCTCCTTCGACAAGAACCATAGCAAATTTCTAAGATGACTTTCGATATTATCCTTCCAAATATACCACAATCAAATCTGATAGCACGCATCCTAGATCCGACGACTCCATCCTATCAAATACCAGCTACTCTACTGACATGTCACACCAATACTATCCAAAGCTGCAACACGTGCAATTCGTGCACCAATAAGCATTATTCCAAATGTACTCAAACACGAAAATGACTCAAACAAGAGAACCATCCCGCAAGCTCGACGGGTACCACCCCAACGCAATGTTGAGAACCCATCACACACCGTAGAACTATAACATATGAATATAACACAAAGAATCATATCTCAACATAACTCTGCCGCAATGTACGACCCCATCCAAACACTGATCCATATGAAATACCTCAGCCACCATGCACAAAATCAATAACTACGCGCAATCCGACATCAAGTACTCACAGTGCATTACCATAACCATGAAAAAGCAAATGGCACAATGCCACACAAACCCAAATGAACATAACCAATGCGCAATCATTCATGCATCACCCAAATACCTATCTCGCACGAATTCTGCTATAAGGCCCCAATAGAACTGCACCATAGGTGCATACAACCAATGAATCACGACCCCTCGTAGCATAGAAGAGTAACTTACAGAACATAACAGAATACGAATAAGCTCCTCTACAACCAAATGACACATCCCTCAACAATAGAAGTATGGAGCCAGCCAATCCGGCTCGATGTAGAATACACATCCTAATTGGGCCTACCAATGGACCCCCAACTCAACTTTGGGCGCCCACACATGGATAAATAACCCTCTGAAAGCCCACAATAACCGAATCATAACGCTTACTATCATCTAGCTAGCTCCGGCCATGACTTCACAGTCCACAACCATGAAAACAATCTGCTCTTGAGAACTCCCAGTCTCAAAATCCATAGAACACACGAATCCCATATCCGATCCCATCTCCACCGCCAGAATGTGTAACACATCTCTCATACACGATCATCCCACGAGAAATACTTCTGAAATTCTTCTGTGCCACATAGAAAAATTTGAATATCGGCAATCGATCAATCAGGAGAGTGCCGCAATATCAATGAAGTACCCATAAATCAAAACACATTGCCTCTTCTGAAATATATACTCTCATCAGGCCAGACCGAGTAGTAATATCATTTACCTTGTCATCTGAAACCGTCTATGCTGCCTACGAATTGATGTCCTTCCCTTCAAAACTGAACTGTGACCTTGCACATGCAAATCTCAATCCCACACCACACACCGCATTTACCATGCCATCATATGAAAAATACGAGAACTTCATAGTATGCTCCGAGTCACAAGAAACTACATACTCAATTAGCCAAGGACCTTCCATTTGATCTCATCTCGGAGAAAATCCCAATATGCAACATATTCCTCACGCCGGTAGGAAATATACTCCTCAAATCGTGGTAAAAACTATTGAGAACTCTTCGAAACCCATTTGCACACAACCAAGCTATCAGAACCAAATCTCTCTAACCCAACCCAGCCATGCAGGTTGCCAAGACCTAAGAGCATTGCCTCGAAACACCTGTAGAGACTAGCCACCTCATAAGTACCCAGAGAACCGATCATACCCATTACTGTGCTAACCCAACCTACTACCACGCTGTCCTATTTCTCCAAGTCCCTTCCAAATTTCCTTCAAATTGATAATTCTCCTTGCTGGAACACCACGATCCTTAACCAAAATTCACCACACAAGAGACCCTAGTATAAAACCACAACCCCCTAAGGCCCATAAGCCACTGACTTCCCTCTTAAGCACCACAAAGTACCACAACCGAGATACCCACTCTAAACAGAACTTATGTGAACCTAAAACTATTTCCTGAACCTTCTTGATACCAAAATGCATAATCCACAATGCTATAAAAATGCCACAAGTCTCGACACCATCCCATGCAAATATCAGATCCTAGCCATATACCAATCCGAAATTCTTAATTTCTATATATAATTCTTGAATCCATTAGAACCATTCTTGAGAGTCATCCACTCTACTCAAATTTCAATAGAACAGACCAAATAGATTGAACGACATGTGCCCCATTAGTACACCAATACCCAAGGGAGTAGTCCACACTCTTAAGCAATCGAGCAAATTCCTACTCCACGTACCCTACATCCTTCGCGAATAACCACTCAATTATTTTTATGATTCCCATATACCCATAGAGCGTAATACAACATATATCCAAAAATTCCTTTACCCGAGTCATCCTCGATCTCGACCTCTGCAAGTCATAACTGATTCACCAGTATACCCCAAACCGAAATCAATACGACACATAATCGTGCAAACAACTCATCGATAGCAAACTCCTCCACTTGGCTCAAAGCCATAGAACAAAATAGTTGATAACATCACGATACCCATACTCTATTACTGCTAGAATCCCGCACTGAAATTCAACTAAATCCTTCGCAAGACCATGTAACACAAACCATATAATACCTCAAATCGTCTGGGCAAATCTCGCATTCACCCTTGTAATAGTCAAGCCAACTTCCACAAGCGATCCAAAATCAAATTTCAACATATATCATTCACTGGTAAAAGAGAACTCTCTACAAAATATCGTAAGGACCACACAACCTCAGGACACCTCGCAGGAGATAACCCTCCTGCTTTGCCTCAACCGATATCTCTCTATACAATTCCACAGTCACGACTACTACGCAATCACTTAATATTCTTGATTCTGTACTTATCAACAAGACACGAGAATCTACTTCACTCCACAACTAAACAACATGAGAGATCCCTCAACACACCCATAACTCGAGACTATACGCCAAATCAAGATAGAAAAAAAACACCCCATAGTCCTTGCTACATATCAAGTAAACTCTTCTAGTCATATTCGAACAATATAAACACATCCCCCAGTCACATCATACTCACCACATAGTCATCTAATTATAAATTCCACTAATAGGGACACCACCAGACATATAAGTCCCAAAGGCACGTGCTCACACAATCACAATCTCCGTGCTCAAGCTACAGTCAAAACCCGGCCTCAAGTCCTCCAGACTGGCCCTTCATCAGCGCACATAAATCACATCTCGCACCTTATTCATAGAAACACAAGACGGCGATGCTCAACTGATACCGAGCGCCCATGTGCGCATACGAATGTGTGGAAGGATTTCAAAGAGTTACGCTTCAAGCTGAATCAATGGCGCATAATAAGAAAAGAAAGATGGGAAGTATATCCTAAATGTCCTGTAGCCTCTCGAAGATAGGTATGGATGTCATCATGCAGATTTGCAAGAATCTACTAGACACTTTCTCATGACTTGAAGAACCTATGAACCTAGAGCTCTGATACCACCTTGTCATGACCCAAAATCCGACTATTCATAATGGAACCTAACCCAACCCGCTAGGAAAGCCAATTAACTACTAACCAATTCCAATAACACTTAATAAAGCAATTAAGTAAAGAAATATTTGAATCTAATACATTCCCCAAGAACTGGTAGTACAAATCATGAGCTTCTAAGAAGAGAGTTTATAAAGCGGAAGTGAAATAAATACATAGTCTGTTTCAATAGTACATAAACAGAGTTTTACAGATCTAAAGTTACCACGAACAAGAGGCAGCTACAGCCGGGACGCAGGTACATCTTTAATCTAGCTCCCATCGATCACAGCAACATCAACAGCCAACATCTGCATGCAAGGTGTAGAAGTGTAGTATGAGTACAAACGACCCCATGTACTCAATATGTAACAAACCTAACCTTAGGTTGAAAGTAGTGATGAGCTAGTACCAAGGTCGGGTCCCAACTTCAATAACCAACAATAGTTCATAACAACAAAAAACAAGTAATACTAGAAGTAACTCAACAATCAAATGCTCAACAAAAACATGATTTCTGAAAATAGTTATGCCTTTCAAGTACTTCAATAAAAACCCAAATCATTTACCAGAGTTATAAAAAATATGAATAAGTTAGAAAATAATAATTTTCCCAAAATCCTTTCCATAATAAATAAGATGTTTCATTTTCTTTCCAGATAACCAATGTAAAACAAATGCATCACTATGCCCATCTGTCAACTTGAGTGAGAAATCATGAATGATGTAATATCGTACAACATGAGGAAAATACATCTCTATGCATGTATATCATGTGTGCATGTGTATGCAATGTATCTCATAGATGGATCATGTACTCACACTCTTAGAGTATTGAATCTCACTATCTCACACTTTCCACTCATAATGCTCAATCACTCGGTACTGTATATAGCCCATACAGCCCAAGGAAGATCCATCCCGGAATATATACATCACTAACCATCAGTCACTTAGTACCGAGGAAGGCCAATCCGGCCCCATGGAGAAGATCCATCTCCAGGTATATAAATGCTTCAGACAAGATCCATGTCCAGGAAAGATCCATCCCTCAATATAATCAACCGCACTCACTAGGGGTGTGCAGACTCCGGAGGGGATCCTACAGCCCAAGCGCTATAATCACCACGGACAACTCACGAGCTGCACGGACAACTCACGTGCCATAATATCAATATCTCATAATCAGGCTCTCGGTCTCTCTCAGTCATCATTCTCTCCAGTCTCACTCACGAGCTCACAATGTCATGAAACTAGCCCGACAACAATGATATGATGTATCAATAAATAACAACTGAGACAGAGATATGATTTGAATGCATGAATATGACTCAGTACGAAATATCAATGAAATCAGTGAGATGACAGCAAGAAACGACCACTATGGGTCCCAACAGTATCGGCATAAAGCCTAAACATGATATCTAGCATGATTGACAGCTCAATTACTTTATCACATGGTGAAAACACGGATATCAACAAAATAGGGCCACTATTCAGTGCCATGGAAACAACAGAGTCCCAATTCACATGGTGCACGCCCACACGCCCGTCATCTAGCATGTGCGTCACCTCAAACAAGCCAATACCAATGTCGAGCAAACCAAGCGATGCTCCAAAGATGCCATCCTTACCTCGAACAAGCCAATTCCAACACCGAGCAAGCCAAGCGATGCTCCAAAATTTCATCCTGCGCGTTCTAACCTCCGAACGGCTCGAAACTAACCAAAAACAACTAAAATACATCAAACAATGATAAAGGAACCAATCCCGAACGAAAAAGATCACTTCTTGAATCAAAAGCCCAAAATTAGCCAAAAGCCCAACCCGGGCCCGCACCTCGAAACTTGACAAAATTTACAAAATCCAACAACACATTCAATTACGAGTCCAATCATACTAGTTTCACTCAAATCCGACTCCAATTCGATATTCAAAACTAAAAAATTCATATTATGAAACTTTAGGCCAAAACCCCCAATTTCCTCTATAAAATTCACAATCCAATTACCAAAAACGAAGGTAAATTCATGATATAAGATAAATAATGAGTAGAGAACGCTTACCCTAGTCCACAAGATGAAAATTACTCCAAGAATAGCCTCAATCCGAGCTTGAAAATGTTAAAATGAAGCCAAAAGTCGCGAACCCTTGTATTTATCATTCTGCCCAGCACTACCGCATTTGCGGAAATTTTGTCGCACCTGCGACCCCCGCAGGTGCGATCCTACCAGTATCGACTTACCAGAACCAACCGCAGGTGCGATCCTACCAGAACCAGCAGCCTCCAGCTTTGCACATGAAGTGAAAAATGATCCGAACCTCTTCCAAAACTCATCCGGTCCACTCGGGACCCTGTCCGTATATACTAACAAGTCCAATAACATAACACGAACCTACTCGAGGCCTCAAATCACGCATAATCACATCGAAATAATGAATCACACCTCAAATTGAAATCTATGAACTTTGAAACTTTAACTTCCACAACCGATACCGAAACCTATCAAATTACGTTCGATTGACCTCAAATTTTGCACACACATCACATTTCACATTACGGACCTATTCCAATTTCCAGAATTGGATTCCGACTCCGATATCAAAAAGTCCACTTCCGGTCAAACTTTCTAAAATTTCAACTTTTGCCATTTCAAGCTAAATTCCACTACGGACCTCCGAATCACAATCCGGACGCGCTCCTAAGTCCAAAATCACCCAATGGAGCTAAAGGAACCATCAAAACTCCGTTCCGGGTTCAAATTCACAAAAAATCAAACTTGGTTAACTCTCCCAATTTAAAGCTTTGACGATGAAGTCCATTCTTCCAATTCGATTTCGAATAACCTGAAAATTAAAACTGATGATTTACATAAGTCATAATGCATCATACGGAGCTACTCATTCCCGTAAATTACCAAGCAAAGTACAAATGCTCAAAATGACCGGTCGGGTCGTTACAATTAGGTAGGGACATTATTTGAATATGCTCTGCAATCTTTATGTAATTTGCTATTCCTCGAGATTTTGACTTTCATTATAAATCCAACCCCCAAAAATTGCTTATAGAGGTACGAATTTCAAAAATCATATAAGGAAACAACAACTCATTCTTTCAACGATGTGGGAAACTCTAAAACATGCCTTGCGTACGCTTCAACACTGCATTCCCTTAATCAATGTTGGAGACTCTAACATTTTAAAACTATATGTGAAGTTACCTTACATTTGTATACCTCTTTAAGTGTGTTTATTTTGGAAAAAGGAATAAGTAACTCCTTGAGCTAAGCTCGAATTTTCTGTTGCACACTTTATCTTTATGGGAGTCTGATTACCCCTTGAACGTTTTTGAAGTGAAATAAATACCACCTTAAAATGTCACAACCAAATCTATTTGACATGTGTATATTTCTTTTAAAAACTATTTTTCATTTTTATTCTTTTTTCCCCTTTATTCCTCTTCTTCTTTTGCTTTTGACTCTTCTTTCTCATGTTTGCGCCGCTGCTCGTCACGCCGTTCCCATCATTTTCTTTCTTCTTTTCCTTTCTCTCCTACTTTTTCATTTTTCTTAGTTCCTGATTCTATTCCCAAAAGAAACTGTTGAGAATTGGGGTTTTGATGATTAACAAAGTGTGTCCAGTAAATGTGCACTGAGAACCAGGTCCTTAAGGTAGCTGCTGAAGTATTCTAAGAACCAGTTTCTCAAGGTAGCTGGTGAAGATTCTTACAAGGCAGTAAATATTTCACAAAGTTACTATGATCCGAGATTGCTGAAAGAAGGCTGTTAATGTGATAGTGTGATAAGGGTCGTTGTCCAAGAAGATATGCTCGCATAAGTGATAGACAAGAGTCACAAGATTTGTAGAGTCCTTGGAACAGTAGGAGTCCTATCAAATGAGAAGTTGACTATGTATAGGACTCCCAAAAGATCTCATAGTCCAGTGAACTTAAATACTTTCCTGATGGACTAAGGACACTATCCTTTTGCACGGTAACTGTGGAACTACATTTTCAATACTCAAGACGATTACTAGTCTTAGTGTTCTTCTTAAGTCTGTTAGTTAATATGTATTAGGAAATCGATTTGTAATCAAGTTGTCATTCATAATATGTTAGTTGGAGGAAGTGTTTGAGTGTGAAAGTTAGAGTAACTTATAATTCATTTAAATAGTTGAAGTAGGAGAACTGTGTGGGTATTGATTTGCAGGTCTTGTATTCAGTACATTTGTGTGATGACCCAATATGTCATCTTTAATTTTAAACATTCACTTTTGTGTTCTGAGACCTCGAATAGTACCTTTCAGCTCTGCTCGACTTGCGTGCACAATCCGTAAATGTTTTTGGAAAGATTTTATGTGAAATTAATTAAAATATAAAATGGAGCTTCAAAACTCATTTGAGTTGACTTCAGTCAATATTTTGAGCAAACGCTCCCAGAATAGTATTTTGACAGTCCCGGTGGATCCGTAACGTGATTTGGGACTTGGGCATATGCTTGAAATTTAATTTGGAAGTCCCTAGCTTGAGTTATCACTAATTATTAAAAATTAAAAGTTTGAAAGCTTAAAGAATTTTTAAGTTTGACTGATGTTTGACTTTGTTGATACCGGGTCTGTATTTTAGTTTCGAAACTCGGTATAGGTCCATTACTATATTCATAACTTGTCTGCCAAATATGATATCAAACGGAAGTGATTTGACGTGATTCGAATGCCCGATTGTTAAAATAAAAATTCTTTAAGTTTCATTGAAAATTTTATTTTGTCTGGTGTCCGATTCGTAGTTCTCACCTTATTTTGGTGTTTTGATCCCGCGAGCGAGTTCATATGAGGTTTTTGGTCTTGTGTGCATGTACGGTTTGGAGCCCCGAGGGCTCGGGTGAGTTTTGGATAGCCTACGGACCTTTTGAACTTTGGAAAAATCTAGTTTCTCTACTGCAACAATCATCTCGTGCATTGTACTCCGCGACACGAAGCCATTGCCGTGATCGCGAAGAGATAATTATGAGCCATGATTTTTACTTTTCGTGTTCGCGAAGATTGACACGCAATCGCGGAAGGTTGGCTCCCATTGCATCGCGAACGCATAGAGTTGATCGCGTCCGCGAAGAGGAAATGAGGCAGAAGCTGGGGCACTCAAATTTGTGCTTCGCGATCACATGAAGAAGTCCGCGATCGCGAATGTCTAAATGGTCATGCTTCGCGTTCGCGTAGTGTAAATTGGCCGCCTGAACAATTTGTGCTTCGCGATCGCGAAGCCATTCCCACGATCACGAAGAGTAAAATGGACCTGGGTAGAAATTGTTCTACGCGATCGCGAAGGGATTTCAGTAATCGCGATGAGTTAATCCCTGGACAACAGAACTTAAGTTGTGGAAATGGAATTTCATCCCATTTTCCATTATCCTCGATTTAGAGCTCGGCTTGGGTGATTTTCAGAGGGTTTTTCACAAATTCGAACTGGGTAAGTGTTCCTTATCCTTTATTGATTATATTTCATGATTCCATACTCATTTAAATCATGAATCCGTAAATTTAATTGAAGAAAATCATATTTTTATAAAATCTTCCAAAAGTGTAAAATGAATATTTGAAAGGCAATCCGATGTCAGAATTCGATAATTTTTATATGGTTGAACTCGTATCGGCATGGGTTTTTGGATTCTGTGATTTTTTGTCGGGTTCTGAAAAGTGGGCCCCACGTTGACTTTTGGTTGACGTTTCCGAAAATAACTTAAATTAAGTTTCTTTTGAAATGTGAATAATTTCTATAGCTCAAATTGAATTGTTGGTAAATAATTTGATAGGTTTGATTGGTTTGGAGAATAATTCGAAAGGAAAAGCCGTGGTCGAGTGATCACTTGAAATTTCAAAATAAGGTAAGTGTCGTGGTTAACCTTCACTTAAGGGAATAGAACCCTTGAATTATTTGTTACGTGAATTCCATGTGTAACGACGTATAGGTGAGGTAACGAGTCCCTATACGTCATCAAATTGATTATTTGTATATTTATCTGAAAATCATAAATTATTTTAAATCATGAATTAATTATTATATTAATTATTTCTCTCATATTCCTTGTCCAATGTTATGTCTTGAATTCATGCTATAATTGCTACATGCTTATTTGACTTATGTGACTTAATTGCTACTTGACATTTAGCATATTAAATATTAAATTACCTAATTTCCATAATTAATTGCTACTTGTCATTACTTGTTTCCTAAATAAATCATAATGATTGTATGCTTTGTTGCCTAAATATTTCTTATTAAATATAGTATTTATTGGAGTATTTTTACATTTAAGAGTTGTTAAATTTTATTGTCGGATCAGGTTGCACGCCGCAACAGATTTTATTTTAAGTTTATTTTGTTGGAGTGGGTTACACGCCGCAACAGAATTTAATTGGAAGATTATATTGTTGGAATGGGTTGCACGCTGCAACAGATTTTATTCTAAGTTTATATTGTTGGGGCAGGTTGTACGCCGCAACGGAAATTAATTGAAGGACTATATTGTGAGAACAGGTTGCACGCCGCAACAGAATGATAAAAGAAACTAATTGGCTATGACTGTTGAATTGACTTTAGTTATTGATATGCTTTAACGGTCTTACCTTTATTCATATTATTATTATTATTATTATTGCGTACAGGTTAGTGTAAGTGACTTGCCTTAGCTTCGTCACTACTTCGTCGAGGTTAGGCTTGGCACTTACAGAGTACATGGAGTCGGTTGTACTCATACTACACTCTGCACTTCTTGTGCAGATACCGGAGTTGGTCCCAGCAGCGTACGGTAGATTTGCTGGGATTCAGCTATCAGAGGAGACTTGAGGTATAGTTGCACGACGTTCACAGCTTTGAAGTCCCCTTCTACTTTATCTTAGCTGTGTGCTTTCTTTCAGACAATTTTATTTTATTCAGGCCCTTGTTTGTATTATTCTAGAAGCATGTACACTTGTGACTCCAGTTTTGGGATGGTATTTAGGCATCGTTAATACTTTGGTTTGTTCATTTAAATTCATATATTATTCCGGTTGTTAGTTTTTTACTATTTAATTAAGATGATTTGTTAAAAATGGTTAAAATTATTCTAACGTTGGCTTGCCTAGCAAGTGAAATGTTAGGCGTCATCGTGGTCCCAGAGGTGGAAATTTCGGGTCGTCACAATTTGGCTAATTTGTTTTAGTGAAGTTGAAGCTAAAATCCTACGTGGTAAGTCGTGATTTTTGTACCTTTGAGCTGGGTGATTTTCCACGTAAAAATTGATGTCTTTAATTTTTACTGTTTATTTTGTTTACGCTTAAGGAGTAAGGGAAAGAACTAAGTTCTTTAGTAATTTAGGAAGGCACTTAATCTAATAAATGGTATCAGAACACGTTCTCTCAAATGTGGTTAACACATAGAGAAATATTGGAAGCAAAATGAGTGCTCCGCCTGGAATTAACGAAGGACAGTCAACTGCTAGACCACCTATGTTCAACAGAAAACACTACAGTTGGAAGAAAATACTACAATTGGTGGAAGGTAATAATGAAGGATTTCCTAACGGCTGAGGACTATGAACTATGAAAAATAGTGAATTGAGGACCACTAACTCCCACCAAACAAAATGGGCAAAATGAGATTGTTCCCAAAGAGCCCTCTGAATTTGTGGCTGTAGAATTTAGGATGATGGAGAAGAATACAAAGGCAAAGAAGATCCTCATTTGTGGACTTGGTCTTGATGAGTACAACAGGATATCTGCATGCTCAAATACAAAAGAGATCTGGGATGCACTTCAAGCTGCACATGAAGGAACTAATCAAGTGAAGAGATCAAGGATTGAGTTGCTTATGAGAAATTATGAGTTCTTCTCTTGTTTAGCTGTTTGTTCTTCTTGACATATGCTTTATTTGATTGTATGACTACGCGAGCCTCTTTATTTATGCTAGAAATCATATTTTAGTTTATGAAACCTTATTTAGGCATGATGGGCTAAACTTGAGATGGTTGCAATACTTGATTTAGTTGTAGTCATACTTTATATCATGAGCATACATCTGCATCTTTATTTTTATTTTCCTCATGCATTTAGTTGGTTATTTCTTGAACATATGTGCACATCCTTTGAGATGGAGATATTGGTATGAATTGATATGATTATGTCATAATTGGACATTTGAGCGAATTGATATTATTATGGTATGATGGTTATTTTCGTGCGGTTATGGTGATCTTGATATGATGTTGGCACGATGGATTTCAATGCGGAACATAGATATGGATTCGTCCCTCTGGAGTAGGGTGATTACTCATGCTATATCGGGCCCTATAAGTCCAGGTGATACGTGTTTTGTGTTGAGTACGTGGGGCGTGCTTGATCATGTTGGAGCACATGAAATGTGCTGGATATTGGTTATGATCGAGCCTTGAGCATGCATGATTATCCTAGACTTATGTAGAAGCATTCATATAGATGCTACTTGGTCCATATCATCTTTATATGTCGTTTTAGAAATTGTATAGTGTTTTGGCCATCTTGTTTAAGAAACATGCTTATCTTATCTCTCATTTTATACCTCATTGTTATTCTTGATTGTTCTCTATGATTTAATGTTATTATACATTGTTCAGGTTGAGAAAGTCAATATTTCGCTTTTGTCAAAATCTCGCCACTACTTCTTCGAGATTATATACTTGATAATTACTAAGTACGCATTATTTTTGTACTCATATGATACACCTGCATACTTTTGTGTAGGTTTTGATACTGGACCTAGCAGCAATCAGGAGGACACTTAGTGATTGTTTAGAGACTTCGTGGTGAGCATCGTTCCCTCTTCGCAACCTATGAAGTCCCCTTGTTTTTTGTTATATACTTTTG
Source organism: Nicotiana tabacum (assembly GCF_000715075.1). Lineage (NCBI taxonomy): Eukaryota > Viridiplantae > Streptophyta > Magnoliopsida > Solanales > Solanaceae > Nicotiana > Nicotiana tabacum. The sequence goes on along the minus strand of NC_134088.1, from coordinate 25,715,182 downwards.
TTTGATTCAGATAATATTGTTATATTTTGAATCTCGGTTTTATTTTATTTAGTTGCTCATGACTTATAGTAATTCCGCTTCGGTTATTATTGTAAAACTTATTATGCTTTATCTATATTATGATAACTTACTATATCTTGTTATGCCTTATTTAGATTGATTATCATTGTTGGCTTAACTAGCTAATTGGGGTTAGATGTCATCACGATCATTGGTAAAATTTAGGTCGTGACAAGAATGCTCTTATTTTCCCGTAAAATGATACAATTGAATTTATATGTGATTTCTAGACAAGTGAATTTGATCCTAAAATAATTAAGGAAATGTACAATACTTAGTCTTGAAATGAAGATATAATCATGAAGAATAATGATTCGGGAGCAGAGCTTCCGGGTACAACGGTGATGAAAACGAAGAACAAGAAAGTAAAATTGTATAAAGATTTTTATTGATTATAGCTTATGTTTGCCAAGAAAGTCGCAATGATAATTGATATCACTATTTATAGTTGCACCTAGGGAACAAGGTCTTAGGATCATGTCATTCTTTGATGTAAATTATGAGGGCCATTGAAGAAGGTATAATGGTGAGCATAAATTCTTTGTAATGGACAGCACACTAAATGCTATGAAATATTCTCCATTAAATGCTACCGAGTGAAGAGTATTTATTTCACCTTTAAGAGCGTTATTCTTTCCGGTGAAAGACGGAAAAATTGCCTTCGATTTTAGCTATCGCCCGTTTTAGATTCCATGTGTCCCTCTTTTAGACGGCCACGTAGCATAGCATATTTTACCCTATACAAATAGTCCCCCTGCTTTCCGGTGACATAACTTTGTGTCACTGGGAAGTTGGTAGGAGAACTCTTTTTGGCGGGAATTAATATGATTCCTTCTAAAACGCTTCTAACGGTTGATTAGACGCACGTCTCTCCGCATTTAATTCCCTAAACACGCGTCAACCCATGATTCAGCATAACATTTGCCGGTTATCGAGGTAATCATGGCCACAAACTTAGCTACCTAAACCTTTACTTATACGCATTAACCTTTTCATTCATACTTCATAACTCTCCAAAATCTACTCATTCGACTTGCATCCTGTTCTTCAACCTTTCTCCAATTCTCTTCAAGTGAAAAAATCTTTTTCTTCTTCCATATAATGGCTTCTTCCTAAAAAAATACCAGTTCTACAAAGAACAAGAACAAACCTGAGGAATTTGCTCCTCCAACAGTAGGCACCATCATCCCTAGAAGTCTTGTTACAACAAAAGACTTCGAAGAGAAATTTCCTTCTGCTAGCTCTCGTACATGGGCCGTCAGTAGGTATCCTTCTTCCATTCGTCATTATAGCATTCCTGCTGTGAATGAAGATTGTCACTGCCAGGACCTAACCATTTTTGCTCCCAATCCGATGGAGGGGGTAACCCTACCCAATGAGGGTTTTACATTATTTTACAAGTATCCCTTTACTTTGGGTGCGTTTTCCTTGAGTGGAGAGCTTGACTCCGTTATTGCAGAATCTGCCTCCTATACCGGGTGTGTTTGGCACAAGTAATTCCTTCTATGTGGAGGATGGTTGCTTGCCTTCGGTGTTTATGCCAAGAGACGAGAGAGGAGCTAACCTTAGCTCATGTGATAAATCTCCATTCCCCTAAGATATTCAGCAGGGGAATGATAAATTTCAGCTAGCACGATCACCATGCTCTACTATCTAGGATGGATGACGACAACGACTGTGGATGGATGGAGCGGTTCGTTGATGTTGCCACCAGTGATATCATTCCGGCAATGGCTTCATCCTTTCCAAAATCAGGGAACCGCACTCGTAATCTCCTTATTTAGTATCCCTTTTGCTAGAAATTTCTTCATATTCGCACTGATCCTCCACATTTCGCCTTTTTCAGCAACTCGATGGGTTCCATCTAAGGTTGAGGGCTTGGCCCGGTGGGTGTAGAAAATCTTGGATGTTACTACGCCCGAGACTCGTACATGGAAAGAACTGGTCCTTAAATGTAGGTGGAAGGCCAAAAACCATGGTAACTCAAACTTGTCTCATTTTTGCTTTTCACGTTAAGAAATTGATTGACGCCTTCTCCTTTTTCCCTGAAATTACGTCTACCTGTGGGCTCGGTTGCCGTCCCTGAGGAGGACGTTCTGGCTGACCTTCTGACATGGCGAGGCTACTTCAAGAGGCACTTACTCGAACAGGTGTCTCCGAGCTTGCCTCGGGCATAAATGTTTCTTCACGTAGTCCCCGGCCGGAGAACAAGCAATCAAAAAGAAGGCGTTCCTCTGCGGCCGAAGGAAAAATAAGAGGGAAAAGAGTGATGCCCCCGAATCGTGTCCGGAAGTCGTGGTGACGAGCCCTCCACCTGGGCCGCCCATTGATACCGTGATGATTGACGATGATGGAGAAGCTAGCGAGGACGGAGCTTCTCTACATAGAAGACGACGACATTTCTTAACTCAACAGACTGTTCAATATGTTGAGTTAGTTACACCAGTTGAGGACGATGTCTCGGAGCTCTGGGAGGGGTATGAAATGGTGGAAAATGTCAAATCCCGCTTCCGTGTCCCAATCGTCGCGCCCGATATTTTGGGGCTGAGTATCGGGTCCCTTCTATCCTCTACTGATGAGCAACCAATAACCAGCACTGCGCTTGTTGCAGCTGCTTCTCACTCTTCAACTCCATCAGCTTCTTCCCTATCTTCATCAACACCAGCAACTGCTACATCATCTCCAGCAGCCGCGTCTTCCAGAGAAGAGGGTGTCCCTCTCCCCCAGTCCCCAGTTCATGTGAATTTGAGGCAAAACTATGCTCCCCCCTCAGAAGATCCATAAAGGAGGAGGAGCATTACTTTCTCGGTCTCCACCGGATGCAATTTTCTATCCTGACCGGTGGAACTTGCTAAGTATAAGAAGCCTTTGGCTTCATAGAAAGATCGGGAAAAGATACAGGCTCTCTCTCGAGAGTGCATGTTGAACAATGCCGTGCACAATGCCGAAGCAGTATATTCCTTACTTCCCTTGTTACTGCTTTTGCTTTTGCCTGAAAATATCCTATGTTTGCCTTTCTTGCTTTGTATTCCTATTTTCCTGCTTCCGAGGGCCTCCAAAGATTGATTCGGGAAAAGGAAGAACTTACCTCCACACAGGATCAACTTTTGGCCGAGCGGGAGCAAACGGACGCTCGTGTCTCATAATTGGAGACCAAAGCTGTTGAGGCTATTTTATTGGAGCCTCGTTTGCAGTAAAGCAAGCAAGAAGTGATAACCTTTATCCAAGAGATTGGCCCACTGAGGGTTAGATTTGAATAAGCCAGGGCCAAATGCGCTGAATTCCATAACGCATTATTGCTACAACCAACCGCGAGGCTGCCTCCGCTAAAAGATTGACTAACTTAGAGGCAGCCTTGAACTCCAAAACTGAAGAACTTGTTGTTGCGGTGGCAAAACATGCCCAGTTGGAGGAGAAGTATAAGAAAACTATCGAGCACAATAGGATCTTTAGTTCAGCTGTCTGTATCCTTGATGTTAGCCTCAGATGCGTTAGATCTGTCTGGAAAAGCCTTTCTACCGAGGTAACCCAACTCAAAGAAGAACGTAAGCGCTAATCGGCTTCCCTCGTTATTGAGAAACTTACGCTATGTACAACATGAGGAGAAAAACCTTGGAAGAGGCCAAAGCTGGTATCATTGACTTTGATGCTGAAATTTCTAAGGCCCGTGAGCTCGAGTTAGCCGCTAAAAATTTTCTCCCAGCAGAGCCTGCTACCGGTTCCGAAACTTTGGGAACTGAAAAGGAAGCAGAAGGCGAAGATGTTGAAGGTTGTTGCTCCCAAACGCACACGCAAGTATACGTGGTCGACAAGTAATATAGGATTGTAAGTCCAGATATCGCACCCACAGGGACTTGTGATTAACTATTCACTAAATTAAACTAAGACAATTAATCTACTCAAGCGATTTTCTAAAGTGTGATTATTTAACTACAACTGATCTAGAGTAGCAAACAAAGAGATTAAAGAAAACAAGTTGGCAATATTAAAGACGAATTCAATAGGAGAAAATATTCCAGAGTTATGGGTTAGCTAACAATCCCGTTGAGTTTTCTACTTAAATTGTCTAATTATTTTATTTGCTTTATTGATTGACAGGGTTAATATTGCTCGTAGCCTTCTCCCGAAGTACTACTCGCCTATTCAAGCTAACCTAACGCCTATATTCTTATGGAATTAGGTTTAACAAGAACGCATTAATAATTCCCGTATAATAACCAAGCAAGGTGATTAGGTATATTCTTATCCTAACCGCAAATCCATTCCCGATACTCGAGTTTAAGATCTTGCTCTACTCAATCTTATATGCAATCTAAAATTCCCTCTCCTGAGTTCAATCCTAGATTCGTAGATAGTATTTAATTGGTGATCAAGCAATCAAATAATTAAGCGCAAGATTGAACAAATAAACCAATATGATAAAATAATAAGAAAAATTCAAGGTTCAAACTACAACGTTCATGTAGCACCCAAAAAGTCTAGAACTAATAAACTATGAGATTAAAGGAAGAGAAGAGAAGATAAACTAGTTAGACGCTTCCTCCAAGCGTGGTGTGTTCCTCTCTGTGACTTCACATTCAAAGTATGTTAGATCCTCTCCAAATTAGGTTTAAAGCCCCTTTTATACGAGTTGGGGCAGTGTAGGACTGAAATAACATTGTCTCGGATGAAATAGGAAAACTCGCACACGCAACGTCCAGACTAGCGCGAGGCCATGGCCTTAGCGCCGAATCCAGTACGTTTTCACGTTCAGTTTCTTCGATGCGTTACTTTCATCAATTGCATTCTAAATGCAATTGAATTATATATCCTTTTCTTGTTTTTTCACTTGGGAGGACAAACACCAACGGGTGCCCCCCCCTCCCGTTTCCTCCTTTTTTTGTTTATTTTCCTTCTTTATTTCTTCCGCGCTTTATCCAATTTCGCTCCAAATCTCTTCATCTTCATACCGCTTTATTCCTACACAGTTAAAATATAATATTAAGCATAAATTTATATAGTTAATACTCAAAAGATGATTAAAAGTGTTATAATGTGAGGCAATAATAGTTAAATATATGCATTTCTGACCGAACATCAAAGGTCAAACTGGCGAGGGACAAAATGTTGAGCCATCGGCGGATCCATCCACTTTCCCTGGGGTGAGGACACTTCTCTTCCTCCGGGTTCCGGAGATGAAGCACTTTAGCTTTTCTTTTCTTTTTCCAATTTTTGTACTTGTGCCATTTTGGCATGTTATTATAAATAAAAACATCTTTTTTTCTCAAGTATTGTTTGAGTCTTTATTTCGTTTGAACATTTATGCAAGTTTTAATCTTTGCATTCTCTTCTTTTTTGCTTAAGAGTTTTGTGCAAGTTTTATTGGTTGCGTCTTATTATGTGAAACCTTGTGTGTCGTTTTCATGAAAGCATTTTGATTCCGGGCATAAATTCTTCCAAAATCAACCCTTTTACATGGGGGTTTTCATAAGAGAGGCCCCTCTTATGCTTACGGTGCTCTTGAAGAGGATGTATCATGTTCATTACTGCACAAGCATTTGAAATACTTGTTTAACTTTTAAATGATAAAATCAATTCATCGATCAGAAAAGAAACAAGATGGAAAATAAAAGGAATTTACTTTATTCCTTTCGTTTTCAAAATGTACATAAGCATTCGTTATGTTAAAGAGAAATTGCCATTTCTTGTGGCTAATTTGTACAAATTGTTTCTACGGGGCTGGCCGCACAGTCCCCGATCCCGATGACATAATTATGTTCCCAATTTTCGTGCTCCGGTCGACGTGGCAGTCATTGTTGCTTCATTCTCATATCACCATCCCCCAGTGTTCAAATGCGAAGAATGCGAATTGGAACACTGGGAATCTTGCACCTTCGAGGATCCCACTAATGAATTGCTAGGCAATCCTCCACTCGGTAACAAACTTTGCTTCCCCTTAGGAATTTATTCTATCGAGCAAAGGACTATCTAACAATCCTCTAGTGGTTTGCACTTTTGAACGGTCGGGTAATCTTAACTTTATAGCAAACTTATTTTCCTGGTGGGAATTTTTCTATAGAGCCACCGATTATCTAACCGTTGATATTTAGCTTAAAGTATATATATTTATATGAATATCGCCTCATATTTTTCATGTTTTGTGGATTTTGGATGTGAAATGTATTGATTTATGCTTATTCGTGGTGTTTGTATATGCAGGAATCATCCGGAGGCGATAGGGGGCGAAATGTGCGAGATTATAGTCAAAAAGAAGCAAAACATGAAAAATTGGCCATTGGGGCACCACAAGCAGCGTGGGACACTACCCGTGGCACCATTTTCAGAATGTTTAATTTTCCAGCGCCAGGGCTAGCACCCCATGCTGCCCTGAGCGCTGGTTACGAAAATTTCTCCAACTTTATCCGGGACAAGGTTATTTCGGCCAAGACCTATCGAACGCGTATAAAAGCAAGACTAACCCTATTTGAGCGGAGAGACGCAGCTTTGAAGAAACAAATACACATGAGGAATATCCGGGAGCGAGGATATCTTAGTTTTCTTCATCTTTTCTTATTATTATCAATTATTCAACACTTGTGAGTTTGTTTTGATACTATCATGAGTGGCTAAACCCATAGTTTCGGGGTTGTGATTTAGCCATGAATATTATCATTTAAAGTTGACTTAACCTTGATTACAATTTACCAATATATGGTTATTTTTTCAATCATGTGATTAATTGCTTATTTGTCTGGCCAACAGTTAGGTTCTATTTACTATCTATGCTATGCTTGGGAAAGCCATGTTTAGATTAAAGAAGAATTGAAGAGAGCATGATCTTAACTTTGAGGGGGGCAGATTTGTTGTTAGGATAGGAATATACCTACTCACCGTGCTTAATTGCATATCGTAATCTTAATGCGTTCTTAATAGATTGATTCCATAAAATATAAGCGTTAATCTATTTTGAATAGGCGAGTAGTACTTTGGGAGAAGGCTAGGCGTTAATATATTTTGAATAGGCGAGTAGTACTTTGGAAGAAGGCTACGAGAGAAATTGTTCGATTAATTAGCAACCATGAGTGAATTGTATGAAAGGGAGAGTTAACTAGAGCACAATAGGATTGGTGAATCGATCACAACCCTGGAATATTTGTCTCTACTAAATACGCAACAACCATTTTGTTGCTTGATAATTTAGTTACTTGTTAGAATTATTGTGTAGTATAATCACACTTTTGAACTCGGTAATACTTGACTGAATAATAATCTTAGTGAAACTAGTGGGTAGTTAACATAAGTCATTGTGGGTTCGACACACAACTTATCATTTTGTATTACTTGTATAACCACGTATACTTGCGTGTGCCAACAAGTTTTTGGCGTCGTTGCCGGGGACTTAAATATTGACCACTTTCTAGTTTTTTGCTTTAATTATTTTTTTCGTCAAGTCTAACATTTTTATTGGTTGCTCTGCTCTCAGGAACTTTCATTGAATGTGCAGGGTCAGAAGCTAGGATAGACTTCAAGGTTTTGACCCCAAACCTGAGATAACATTTCACAGGAGGTTGAGGGAAGCAAGGGACACAAATAATCTTCAAGCACTTGTTTCATTTCCTGTGGACATGGCAGAGGAGCAACATATGACTGTTCAGGAGGTGGCGATGCCCAGCATTGCTAATGTCACCTCCAGTATTGTGGAGCCCAGAATCACTGGGCACTTTGAACTAAAACAGAGTATGATCCAAATACTACATGCGAATGGGTAGTTTATGGGTCTTCCACACGAGGATCCACAATAACACATCTTGAACTTCTTGGAGATTAGTGATATTATATCACTAATGGAGTCACTCTAGACTATATGAGGCTCACATTGTTCCCATTCTCAATGTTGGGTGAAGCAAAGTGATGGTTGAAGGTGGAACCAACTAATTCTATTACATCATAGAATGATCTGGCGAGGAAAATTTTGGCAAGGTTCTTTCCTTCAGGAAAAACTACAAAGATCAGAAATGAGATAGTCGCTTTCAAACAAAAATTAGGGGAATCTTTATACTCAGCTTGGGGAAGCTTCAAAGGGCTTCCTTGAGATCGTCCTCATCACAATCAAACAAATGAAGTGTGAGCTCACACTTTCATAGAAGGGCTACATACTGAGACAAAAATTGTGGTGGATGTTGCAGCGGGAGTTCAATTGTTGGAGAAAATCTTCGATGAAATATCAAGCATTATTGAACAAATTCTCCAAAAGAAATTCGGATTGGCAAGGAGAGACGGGTAAACACACAGTGAAAAAATCTACAGGGGTTCTCGAGTTAGATGTCATCTCTGCTTTATCAGCGCAGATTGCCACACTGGCCAACCAAGTCAATCAGATGACCTTGGTTATTAACAAGCAACAAGATCAGTCAGTGCAACATGTTCAAATATTTTGTAAAGTATGTGGAGAGGGTCACATGAGCGACTTATGCCCGGTTAATCCAGAGTCTATATATTTTGTGGGTAATGTAAATAACGGCCAGACAAATAAGTATGGGAACACTTATAATCCAAACTGGAGGAATCACCCAAACTTATCTTGGGGTGGAAAACAAGGTGCTCAGAATCAGTACAGGCCACAAACGCCTCAACAGTAATATAGACCACCTCAGGCTAAACAACCTACAAACCTGACAAGTCACCTTGAGGAGATGATGAAGAAATTAATGGCTGACCAACAAGCTCAAGCAGCAGCCCACGCTGTAGCGATTCAAAATTTGGAGCCACAAATGGGGAAACTTACTAGTGCCCTAAATACTCGGTCAGTCTGAGCTCTTCCAAGTGGCACTAAGGCTAATCCTAAGGCATCTATTAATTCTATTTCATTGAGGAATGGGAGACAGTTAGAAGAATTCCAGTCAAAAAAGAGGAAGCAAGTTACCTTTCATAGAAGTAGAAGCAGAAAAATCAAAGGAGTCAGAGAATCCAGCTGAAGAGGTGGTAACTAAGCAACCCCCACCATTAGTTGCAAGGCCACCACCTCCTTTCCCTCAAAGAATGCATAAAGTGAAGGATAATGTGGCCTATAAAAAGTTTCTTGATATTTTGAAGCAAGTGCAAATCAGCATTCCACTGGTAGACATCTTGCAAGAAGTGCCCAAATATGCCAAATACATCAAGGACATAGTGGCAAATAAGAGGAGGTTGAAATAGTTCGAGACTGTGGCACTCACTTAAGAATGTAGCTCAAGAATTCAAAGAAAGATACCTCAAATATTGAAGGATCCAGGTAGTTTCACTATCCAAATCTCGATTGGTAAGCACACAGTCAGGCGAGCTTTGTGTGATCTTGGAGCGAGCATCAATTTGATGCTGCTATCTATGTTCGGACAGTTGGGGTTGGTCGAGCCGCGTGCAACCTTGGTAATTTTACAGTTGGACGATCGCTCCCTTGCTCATCCTGAATGAGTGGTTATATATGTGTTAGTTCAAGTGGGTTCTTTCATATTCCCTGCTGATTTCATTATCATGGACTCTGAGCCTCATCAGGAAGGCCCATTTATTTTGGGGCATCTATTCTTATCCACAGGCTGAGCTATTATTGATATATGCGAAGGAAAGATGATGATGAGAGTAGGTGATCGAGTGGATGTATTCAATGTGTATAAATCACTCAGATTGCCAACCCACTATGAAGAGCTATCCATGATTTCTGTGGTGGAAAGTGATGTGACATCATTAGTGTCTTATATGATCCTCATAGATCCTCTTAAACGAGCCTTGATTAGGGATGAAGAAGATAGTAAAGATGAGATGATGGAAGAAATTGAGAAAGTACTTGACATGTCTTGCAATTATATCCATGGGTTTGGGAGATTTGAGAAATTAGACAAGCATGTCACTCTGACCCCTTCTAAGCCATCTATTGAAGAAGATCCAAGGCTAGAGCTTAAGCCCCTTCCAGCGCATCTGCGCTATGCTTATTTTGGGAACTATGAGACATTGCCAGTGATTATCTCATCCCGCTTGACCGCGAGAAGAAAAATTGCTCAGAGTACTTTGTGAGAATAAAATGGCTATTGGGTGGACAATTACTGACATCAAAGGAATCGGTCCATCATTTTGCATGCATAAAATCTTTCTGGAAGATGGACACCGACCCAGTGTTGAGTAACAAAGGAGATTAAATCCCATTATGAAAGAGTTCGTGAAGAAGCAAGTAATTAAGTGGCTCGATGCAAGTATCATCTTTCCGATTTCTGACAGCAACTGGGTAAGCCTAGTAATGGAGGGCTTGACAAATACTTTTTAAATCTCTCAAAGCCTGCTGGCACTCTAGGGTCCATTTGAAGTTGTTTTTCATTTTGAGCAGTATAAAGAAACGGTGGCATTTCTCTTATGACCAAGAAATGAATCTACTCAAAGCGGCCAATCTCCCCGTGAGTGTTTGGACATCTTTTATGCTTGACAACTGATCCAGAATGTCTTTGATGGCCTTGATCTTATCCGGGTTTACCTCGATCCCCCTTTGTAATACCAAAAATCCTAGGAACATACCTGAGCTGACCCCGAACGCGCACTTCTCGGAGTTAAGCTTCATGTTGTGCTTCCTTAGGATGTCAAAAGTTTCTTGCAGATGCTTAAGGTGATCACCTGCATTCAAAGACTTAACGAGCATATCATCTATATAAACTTCCATAGTATTCCCTATTTGTTTTTCAAACATCTTGTTTATGAGCTGCTGATAAGTGGCTCCGGCATTCTTCAACCCGAAGGGCATCACATTATAGCAATATGAACCAAAATTCATAATAAATGAAGTTTTTTCCCGATTCTCTGGGTTCATCTTAATTTGGTTGTACCCGGAATAAGCATCGAGGAAACTCATTAACTCGTGCTCGGCCGTAGCATCAATCATTTGGTTGGTGTTTGGCAGTGGGAACGAGTCTTTCGGGCATGCCTTATTCAAATCTTTATAATCTACACACATGCGAAATTTATTGTTCTTCTTAGGAACTACTACTACATTAGCTAACCAATATGGATACTTTATCTCTCGGATCAAATCGATACCGAGTAAGCAATTTACCTCTTTTTTGACGAATTTATTCCTGGCCTTCGCAATAGGGCATTTATTTTGTCTTACCGGAGGGATATTAGTATCCAAGCTTAGCTTATGTACGACCACCTCCGTTGGGATACCTGCCATGTCCAGATGAGACCAAGCTAAGCAATCGACATTAAATTTAAGAAATTCAATAAAGCCAGACTTGAGCTCAGATTGCAATCCTGTCCCCAAGTAGAATTTCCTTTCTAAAAACTCTTCAAACAATGCAACTTGCTCGAGATTTTTTGTTGTGGATTTTGTTGCATCTATCTCTTCTAGTAACTGGAAATACCTTGGCACCTGATAAGCTTCTGACGCCTCTACCCCTGGGCTAACTTCATTCGATTTGGGAGAGGGCGTCGATTCATGTAGTTACTATGCCGCGTGTTCCTTCCCTTTGCTACTGGATATCGAAATTATATTTATCTCCCTTGCTGCGGGTTGATCGCCCCTTATCTCTTTGATTCCCTTGGGCGTTGGAAATTTCAGCTGCTGATGATACGTTGACGATACATCTCTCATCTCGTGCAACCATGGTCTTTCTAGAATAATATTATATCCCATGTCACCATTTACCACTTCAAAAAGAGTCATTTTCATCACCCCCTCGGCGTTCGTGGGCAACATAATTTCTCCTTGGGTTGTCACCCTCGCAAGGTTGAATCCGGTAAGTAGCTTTATGGCCGGAATGATGCTTTCGGGGAGTTTAATGTCACAACCCAAAAACCTGACCTGTCGTGATGGCGCCTATCGTGGAACTAGACAAGCCGACGCATTCCAAAACAAACTGATATTTTCATTTCAAAGAAAATTTCAAGGCTAATGAGCATAAAAACCTTCGTAAAGGAGTTCAAATCAAATCAAAAGTGCGGAAAAGAAAAGCCCGACATCGGGGTGTCACTAGTCATGAGCATCTACTACAGTCTGTCTAACAATATCAAGGCTAACTCAGCCTGAAAAATAGCTAAATACAACTAAAGGAAGATAAGAGGGAGAAGAGCAAGGGCTGCGATCGCCAAGCAGCTACCATGCTATTCCCGAGAAAATCTGCAACCAGAATAATCAACAACCGCTACCGTGTCTAGCTACACCTGGATCTGCACACAAGGTGCAGGGAGTAACGTGATTACACCAACTCAGTAAGTAACAACAATAAATAAAGACTGAGCAGTAGTGACGAGCAATAAAGCATATAATGTTTATATCAGGAAATCTCAGTAAAATACCACATGCTTTTAAAATTAGGATTTGAATCAAAACATCTCGTTTAAACCCAATTCCAGTAAAATCATTTAAAGATATTTTTCAACAGTTTTCATATAGAGACTAAATGCAAAGGTGAGCAAAAATGATGAAATTATAGACAGCCCCTCGGGCAAAACATCACTCATATACAGTCCCTCGGGCAAACCTCACAGTCACTCGTGCCACTTGGGCATACCTCGCAATCACTCTTGCCACTCGGGCATACCTCACAATCACTCTTTCCACTCGGTCATACCTCACAATCACTCATGCCTCCCAGTCACTCAGCACTCGGCACTCGCACTCAATAGGTACCTGCGCTCACTGGGGGTGTGTACAGACTCCGGAGGGACTCCTTCAGCCCAAGCGCTATATCAAGTCAAATCATGGCATAAGTCACCCAGGCCCTCGGCCTATATCAAACATGTTGCGGCATACAGCCCGATCCCTTAAATATCCTCACAAATCAGGCCCTCGGCCTCACTCAGTCATAAACCTCTCAAGCCACTCGGGCATTTTAGTAAAAACAGGGTGCTCAGCCCAAACAACAGTTATATGCATCAAAATCAAGTAATAAAAATTGAGTTATACAGTAAACAGGTTTAACCAAGACTGAGTATAGATTTTCAATCGAAACCAGTGAGAGGATAATAAGAAAAGGCCCCTAAGGGTCCAAACAGCACTGGCACAAGTCACAAACATAGCATTCAACCCAATTTACAGAAACTCTTTCTAAAACATATAAGTATCATATAGTTTCAACAAAATATGCAACTTTACAGTTGCTATGGGATGGACCAAGTCACAATCCCCAACAGTGCACGCCCACACGCCCGTCACCTAGCATGTGTGTCACCTCAAAATAGTAGAATGATACGAAAATCTGGGGTTTCATACCCTCAGGACTAGATTTACAATCATTACTTACCTCAAACCGGTCAAATCTCTACCCCGCAATGCTCTTGCCTCTCGACGCGGCCTCCAAATTCTTTGAATCTATTCACAATCGGTACAATACCATCAATATACGCTAATGGGATGAATTCCATAAGAAAAACTATCAAATTAGCCCAAAACCCAAAATTGGCTCAAACCCGGCCCTCGAACCCACGTCTCGAAATCTGAAAAAAGATTACAAAACTAGAAAGCCTATTCACTCACGAGTCCATACATACGTAATTTATCCAAATCCGACATCACTTGGTCCCTCAAATCCTTAAATTAAACTATTAAAAATTCCAAGCCCTAACCCCTCATTTTTATTAATTACATGATTAAACAACGGGAAATCACCATATATACGAGTATTAGGACTCAAGCAACTTGCCTCACTGATAGCCCTTGAATCACCTTTCACAAATCACTCCAAAATTTTCAAAAATCGACTTGAAAATGGTGGAAATGAACCAAATCCGCGATGGGGTTCTATTTATGGTTTCTGCCCAGGCTTTTCGCACTTGCGGACCATTTTTCGCTTCTGCGCAACCGCACCTGCGGAAAAATCCATCGCGGGTTCGGAACTCACTTATGAGCCCAGGTTCCGCATCTGCGGCTAACCTGTCGCACCTGCGCTTGCTCACTTGCTCGTGGCACGCCGCATCTGCGATGCCAGCCTTCTTCCTTCCTTCCGCATCTGCGCCCTAGGTCTCGCACCTGCGGGTTCGTAGATGCGATAGCCTTCTCGCACCTGCTTATCCTGCTTATCCCAGCACTGCCCGCACATGCAAAACCCCATGCGCACCAGCGGCCTCGCACCTGCGACTATTCCTTCCGCAGGTGCGGAAATAGCAGAAGCAGCAGCTTCACCTGCATTTTCCAACTTCGACAAATCCGCTAACCACCCGGAATCACCCCGAGGCCCTCGGGACCTCAACCAAAAATACCAACAAGTCATATATCAACATACAAACTTAGTCAAACCTTTGAATCACTCAAAACAACATCGAAACACCAAATTACCCTCGGATTCAAGCCTAAGAACTTCTAAAACTTTCAAATTCGACAACCGATGCCGAAACCATCCAAACCACGTCCGAATGACCTCAAATTTTGCACACACGTCACAAATGACACTATGAACCTACTCCAACTTCCGGAATTCCATTCCGGCGCAGATATCAAATTTTTCACTGCCGACCAAAAATCGCCAAATTTTTAATTTCGCCAATTTAAGCCTAATTCTACTACGGACTTCCAAATCACATTCCAAACACGCTCCTAAGTCCTAAATCACCTAACAGAGCTAATGGAACCATAAGAATTCAAATCAGAGATCGTTTACACATAGGTCAATATTCTGGTTGACGTTTCCAACTTAAGCTTCTACTTTAAAGACTAAGTATCTCAATCCACTCTGAAACCACTCCAGACTCGAACCAACTAACCCGATACATCATAATATAGATGAATAATACAAAAAGAAGTAGAAATGGGAAAAATGGGGCTATAACTCTCAAAACAATCGGCCGGGTCGTTACATTTAGCTTGCTCCAATACTATCCATTGTATAATGTTGGCCGAACTTCCTGGATCCACTAGAACACGTTTGATTTTAAAGTCAAGCACATTTAAAGAAATTACCAATGTGTGGTTATGCAGTAGTAACAATACGTTTACGTCTTCCTCCATGAAAGTGATGTCGTCTTCAGCAACTTCCCGGAATTTCTTGCTATGGGTTATTGATACCTTCGTATTTTTTGCTGCCGAGAAGGTGACCCCGTTGATTTCATTCCCCACAAAGATCATGTTGATCGTCTGTCGAGGAGGATCTTCTCTTGCCTTCGAGGGTTCTGCGTTATCCCGATTACGACCGTAGTTATTCTTGGCCCGATCAGTTAGGAATTCTCTAAGGTGCCCATTCTTTAATAGTGTTGGCACTTCTTCCCGGAGATGCTGGCAATCCCCAGTTCGGGAACCGTGCTTCTTTGATGTTTCTCCTTGTCGGCACCAACTCTACTACACTGACATCAAAATTTTATTTTGACAGCTTGGGGTAGGAAGGATCCCGCATAACTAACGCTTCTTTGTCCTGCAATGATCTATTCTTTCGACAGTGATCAATCCTTTTGTCGATGGAGAACTTGTCCGCTGATGGGAAGCCTCTATCGTGGCCTTCGGTCCTTTCATAGGCCGAAAAACGGCCCCTCAAAGATCGTTTGTCCATGTAGAGATCGTCTTTTGATTTTTTTTATTCTTCTCCTATCCTTTTGTCGGCGATGGAAAGCCAACCTGATCATCTTCGATCCTTATCTTTGATTCGTACCGGTTGTGGACGTTCAACCAAGTCGTTGCTTAAAACTCAAGCAGGCTTTCCTTCAATTTATGAGAAGCGTCCGAACTTATCAGATTCAGTCCATTGGTGAATGCTTTAGTCACCCATTCATCAGGAACAGTTGGGAGTAACATTCTTTCCTTTTGGAATCGGGTAACGAATTCTCGCAGCAACTCGAATTCTCCTTGCGTAATTCTGAATATGTCGAACTTTCGGGCCTGCACTTTTCTAGCACCGGTGTGAGCCTTAATAAAAGAATCTACGAGCATCTCAAAAGAATCTATGGAATGCTCGGGTAACAATGAATACCACGTCAAGGCTCCCCTGGTGAGAGTCTCTCCAAATTTCTTCAGCAAAACAGATTCAATTTCACGAGAAGTTAAATCATTCCCCTTCACTGCCATTGTATAGATGGTAATATGCTCTCGAGGGTCTGAAGTTCCATCATACTTCGGCACATCGGGCATTTTAAAATGCTTCGAGATTAATTCTAGTGTCGCGCTTGGTTTGTATGGAAATTGAGTATACTTCTTTGAGTCCGGACCTTTTAGCACCGGTGGTGCACCCAGAATTTGGTCCATGCGGGCGTTTACTTCCCTCATAAACCATGAGATTTCATTCTTAAAGGGATTATTTTTGTTAGTGGGGCCAGATCCGTTCCCCCCAGCCCCATCAGATCCAACTTTACCCCTCGGGGTATTGTTGTCGACCCTATACGATGTTTGATTCGCGAGAGCGACGGAAGGAATCGAACCTCGTCTTTCATGTTATTCAAATCCCCCGGCAACGCCTACTTCAACTCCGTCACAACCCTATCATGTCGCGTGAGGTAGCCTAGAATGATTGCATGTTGTTCTTTGAGGACCTTTACCGCATCAACAACATGTTCCTCTTTAGCATCATCGGGGGTTGCTTCCCGAACAAGTTGTGGGTACCACCTGTCGTGGACTGGCATGGAATCATTTCCCTCATTGTAGTTGTCACTCACTGAATCCTCGAGGTGAAGCTGGTCTCTTTGAACCTCGGGATTGTGTGCGTTGTTAACACCATTTTCTGCCATTTCTTATGAGTTTTTGCTAAGATGAATAACCAAAACACGTTATTAAAAAAGATAAGGATCAACTTAATTACACGTCTGCCTAGGCCCCACGGTGATCGCCAAACTATTTTCCCGTCAAATGGTAAAGTTGAATTTATAAGTGGTTTTTCCAGACAAGTGAATTAATTAGATCATGAAATAGTGAAATAATTAAGATAATGTACAACACTTAGCCTTGAAATGAAGATAAAATCACGAAGAATAATGATTCGGGAGAAGAGCTTCCGGGTACAACGGTGATGAAAACGAAGAACAAGAAAGTAAATTGTATAAAGCTTTTTATTGATTATAGCGTATGTTTGTCAAGAAAGTCGCAATGATAATTGAGATCACTATTTATAGTTGCACATATGGAACAAGGTCTTAGGATCATGCTCTTCTTTAATGTAAATTATGAGGGTCATTAAAGAGGGTGTAACGGTGAGTATAAATTCTCTGTGACGGGAAGCACACTAAATTCTGTGGAATATCTTCCATTAAATGTAACTTGTGTTAAACAAATATACAAAATAAATGGAAAACAAATAGACAAAAAAAATAGAAACGTTAATTAAATTTTTCGAGCCCACATCTTCAGTTAGTGTCTTTAAGGAATTAATACTCTCACGGTACCCAAGGTATTAGATTATTTTCTCCTAGGATGAAACAAATATACTGTTCTTGGAATATCTGTACTTAAATTCCAGCAAACGTCGAACGCAAATATAGTAACAAATCATACATAGACTCTATTTAATTTGTACGCAAATATACCGAAGAAGAGTGCAAAATTTGTTAGAAAAATCTGAGTGTCTCTATATTTATATAAGTAATGAATGGGTGAGATGAAAAGGCAATTCAAGGCAGGTACCTATTCGGGAAGAACATGTGCCTTTCCTGATGTCTCTTCGGGAAATAACTTTCTTCTCTTTATTTCATGTGGGACAATATCCCTTTAATTCCTGTTCACATTCTACATATATTGCAGAAAATAGTAAATGGGTCTGTAAAAATCTTAAAATGGAGCCGCCAGAACTATTTTTCCCATCGTGAAAAGATTAGGTGGAATGACTATGGTAGAGACAAAGTATATACGGTTAAATCCTGGCCCACCCAATTTTACTGTTTGATCGAGATCGGGAGTTTACATCGAATGACAGTCTCGTAACGGAATAGGCCATATCACGAGGATAAGGTACCGAGCTCAGAACCGAGATACCTGTCGAGATCGAGACTAGTAGCGATCGAATCCAAATGAGACAGATATCGAGCAAGATCTAAGATAGCATAAATCTCGGAACTTCCTGGATCTAACAGAAAGGCAAGATATTCGTGGCTGACGGAGGATCATGGCATAAATCTCGGTGACTGGTCGAGGATCATGGCGTAAATCTCGGAACGGATCAAATCAGAAATGATTAATTAGCTTATTATGGGGGTTCTTTCTGTAATTAGAATTGTACCATAAGTGAAACTTCTCTATTATATAAAGGGGGTTCTAATCATTTGTAGGGCACGGTTGAGAGACACAAAAAGCAATATAATTCTCTTTATTGTTCTCACCATTGTTATTCAGCTTGTTATACTTTCATAGTTCTTGCATCAACCAGTTCGAGGGTGTCCAAATTCAAGGGTTACGTTTCATTCTAAAACTGGTTTGCTTTACTTTATTGTTAATTTTTATTACTCATCCTCACATTTATCAATTGGTATTAGGTGAAATCACGTATCCTTATAACCATATTATAATCTTAATTGTTATCTAATTTTTAAGGTAAACAGTTTGGCACCCACCGTGGGGCTAAGGATAATAGTGATAGCTTAATACTAATTTCAATAACACACACTACTTTACACTTGTTCTCGTAAGAATCTTTGTTTTCAGGACAAGCATGTCAAACACACAAGCAGCACCTAGACATGGTGACAAAAACCTTGGATTTCACGGGGAAAATGACAACATAGCTGCCCCATGAATCGAGGTGCCTCAGGCCGACCTCGAGGGGGCACCAATTACAAATCTCGTCGATGCCAGTTCATTGTCGCCCTAAATGCAAATTTGGGCGTTGAGCTCGAAGGTAGTATACACGGGGAAGTTCGATCAGGTGGTTGAGGTACACAGGGCGGAGAAGATGGTGGAGTTAGTCTCCAATTGATATTCGAAATATTACAGGCTCAACATGCCGCTATAGCACAACTACAAAATCAACACCGAACACCGAGTAGGATCGAACCAGAAGTCGTTCAAAGGACCGAGCCTGTGTCGGAAAGGTAGAATGCCAACGAATCGGGGACTGACCCCGCCATTATGAAAATGTTCGAGGAGCTCACTAAACGGATTGAATCGGTAGAAAAGAAAATTGAGGCAAATGACAAGAAAGTAGAGACATATAACTCCCGGGTTGACCAAATATCGGGGGCGCCACCGATTTTAAAAGGTATGGATTCAAAGAAATTTGTACAGAAGCCTTTTCCTCTGAGTGCGGCACCGAAACCCATTCTGAAGAAATTCCGAATGCCAAAATTTCCTAAGTACAACGAAACCACTGACCCTAATGAGCATGTCACTTCTACTGAAGAAATTTGGAAAAACCTTATGGAAAAGAGCAATGATATGGTATCGCAATTTGCCGCCTAATTCCATCGATTCCTTCGCCATGCTTGCACACTCCTTCGTAAAGGCACATGCCAGAGCAATAAAGGTCGTGACTAGAAAATCGTACCACTTCAAGGTGAAACAAAAAGACAACAAAATGATGAGGGAATTCGTATCTCGATTTCAGATGGAACGCATGGAACTACCACCGGTCACAGACGATTGGGTTGTTCAGGCCTTTACTCAAGGTTTGAACGAACGAAGTTCGGTGGCATCACGACAGCTAAAGCAAAATTTAATTGAATATCCAGCGGTAACCTGGGCTGATGTATGTAATCGGTACCAGTCATAGATCATGGTTGTGGATTCAATTGGGGACCCCTTCCGATTCCGCTTATCCAAACAGGCCCATCGGCAGAACTCAAAGGGATATCGACAGAGAACCCCGGTCGAGCAGAGATCGGTATCTACCATACAACGCAGATCGTAGAAACAGTGGCCCAGGACGCAATCCCATCCGAAATGATCGAAGGAACGATCGAAGACAAAGCTCTCTAGGGCTCATGAGCAAAAGTGGCATCTATAAACATGTCAATCCAAGAGAATCACCATGATTGTCAGAATACAAATTCAGCATCGACGCATCAGGTATTGTGTCAGCCATTGGGAGAATCAAAGATACTAGATGGCCCAGACTCCTACAAACTGATCCATCCCAAAGGAACCCCAATCAAACATGCAAATACTATGGTACACATGGTCATAAAACCGAAGACTGCAGACAACTAAGGGAAGAGATGGCCTGTCTATTCAACGAAGGTCACCTTCAAGAATTCTTGAGTGACTGAGCTAAAAACCATTTCAAAGATAGAGATTCAAACAGGAAGAACGAACAGGAAGATCCACAGCACATGATTCACATGATCGTTGGTGGGGTCGATATTCCACAAGGTCCCGTGTTCAAATGCACTAAAGTATCAATCACCAGAGAAAAATGAACTCGAGACTATGTGCCAGAAGGCGCTTTATCATTCAATGATGAGGAAGCATAAGGGATTTCACAACCCTACAATGATGCTTTGGTAATCTCTATCCTTATGAATAAAATTCAGGTTAAATGTGCTTTAATTGATCCAGGAAGTTCGGCCAATATTATTCGATCGAGGGTAGTAGAGCAGCTCGGCCTATAAGATCAAATTGTACCCGCAGCTCGGATTCTCAATGGATTTAACATGGCAAGCGAAATAACTAAAGGTGAAATCATCCTACTAGTAAATGTAGCCGGAGCTATTCAAGAAACAAAGTTCTATGTGATCGAAGGCGATATGAGATACAACGCACTGCTTGGAAGACCCTGGATTCATAATATGGGGGAGGTCCCCTCAACCCTTCACCAAATGCTGAAGTTCCCAACACCGGATGAAGTAAAAATGGTGTATGGGGAACATTATGCTGCCAAAGAGATGTTCGCGGTCAACGAAGTGATACCGGTATCGGCACTTTTGTCAACAAAAGGATCAGAGTCCACAGGAAAATAGGAAGCTAAATAGCAACCACAGCTACCAGCCCCGACTCAATCGGAGAAGCAGGGAACGGACGAGGACGATGATTATTGGATTCCTCGATCCTTAATAATCCCCGAGGATTCTGACGCCACTAAATTGACGGTCGGGGAGCTGGAGCAAGTCGTACTGATCGAGCATCTACCCGATCGAAAGGAATACCTGGGTACGGGGTTAACCCCCAAGCTTAGGGAAAAACTCACTAATTTTTTTTATCAAAAATATGGATTGCTTTGCTTGGTCACATTTAGATATGATAGGGATCCCGCCGAAAATTGCTACACATCGACTGAGCTTGGACCCAAAGTTCTGCCCGGTAAAACAAAAGAGAAGGCCCCAGTCCGAGGTAAAACATGCATTCATCAAGGACAAAGTTACCAAAATTCTCAAAATAGGGTGCATTCGGGAGGTAAAATATCCCGAATGGTTAGCAAACGTAGTCATAGTCCATAAAAAGGGAAATAAACTTAGGATGTGCGTAGACTATAAAGATTTAAACAAAGCATGTCCTAAAGACTCTTTTCCTCTGCCGAATATAGATCGCATG
Source organism: Nicotiana tabacum (assembly GCF_000715075.1). Classification (NCBI taxonomy): domain Eukaryota; kingdom Viridiplantae; phylum Streptophyta; class Magnoliopsida; order Solanales; family Solanaceae; genus Nicotiana; species Nicotiana tabacum. Next base: position 25,693,755 of record NC_134088.1, on the reverse strand, counting down.
ATCGATGCCACGGCCGACCACGAGATCCTTAGTTTCCTCGATGCCTACTCCGGGTACAATCAAATACAAATGAACCTGGAGGATCAGGAAAAGACTTCATTCATCACTAAGTACGTCACCTATTGTTATAATGTAATGTCGTTTGGACTAAAAAAATGTCGGTGCCGCCTATCAACGCTTAGTAAATTGAATTTTCGAAGAACAAATAGGTAAGTCATTATATTGACGATATTCTAGTTAAGTCCCTGCGAGCAGAGGACCATTTGACACATTTGCAGGAGACCTTCGATATACTAAGGAAATACAACATGAAACTCAACCCGGAGAAATGTGCATTCGGGGTCGGCTCGAGAAAGTTCCTCGGCTTTATGGTATCAAATTGGGGTATCAAAATCAAACCCGATAAGATCAAGGCGATCTAAGACATCACGGTCATGGATAATGTTAAGGAATACAAAGATTAACAGGGCACGTAGCCGCCCTAGGCCAATTCATCTCGAGGTCTTCAGATAGAAGTCACAGGTTTTTCTCACTACTAAAAAAGAACAACAATTTTGCATGGACCCCGGAATGCCACCAAGCATTGGAAGAACTAAAGAGGTACCTCTCGAGCCCGCCACTGCTTCATACTCCGAAAGGGGACGAGCAATTATACTTGTACTTAGTAGACTTGGAAATTGCGGTAAGTGGGGTCCTAGTTCGAGAAGTGCAAGGTACGCAATTTCCTATTTATTATGTTAGTCGAACTTTAGGTGAGGTCGAGACCCAGTACCCACACTTAGAAAAATTAGTGCTTGCCTTAATCAGCGCTTCTAGGAAATTAAAACCATATTTTTAGTGTCACCCGACTGTGTGGTGACTACTTATCCCCTTCGCAATATTTTGCATAAACCCGAACTTTCGGGCCGATTGGCCAAATGGGTCGTCGAGATTAGTGGGTACGATATCGAGTATCAACCCCGAACGGCCATCAAGTCTCAAATCTTAGCGGACTTCGTGGCCGACGTTACGCCCGTCTTCGTACCTGAGGTCGAAAAGGAATAATTATTAAAATCATGTACATCATCGGGGGAGTGGACCCTATCCATAGACGGCGCTTCGAACGTGAAGGGGTACGATCTAGGCATCGTTTTGAAGCCGCCCACGGGTAATACAATTAGACAAGCTATCAAAAATTCCAAGTTAACTAACAATAAGGCCGAGTATGAGGCCATGATTGTAGGTCTTGAGCTAGCTAAAGGTTTGGGAGCAGAAGTCATCGAAGCCAAATGTTACTCTCTGCTCGTGGTAAACCAAGTCAACAGAACTTTCGAGGTCCGAGAAGATCGAATGCAAAGGTACATGGATAAATTACAGGTGACTCTACATCGGTTAAAGAATGGACCTTACAGCATGTACCTCGAGAACAAAGCAGCGAGGCCGATGCCCTTGCAAATTTGGGGTCATCAGTCGAAGACGGCGAGATTAACTCGGGGACTGTCGTACATCTTTCAAGGTCAGTAATAAAAGAAGGCCACGCCGAAATCAACTCCACAAGTCTGACCTGGGATTGGAGGAACAAATATATCGAGTACCTAAATAACGGGAAGCTTCTATCGGATCCTAAAAAATTGAGGACTCTATATACAAAGACCGCACTATTCACATTGGCCGAAGATGGAACACTATATAGAAGGATGTTCGATGGACCATTGGCGATATGTTTAGGACCAGGAGATACCGACTACGTCCTACGAGAAATCCACAAGGGCACCTGCGGAAATTATTCTGGTGCCGAATCATTGGTTCACAAAGTCATCAGAGCAGGATACTATTGGGCCGATATGGAAAAGGATACAAACGAGTTTGTTCGAAAGTGAGACAAATGTCAAAGGTATGCGCCGATGATTCACCAGCCTGTAGAACAACTCCACTCAGTCTTATCCCCATGGCCATTCAGGAAGTGGGGAATGGATATCGTCAGCCCTCTTCTATCGGCCCAAGTAAAAAGCTAAATTTATTTTGGTTATGACTGACTATTTCTCTAGTGGGTTGAAGCACAGGCTTTTGAGAAAATTAGAGAGAAAGAAGTCATAGACTTTATCTGGGATCACATTATATGCCGATTCGGGATACCTGCCAAGATCGTATGCGACAATGGAAAGAAATTCGTCGGCGGCAAAGTAACAAAACTTCTCGAAGATCACAAAATAAAGAAGATCCTATCGACGCCGTATTATCCTAGTGGGAAAGGACAATCTGAATCGAAAAACAAAACCATCATTCAAAATCTAAAGAAAGGATTGAACGACACTAAGGGAAATGGAGAGAAATATTGTCCGAAGTCCTTTGGGCGTATCGAACAACATCAAAATCCATTACGGGGGCAACACAGTTTTCTTTAGTATATGGCACTGAAGCTCTAATCCCGGTTGAAGTCGGGGAACCCAGCATCAGGTTTCGATATGCAACGGAAGAGTCAAATCATGAGGCTATGAATACAAGCCTCGAATTGCTATATGAAAAATGGGAAGCCACCCTTATTCGAATGGCCGCACAGAAACAACGGATCGAAAGGTACTACAATCAAAGAGCCAATCTTCAACACTTCAAAATCGGGGACTTGGTTCTGAGGAAGGTCACCCTCAATACTCGAGACCCAAACGAAGGAAAACTTGGCCCAAACTGGGAGGGACCATACAAGGTCCATGATACCATCGGAAAAGGATCCGACAAAATTGGCATGGTGAACGGCGAACAATTACCAAACAATTGGAACATATCACTCCTTAAACGATATTACTGCTAAGGCACGACCTTCTACATTTTCATTTATATTTTATACTAACCATTTGCAGGTGTTTAATCGAAGATATCAAAGGATTCTTCAAACGCGGAGTCCTTAGGTCTGAAAGCACGCGTTACACTCTTTTTCCTTAGACCGGTTTTTGTCCCAAATGGTTTTTTCTGGCATGGTTTTTAACGAGGCAACCATTGTTTGTGCTAACTTAGAGCAATTCGACAGTATCCCAGGATCCTTTACAATCAACCTCGAATACTAGGGGGCATCACCTTCGGATAGTTACAAGGAAAAAACTTTGTGTCGACAGGTTCTCGATAGGTAAATTTTGTAGAGGACCAAACGGTCAAATGAACCGTATCCATGTAGGTTACTCAAACCCTGATGGCAAAACATGTACGCATGTATAATCTATTAAAAGAAGTATTTTTCCTTAACAAATGTTCCATGATTTAGAAAAATTTATACGTTATAGTTTCATATTTATGATCTATTGTGGAAACTGGCTTAAGGGACGAGCACAACTGAAGTTCAAACATTTTACCCGATACTTAAGGACTGCCGTCCAAAACATCGACAGGATTGAATTATTAAACCTCAAAATCGTAAGACCTTAAAAAGGTAACCCTAGATTTTATAGGCCACGGCCACCCCACTCGGGGACTAATACTTCTAAAAAGTTCGAAGTATAATAGGGGAACAAGCCCAAAAGGAGAATCCCAAGTTAAAGGCTACGGCCAAATTAACACGGTTCAGAGACGTCTGATTTTCGTTATTAAACAGGTCTTCTAATATTTTCACAAACCGGTTAAAAAGGCTACCCTCGGCTAAATATCTAAGGGTCTCGATAATATCAACCCTCGAAAACCCTAATGGGTACAAATTCGTTCGTAACTCTCGAACAAATTCTTATTTTATGCTAAGGCATTATGAAACAAAGGGTCTCGATAATATCGACCCTTGAAAATACTAATGGGTACAAAACCGTTCGAACTCTCGAGCAAACCCTTTATTTCGTGATAAGGCACGACATAATTTATATGATTAAACAATAAACATTACAAGACGAAAAGGGGGAGAAATCCATTCTTTTTTCCATAGCCGTATCGGCCTAATTCAAGAGCCTAAAGGACCAGTTTATTTTTGAGAAATCATCCTCACTCAATTAAAACCTAAGGGTCACCCTACTCCGAGTTCGAGTAAGTACTCACTCGATTATAAAAACTACACTAGCTCGACTTCGATCAAATTGCCTAAGCCTCGAACTTATGAACAAAATTTTCATAAGGCATAAATAAATAAACTTTTCACAAGGCATAAATGAAATAAAGGCAAGTCGGAAAGGAAAGAGATCTTTATATATATGAGAATATTTACAACGTCCGATCAAGATCCTAAACAAAAGAACAAAAGTGAAAAATCCTAAGGTTCCTGATCTTCTTCGGGGGCAGCTTCTTCTCCGTCGAGGTCCTCCTCATTCTCGTACCCGCTCTTTCTTCCACCATCATCATCATCATCGGAAGTGGCCAGTGCTCCAGCTTCGGCTTTATGCTTTCTAGCCTTTACTATCTCGTTGGTAAGATTGAAACCTCGAGCGTGGATTTCCTCGAGGGTTTCCCTCCTAGATTGGCATCTGGCAAGTTCGAAAATCCAATATGCTCGAGTTTGGGTGGTCTCGGCTGCCTCTCTCACTTGGACTTGAGCGGTTTCAGCATCGGTCCGGTAGACGGCCACGATCGCATCTGCCTCGACCTTTGCCTTTTCGGCTTTAGATTTGGCCTTGGCAAGTTCAGAAGCCAACCGAGCCTCGAGATCATCTATTTTTCTTGCTTGAGTCAAGATCTTCTCCTTCATACCTTGAAACTGACTTTCAACCGATGATAATTAGTCTCGAGCAATCTCTTTTTCTGCAGCAAAGCGGTCCATACCTTCTTTCCACCCCAAGGACTCTACCTTTATCGTATCTACCTCCTCGCGGAACTGCTCGATCCTCTTGATCTTCTGCTGCAGCTGTGAGATTGAAATGTTAGCCACTGTTCCCGAATTGAGCCCATGAGCTTTTAAGATTTTCATTACCTGCTCGATCAGGTCAGTCTGATCTTTGTGAGTCGTGGCCAACTCGGCTCGGAGGCCCTTGATCTGTTCTTCTTTTTTCTTACTGAGAAGGTTGAGGGAATTCCTCTCATCGATAAGCCTTTGAATGTCGGCCTCGTACCGACTCAGCTCAGTTTGAGACCGAGAACATTCTTCCCGATGAAGCGTTGAGGCCTATGCTTAAAGAAGAAAAGAAGTTAGAAAAAGAAAAATGAACACAAAGGTAATACCAACAAAGGGAATTAAGGCTTACCCTATTTAGAGTTTTCTTCGCTTCATTGAAAAGGCTCGATGCCTCGCCCGAGTCCTTCCTCGAGACTTCCAAGTCACTCAGGTCGGTAGCATCTGCGACCCTAGTAAAGTAATCGCGGAAGGGATCCTCCCTTCCGTGGGCTCCTTCGATGGAGAGGGTCTTCAAGGCCCGAGCCTCTTGAATCATCTCCTCAGAAAATGAGTGGAGTAGCGTGAGCCTCTAATTTCTATTTCCCTAAGTGGATCACTTGGGGCGTTCACCTCATCTCGAGGGACCTCGATATCCATACCCAATGTTGGTTCAGTGTAGTTGAAAGCATCTTCGATCCTCGACCACTCGGGGACTTCGCCCAAGTCTTTTCCCGAGACCCCCTCATCTCTAGACGGAGTCTCCACAGCCTTCACCGATTTAGTAGCCTTTGGGGCCTCGGTGCTCATTCCCGCTCGGGCTACCTGCCCGGAGCCGTCTTCTCCCTCTTCTTCATCCTCCTCCCTTAGATGTCGAACAGACTCTTCGGTCAGGAGGATGATGTTCTTCCTCGGCTTACGAGCCTTCTTCTTCTTCTTAGGTTCTGGATCCTCGGAGGATGAGGTCTTTTTCCTCTTTTTGTCCTTTGCCGGTTTCGGTGCCGGGATCGAAGTCTCCTCCTCACCAGATAGGTTCATAACAGTATCTTTGCCAAGGCCTATATGAAAATAAATTAAGTGAGAAATTCCTTGACAAAAACATCAAACACATGGAAAAGGGGCTTACCATGAGTTTTGGCCTCCTATCGGCCATTTGATAAATCGCGCCATGAGTGCTCAGCGTACGTAGAGGTCGAGGCCAGTTCCCGAACCCAGCTCTTGAGATTAGGAATTGCACCGGGCATCCAAGCAACCGCTACATCACGGAAAGGGATATCGATAAGAAGAAGCAAAGGGGCAAAACAATAAATAAGAACTAATAGTGGGATTATACTTACGCTTCATATTCCATTTCTCAGAAAATGGCATCTTCTCGGCCGGGATTAGGTCAGAATTCCTCACCCGAATGAATTGGCCCATCCAGCCTCGGTCCTTGTCCTCGTCTATGCTCGAGAACAGCACTTTGGTGGCTCAGCGTTGGAGTTTTATTAACCCGCCTCGATAGAGGCGGGGGCTGTATAACCTAATGAGGTGGTCGAGGGTGAAAGGCATCCACTCGACTTTGCTCACGAAGAATCGGAGCAGAATGACAATTCGCCAAAAAGAAGGATGGATTTGGCCTAGGGTTATTTGATACTTACGACAAAAATCAATGACGACGGGGTCGAGGCGGGGCAGTGTGAAAGGGTAAGTGTAAGCAATTAAAAACCCTTCCCCATGGGTGGTAATGTCTTCTTCCGGGGTCGGGATCACCACTTCTTTTCCCTTCCAGTTGCAGTCGTTCCTTACCTGCTTAAGGTACCCTCCAGTTATCGAGCATATATACCTCGATATTGGCTCGCATCGGCCAGGAATCGACGAGGCTTTATCGGTCTTGAAGTCATAAGTGAGAACACACACCCCGGGAACACACTCTTCAGGTCACGGCTCCACATGTGTTTTGTCGCCGGTCGGCCACGATGAAGAAGTGTTTTCCTTTTGAGGAATAATTTTTGATGTTTTTGCCATTTTCGTATAGATTGGAAGTTAAATATAGATGGAAATGATAAGATTTGGTGTTTTGAGAAGATGGTAGCAGTGAAAATCGTAGATTTGCAGATGAAGAAGTTAGAAGATATAAAAAGCTTTGGAGATTAGAAATCTGAAAGTAAAAGTTCGGAATGGTGGAGAGGGGATATTTATAAATTTCACAACGACGGTGCATTATTGGCGGTGGCCGACCATCGACTGACGCTCATTAAATGCCTTGGTAACTGTACCGACGAGACGTTTCAGTCACTTCTGTCGCTTATGGCACAAGGATGACGTCATGATAGGTCGAGGAAGAAAATCAAAGGCTCAATTCGTTTCTTGTCATTACACTCTAAAAATGAGGGGACTATCTGTATACGGTTAAAATCAAGCCCACCTGATTTTAATATTTGACCGAGATCGGGAGTTTACATTGAAGGACGGTCTCGTAACGGAATAGGCCATATCACGAGGATAAGGTACTGAGCTCAGAACCGAGGTACCTGTCGAGATCGAGGCTAGTAGCGATCGAAACCAAATGAGACAGACATCAAGCAAGATCAAAGATAGCATAATAACAGAAAGGCAAGATATTCGTGGCTGACCAAGGATCATGGCGTAAATCTCGGTGACTGGTCGAGGATTATGGCGAAAATCTCAGAACGGATCAAATCAGAGACGGTTAATTAGCTCATTATGGGATTTCTTTCTGTAATTAGAATTGTACCATAAGTGGAACTCCTCTACTATATAAAGGGGGTTATAATCATTTGTAGTGCACGGTTGACAAACACAAAGAGCAATATAATTCTCTTAATTGTTCTCGCCATTGTTATTCAGCTTGTTATACTTTCATAGTTCTTGCATCAACCAGTTCGAGGGTATCCAAATTCAAGGGCTGAGTTTCATTCTAACATTGGTTTTCTTTACTTTATTGTTAATTTCTATTACTCATCCTCACATTTATCAATTGGTATTATGTGAAATCATGTGTCCTTAGAACCATATTATAAGTTTAATTGTTATCCCATTTTAAGGGTAAACAACAATGTAAAGGAGACAAAAAATAATAATAATGAAAAACTAGTTGTTTTCACGCTCTTAAGAGTGATGTTATTCACGCACCATGCCATAAAAGCAATATGTGTCTAATAGGCACATTTTAATTTCGGTTAAGATGTTAAGTAGGTAGAACCCTCAAATTCAATGTTTAAATGAAAAGATTGAACAAGCTTAAGGGTCGTCTATATATTTATCCTAATTAAAATTCACATCTATCAAATGGGAATATATTGGAAAACTAACTTCACATTCCATGAAAGGACATCCTCTTCCTTATCCGATTCTTCTAAGAGGGGAGATGTGTCAACCCGATACGTTGTTTTGAGTATTAATCCTTATTTTTGTAGTTCGAGACCTCCTTTAGCTTCGTTTGCTATTTCTTGATTTGCGTGCGTGGCCCGTATCCCTTTTTGAAAAGTTTTTATGTAAAAATTGGAAAAAAATATGTTTTATAGCTTTAAAAACAACTTGAGTTGACAACGGTCAACATGTTGTGAAAATGACCTCGGAATGGTATTTTGACAATTCTGATAGGTCCGTACCGTGATTTTGGACTTGGCGTATGCTGAAATTGAAATTGAAGGTCCCTAGATTGATTTGACTTATTTTGCAGAAAACTAGTATTTTGAAAGTTTGAAAATTTCATAAATTTGACCGTAAGTTGACTTTATAGCAATGGGGTTTGGATTTTAATGTTGAAACTTGAAATAGGTCTATATTGCTATTTGAAATTTGTCTGCAAAATTTGGTGCAATTCGGAATTGATTTAACATGATTCGGACGCTTAGATGTGATTCTAGTTGGTCTCAAGATTACTTTAAAATTCCATTCATTTTGATGTTCGATCCTTAGAATTAGATGTTATTTTGGTGATTTGATTGCGCGAGCAAAGTCATGTGATATTATTACACATGTGTGCATGTTTGGTTTAAATCCCTAGGGGCTCGGGTAAGTTTTGGATGAGTTTGGATAGTGCAAAGGTTATTGGTGCAATGTCAGTTCTGGTGTCTGATGTAGATCTCGCATTTACGAGGTCTGGCTCATAATTATGAGCCTCGCTTTTGCGAAGAATTGTTCGCATGGGCTGGCCGGGTGAATCTATCATTTACAAGAATTTTGTTCGCTTTTGCAAAATGTGGCCATTCGCTTTCGCGAAGGAAGTGGTCACATTCGCGATCACAGGCCACTTGAGTCTGCTTCGCATTTGCGAAGTTTTTGGCCGCATTTGCGATCTAAATGTCGCATTTGCAACTTCTGGTGTTCTGAGGCAAGGTTCTCATTTGCGACCCTTATCTCACATTTGCGATGTTCGCAATTTCGAACAAGACATCGCAGTTGTGACATTTGCAGCTGGGTAAAAGAGGAAAAATGGGAATTTAGCTCATTTTACACCATTTCTCAACCCTAAACACTCTAGATGCGATTTTCCAAGAGACGTTTCTTCCCAAATTCATTGGTAAGTGACCCTAATCCATTTCCTTTCAATTACCCTTTACTTTTCATGAGAATTCAACATCAAATTTAGGATTTCCATGGTAGAAATTAGGGATTTGGGTAGAATTGGAGATTTTTGTAAAATGGAGATTTAGACCTTAAATTGAGGTCAGATTTCGACACAAATTACATAATCGGGCTCGAGGGTGAATAAGTAATCAGATTTTAGTCCGAATCTCGAGTTTTGACCAAGCGAGCTCATGGTTGTCTTTTGTTGACTTTTTAAAAAATGATCAAAATTAAACTTCTTTTATTGATGGGTAGTTTCTAAAGCTTATTTTGAAATATTTTATCGATAATTTGCTAGATTCGGTTGGTTTGAAGGCTTGTTCGAAAGGCAAGGCTGTGGTTGGTTGATTGCTTTGATTCGAGGAGTAAGGTAAGTGTTGGGTCTAACCTTGACTTGAGGGAATTAGGAATCCTTCAAGTATGTGTTATGTGAATTATGTGCGAAAATGGCATATATGCTAGGTGACTAGTGTATATACGCCGTCATGATATTTGTTTTCATGTTTTCGTTCATTCCATGATATATCTTGCTTCATGCCTTAATAGTTACATGCTTTATTTGACTTCTATACCATAAATTATTACCTGTCATTTAATTATTCTTGTATTAAATTGTTCGTCCCTTCCATGACTCCATACTTATTTGTTATTTGTCTCTACTTTCTTTAATTGCATATCTAAATTTTCACATGCTTTACTTGTCTTATTGTTTGTAATATTTGTTGCCTTGTATAATTTGGTTTCACTTGCATGAGTTGTTTAATTGATAGATACCAATGAATCGGTAAAGTTGAGACTTCGAATTGTTAGAGATTATTTGATTATTATATGGTTATTTATTGCCTCGAACATTTACCCTCTTGATGTAGAAATTCTTATAAATTTGGTTGTTGAATTGTTTATGTTGATTGAAATTGTTTGGGGAGCGGGTTGCATGCCGCAACAAAAATTGAAAGGTAATGAATTGAAATGATAGAATAAGGACGGATTATGATATTGACAGATGTTGATATGTGTGGGATCGGGTTGCGCGCCGCAATGAATTGTATATGTGGTACTTGTTTGTGATTGTTGGATTTGCCTCGGTATTGTGATATGAGACTATTAGACTTGCTCTTTTGTACTCTTTGGTAGTTGAATTTCGAGTTCGTTTTCATGAATTTATCTGCTTTACTTCCCTTTCCTATTTTCTTGTGCTGTGTTGGTTTTTGGTATTTTTAGTACGAAACTCTAAGGATTGGTAATTCTGATCGTCACTGGTTTTCTTCGAAGATTTAGCTATTTTCTTCAGTTAACTGTCTTATTTCGCTCTGTATTTTTCTTTCCTGTCTTTATTTTATATTGCTTACAGGTTATAGTGTAAGTTACCCGCCTTAGCCTCATCACTACTTCGTCGAGGTTAGGCTCGGCACTTACAGAGTACATGGGGTCGGTTGTACTCATACTACACTCTGCACTTCTTGTGCAGATACCGGAGTGGGTCCCAGCAGTGCTGAGTGAGATTGCCCGGATCCAGCTACCTGTGGAGACTTGAGGTATAGCTGCACGGCGTCCGCAGCCCTGAAGTCCCCTTTTATGCAGTGCTATTTATTTTGATTCAAGCAATTGTATTTTATTCAGACTATTATCTATAGTACTCCAAACACTCATGTATTCGTGACTCCAGTTTCTGGGATTCTATTTGGATTACGTCGTTCATTAGTTTATCACTTTATTTCAGACTATTCGGATTTATTGTTATCATTTCATTTGAATTGTTAAAAATGGTTAATAAATAAAGCTAATATTGTCTTGCCTAACAAGTGAAATGTTAGGCGCCATCACGATTCCGAGGGTGAGAATTGGGTCGTGACAGTAGAGCTAGAGTATAGGTGACCGATTTAGTCGCACTCAATAATTTTGGTCCAAATCGTGTAGCGTACGAATTATAAATATGTACAAATTCTTAATTTAGAACCCAATAACTTAGGAGGAATAAAACCTCGAATATATAAGTTTCAAATGTTGATTTCGTGATTCTTCCTTTTCTGTTTACTCTTTCTCCTTTCCTTGGTGCTATATGTATATGTTATGTATCAAAAAATTAGAATTAATAGGGGGGGGGGGGGAAATGAAAACTGTGGTGATTTTGAGCAATTTTTCTTTTAAAAGATATATTCGAATAGAAAATCTGATTGGGCTTGCATATTTATTTGGGAATTTTTTAGCTTTTTTCGACGTGTGTACTTAATAGGATGAGTTCTTACTTCTTAATGGTATATAATTTGTTTCACTATTTGAAGGCACCCAAATATTGTCAACAGTGACGGAAGAAATAATGGGTTCTATTTTTGGTTTCTTTGTGTTGCTCTTTTTATTTTTGGAACAATCTATATCTATATCTATATATTATATTAAAAGTACGAAGACCCTTAGCGAATGTCGTTCGTCTTTTTTACCCTTTAAAAATAGATTTCTTATTGGATTCAATAGTCATTTCATAATTTCCTAATATTAAGAATTTTCAAATCAAAATAATATTTTCTTATTAAATTCTTACTTATTTAAACTAGCTAAAATAATCATAATACATTCCAATTAAGTTACTTTTCCTTATTTGAGTTAGCCACAACGCCCACAACTCTATTGCTTTATGCTTATCAAGTTATCAACTACATTGCTTTATCTAGCTTTAAATTGGTTTGATTATATATTCTTTGGCTTTACTGCAATTAGTGTGGTTTCCTAAGTTCTATGTTCTCTGTTGCTATACCTTGTATATTTGATTTCGGCAAATATCGTTTTTAAACTTTGCGTCGTGTTTTTAATTTTTTATAATTCATGGTATTTTATCTATGTTTTCTATTTCATGGTTTAGAGAATATTATCGTGAAAAAATTGGGATGGCCAAGATAAAGAAACTATTTTTTATGCATGAACATGTATTCACCATGCGAACTCTATTTTCTAGCAAAGTAGAAGCTATGATGGGTGTGTATCTTAAATTCCCTTCGTTGAAAACCAAATTTTGGCATTTTAGATATTATAAGTATTAAACGCTGAGTTAAGAAAAAATATATTTCCTACTCGTGGATTGTTATGGTTTAGTATTTTAATTAAGAAATAAACTTTAATTGGTGTTGCTTTAATTCCAGGGATATGCACTGCTCCGCTTAGGTCTTGAAAATTTCTACTATTGTATCAAGGTATGTCATGCAACACTATAATAACACTTCATGCAGAAATACAATTTGTTTATGCTTGAATTAGTACTATTGTATTAGTTCGATAGTAATTTTAATATGTTGCATTCATGGATTGTTTAATCATTAGGAAAAAAGTTAAAAATCAATCAACCTTAATTCTTCTCACATCAAAAAGTTTCTTCTCTAAGTACACAGATTGTAAAGATTAAAAAGAATGTCACAAGTTCAAACCTTATGAAGGACCATTAAATAAGATGTTAAAAGAGTTTTAACTTATACGGAGTATTATATAAAATAGCAAAATTTTAAATATAATTAGGTCACTTTTATTAGATTACAAAATCTCACTTTTATGGAGTGTTACCTATTAATCTTTTGGATGACCTAATAATATAAAACTTTTTTAAACTATCGGCGTATTCAAGTTAACTCATGTTAAAATTCTTTTGTATGCAATTTAGTTCCAATGTTGTTGCCCGTGGTAATTTGGTTTTTAGAAATTTATGATTCTTTTTTTATACATATGCAGGGTAAGTTTTTGAGATATCGACATTGCTTCGCTATGGCAGACCAACTTTATTATTTACATAATCTATTTGAAACTTTCGTACATGATTCTTTGAGAAAATACAAAACGAGTATAAAATTAAGTAGAAGTACCATTCTTAAAGTGCATAATATCTTCTAACATGTCACTCATTATTCATCTAATAACCAATATAATCAAAAGCTAATGTTGCTAGAAGCCTGTCTAGATATGGATATGGAAAATAATAATCTCTCTATTTCCATATTGATATTTTTATTATATTTCTTATCTTAGAAATATTTATTATCCGAGCTTGATATTTTCGACTACTCTTGTAAAGAAATTTATAGTCTTTTTTCGAATTCTTTTGATTTTTTTGTACTTTTAATAGCTATAAGTTATTAATTTGTACTTCTACTAATACAAATATGCATTTTCTACAAATCTAATAGCAGCTGATTGCACATAATCAAGTAGCCTCATAATATTTGGATTTCAGCATCTTAATAATTTGTTGTGTTATGGCTTTTAAAATTTTGAATCTGTTTAAAATTCCAATCACTTAAAGAATTTCTCTTTGTAGGTTCGTGATTAACTTTTTTTTTTTTTGCTCTGAAGTTATTATTACATTAATACATTTAAATTGTAGCAAATCGCTATCCTCCATTAATTATGTTAAAACTAGCCAACCTTAAGCAAATAATCAAAATGCTTTTCATTCTTCTTCTCCTAGACTTTTTGTACGCACATATATGAAGTATTTCATAAATATGTCGAGTAATTTTCTTTACAATTTTGTCGAGCAGAGAACATACTCTTAAGGAGTGTATGTATTTTTTTAACCTCAATAATAATATACTTATTTGAATATGATTTACCAGTAATTAAGACGATATGTGATAATTGGAGACGAGACGTCTAAATAAAACTGACAGTTGCAGAAGAAGTTTTACGTCGCATTGGAAAATGTGGTTATGAGTATCGTCAATAGTTATATATCGTTATTAAAGCACCTACTTGTTAAGTATGTAAATAAAGAAAAGAAAGTCCCACGTATAGAAATTTGATGAAGAAAAATCGGTAGAATATCTATGGTCTAGATTAGATGCCCAAGATGTTTAGTATTATTATTTTGATGTCGGAATTAGTCTTATGAGGAGTATGTTGAAGAAAACTCTTCTGGAGCTAAAGTGTTTAGAATGGTTATGACTGCTGTGGTGTATTATGTTTGGCGCTAGAGGAATTAAAGGGTATTCCAAAATACAAAGAATGACGTTTGCATCATCATAAAACAAGTTGTTCAAGAGATGCATTGTCGAGGAGTTTTGAAGTGAAATCTTGTTAATTGGCTTAAAAAGCTCAATTTATATCCTATTTAACTCGCTGCAGATCTTAGCAGTATGTTGTCACGACCCCAAATTTCTCTACGTAGGATGTCGTGATGGCACCTAAATAACAATAGAAATCTAAAATAAATGAACTGCAATTCAAATAATTACAACTCCCAAAACCCAGTAGAAATATGTCACAAGCTTCTAAGAATTTATCCTCAATGTATCTATATATCAGGGTCTAAGAAAAATAAGAAAGCGACATAATAATGGTAGAAGGGGACTTCGGAGTCTGCAGACGCTGACAGATATATCTCGAAGTCTCCGTACACAGGTAGCTCACCGATGTCTGTACTGGTAGGATGTACCTGAATCTGCACAAAAAGATGTGCAGAAGCGTAATATGAGTACACCACAGCGGTACCCAGTAAGTGTCAAGCCTAACATCGGTAGAATAGTGACGAGGTCAGGTCAGGCCCTACTTGAATAATAAAAGACAAGGTAAAATATTTAACAATATAATAAAAATAAAATGACAATGGAAATGCATCAAGTAAGTAGTATGTCACCAATTAACTACGCAAAATAGTGGCAAATAATACCTCGTGGAAACAAAACAGAATTCTTTTCAACTTTAAGAAAATCACAACAATAATCAAAGGCAACTGCGGCCATAAATCAATATCAACAAGGGCACTCCTGAGGTACCGCCTCGTAGTCCCAAATCATAAATAAATTCACAATATCTTCTTTTCTTATATCACCGCGGGAGCCTTCACAATTTATTTTAAAAAAAATATTTTTTCTGAAATAACACCCCGCGTTTTAGCCACCCTTATCACACCGCATGACTTTTAGTAGTTCTCCTACCAGCCACGCGTATCAAGCCACCCTTATCCCACCGCATGCGTTTCAACACCCAGACCTTATACCACCACATGCGTATCAATATCACAATATAACACAATCTGCACCTCAACTGCTCAAATATTTCAATTTGCAAAATTAAACAATATCAACAATATTTTTCACAATAGGGAGCTCACGGCTCAATCACAATGAGTACAAACAATCTCACAAAAATATTCGGTAATAAATAACTCAATAAAAATAATATTTCAAAATTTTAATACGTTGCTTCAATATCAAATTTAAAATGTCAAATATTTCATATTAATAATACTTAAATTAAAGAAAATTTACCTTCAAATAATGCACATAATAAAAAGAAACCAAGTTTCAACTAATCATGTAATACAATTAGCGGGAAAGGTCAAGTAAATTTAAAATATAAAAATTAAATCAATGATGAAGTATATAACAAGGTAAAATTATTAAATTAATATGCAACGGTGATCTACACAATTTAAAGACATAATATTTTATATTTAGCCCGTATACACACTCGTCACTTCGTATACATGACTTTCATCACATTACAATTATCACATCAATACCAATCCTGGTGAAATTTCCCCCACACAAGGTTAGGCAAGTCACTTACCTCGACTTGCTCCAATTTAATCCACTAGTAGGCCTTTTCCTCGACTATCCAACTCTAAATGGCTCGAATCTAGCCAAAATAATTCGATACAGTCAACAAAAATTATAGGAATCAATTTCGTAAGAAATACTATATTTTTCAATAAAATCCGAAATTAGCTCAAAAATCGCCCGTGAGGCCCATATCTCGGAATCCGGCGAACCTCATAAAATTCGATAACTCTTTCAATTACGAGTCTAACCATACCAGTTTCACTCAAATTCGACTCTGAATCGACACTGAAATCTCAAAAATTCGTTTCTATGAGATTTCTAAAATTTTCTCAAATTTCAATCTCAAAACACTAATTAAATGGTGAAAACAAATGATGGATTCTAGTAATCTAACCATAATTGAGTTAAGAACACTTACCCCGATGTTTTCTCTGAAAATCTCCCAAAAATTGCCTCTCCCCAAGCTCCAATTTGTCAAAAATAAAAAATGGGACGAAGTCCCCTACTTTATAATACAGTTCTATCCAGGCTGCCCTCGATCCTCGCCCTCGATCATGAGCCTCGATCTTGGCCCTCGATCATGACCTCGATCATGGGCCTCAATCCTGCCCTCGATCATGGCTTCGACATGGCCCTCGACCCTGGCTTCGATCCTGGCCCTCGACCCTGGCCCTCGATCTTGGGCTCGATTTCTGGGCTTCGATTTCTGGGCTTCGAATTTTTCTAGCAGAAGAAAATTGCAGCAGTTGTTTAAGTCCAACTTTTGATCCGTTAACCATCCGAAACTCACCCAAGATCAGGCCCTCGGGACCTCAACCAAATACACCAACAAGTCCTAAAACATCATACGAACTTATTTGAAACCTCAAATCACATCAAACAATGCTAAAATCATAAATCACACCCCAATTCAAGCTTAATGAAACTTAAGAATTTCCAACTTCTACATTTGATGCCGAAACCTATCAAATCAAGTCCGATTGACCTCAAATTTTGCACACAAGTCACAAATGACATAACAGAGCTATGAAATTTTTTGGAACTGGATTCCGATCCTGATATCAAAAAGTCAACTCCCCGGTCAAACTTCCAAACTTAAATTACTATTTTAGCCATTTCAAGCCTAATTTAACTACGGACTTCCAAATAAAATTTCGAACACGCTCCTAAGTCCAAAATCACCATACGGAGCTGTTGGAATCATCATTAAAATTCTATTACGGGGTCGTTTGCATATACGTCGACATCCAGTCAGCCTTTTCAACTTAAGTTTTAAACTTTGGAACTAAGTGTTCCAATTTATTCTAAAATCTTTCCGAATCCAAACTGACTACCCCGGCAAGTTACATAACAGTTTTAAAGCACATAATGAGCAGTAAATAGGGGAACGGGGCTACAACTTTTAAAACGACTGTCCGAGTCGTTACATATGTAGTATTGGGTGTTGTTGATATTTTCGACTAATATTCGAGCTTGATGACCACTAATTAGTCTTTTTTATGTACTTACACCTAAATTTTTATTAATAAAGTCTTTAATACGATGATACACCAAATTCCAAGAACATCATCTATAAAGTATAAGGTCACATACAACAACATGACATATTATTATCTTATATAATAAAATACTTATGATTAAGTATTATAACTAATACACCAAAACTTTCATCTTTGTAGGTTCAAAAGATACCCGATTACTTGAAATTCAACTATTGTGCCAGTGTAATGACATTTTTTAAATGAATGTTGCATATGTCTTGACATCAACTATTATAGGCATGCTTCATTCTTATTCTATATTCCATATATTTTTTTATTAACAAACATAGAATACACGTGTACCACTGTAACTAATATACATAAAAATTACATAGCTGAAATTATATAGGTCAGTGGAATCTTCCGATAGCTGCAATTTCTAGGCATAACCCCTAATATTTTTTTGGATGAATGATGTAGGAAATTATAATTTTAGTCCCTTAATTATTGGAATTCGGGCTAATTTTCATATGGTGATATCATAGTAAACAAAATTTAACCTTCAATAGGCAGAGTTTTATGCTTTTAGTCCCTCCACTAACTCATTTTCACAAATTTTACAGGTTTCTTCACTTGATGAAAATTCGAATAAATTTTATATAAAAATATATTAAATTTACAGATAATTTGTTTTTGCAAGGGCATAAATGTGCAACTCAAATAATTTTAGGTGCAATATGTCCAGTTGAGCCATTACTAGGATCGAAAATGCATTTGCTAATAATTAAAGGACTAAAAATGTAAATATCCCAATACAGTAAAAAGTGAAAGAATGAAAAGAGCAGTAACGCAAAAGAATATGGAAATACATGGGATGTAGGAGGAAAGTAAAATTTAGAGCGTGCGGATATATCCATCGTCATTTATTGAGATTCTATTACCAATTTTTAGGTTGAAACAGGCGAGGGTAAAGATTAATTATCTTTTATTCTCCCTCTGTCCAAATTAATAGTCACGTTTCGCTTCTGGATAGTCAAATTATGTGAATCTTGATTAATATACTAAAATATATTTTAATTTTGTAATTTTATATTAATCTACTCTAATTTCGCTTCAAGAATTAATTAAATTGACTCTCGTGAAGCGAAATATGACAATTAATTTGGGACAAAGGGAGTAAAATAAGACTAAGTTACGTTTTTAAGAGTTAAATGTTTTAATTTTTATCATTCTTGCATCTTAATTTTTTAGAATAAAGATTATGAGAAACAAATTAAGTGAAAGGAATCAACTAAACCTCGCTAAACATTACTATATCATGTTTATTTAATCCCCTCCCACATTATGCTTTATTTTAATTTTGCACAAACTTTCTTGGAAGGGATACTCCACGATCTATTCCAATTTGTAATGATTCACCTCAACTACTTTCAATAATATCTGAGTCTTTATTAGGCAAAAAGAAGAAGGTAAAAAAAGGAAAAGAAACAAAGCATCATTTTACATTAAAAAAAATAATTTTAAAGAAAAGAATTTGGTATTCTTCTATTCTTTTTTGTCTTCCTCCGAGTCGGATCCTAAGGACATCTACTAGAGAATTTGGATTAATTTGATTGTGAATAACTTAATTTTATGTCGTCAACTTCATGTTTTCACATCATTATCATACTAAAGAAGCAATTTCAAAGTCAACAACCATGGAATCAATCTCAATTTTTTTTCTTGTTTCTTATTTTCTGTTTTTTTCCCAAGATTTTTTTTTTTTTTTTTTTTGGCATGGGATTAGAGAATCAAAATGACTTGTGTGAGTACACCTATGTGTGTTGCGTTATAGAATTATAACTATTACAGTACAACTTCAATTCCACGAATATGTAACCTTGTATTTAAAAGAAAAAAAGTAAGAAAAATATTATTAACAGATCACTAAGGTTTCAGTTAAAATATAACAATAAGCAAGAGATTGGGGTATTAATCTAATGGGTTTTGGAATTTTGCTATTAATAGAGATATTGCTTTTTTTTTTGGGTTTTGCAACTAATGTCCCATATTCATATATTTAGGGTTCGAACCCGCAACTTTTAATTAAAGAAAGAGTATTTATTACTTCATCACAACTGTAATCTTGCTTCTATTTTAATAACTTCATGATGATTATAAAAAGAATTGTACCATTTTTTGAAATAACTTGCAATGCAGAAAGATCTCTTGATGTGAATTTGTGACAAGTGTGCACTAGCAGCAATTAGATACTTGTAACAACCCGACTTGTCGTTTTGAGCATTTACATCCCGCTCAACAATTTGAAATCTTGAGCAGCTTCGTAATGTGTATTATGACTTGTGTGAATTGTCAGCTTTTGTTTGCGGATATTCAGGATTAAATTGAAAGAACAATCCTTATTTAGAAGCTTAAAAGAAAAGAGTTGACCGAAGTTTGACTTTTGAACAAACGACTCTGGAATGAAGTTTTGATAGTTTCAATAGCTATGTATGGTGATTTTGGACTTAGGAGTGTATCAGAATATTTATTTGGAAGTCCATAGTTGATTTTGGCTTGAAATGGCAAAAGTTGGAAATGGAAGGTTTGGAAGTTTGACCGGGAGTTGACTTTATTGGTATCGGCGTCAGAATCCAGTTCTAAAAATTTTAAAATAGGTCCGTTATGTCATGTATGACTTGTGTGCAAAAACTAAGGTCAATCGGACTTGATTTGATAGGTTTCGGCATCGAATGTAGAATTTAATATTCGTTAATTTTTATTAAGCTTGAATTGGGGTCTGATTCATGTTTTAATATTGTTTAATATAATTTGAGGCATCGACTAAGTTCGCGTCATGTTATGGGACTTGTTAGTATACTTGATTGGGGTCTCATGGGGCTCGGATGAGTTTTGGAAGAGTTTTTGGAAGAGTTTGTTGTTTTGAGCATAAGCATGTAATGATCTAAAGGTTCATTTTTAGTTCAAGATATCGAAATTATATTTCGAGACTTCCGAGAGTTTGATAATGAATTATATGAATGATCTGGAATATTTGGTCTAATTTTATCAAGTCGCGATTGGGTTTTTAGCGCGAAACATGAGTTAGTTGTTTAACGAGCGAAATTGGTATCGCATTGAGACAATGAGCTTCGAATTAAGTTTCGATTAAACGACTAGGTTCATATTATTATTTGTGACTCATAGGAACAAGAATCGTCGCATTCCGAGTTCGAATGATAGAGTTAGCGCCTTTTTAGTGAAAAAACTAAATTGTTGGTGCAAACAAGTTCTGGTGCGGACCATTAGTGACGTAAAATGGACTTTTAGCGACGGAAAATAAACTTTTAGCGACCTGATTATTGTTTTTATTGAAAACTTTTGTTTTTTTTAGCTCATTTCAACATTTTTGGGCGAAAGAACACAACTTTGGGGTGATTTTTCAGAGAAATTTCACGGGAAATCTTGAGGTAAGTCACTTGTGATCATTGTTAGTCAATAATTGTCACGACCCGAAATTTCTCACCGATGGGACCGTGATGGCGCCTAACATGTCACTTACTAGGCAAGCCAACGTTAGAGAATCATTTACCAATTGCTTATTTTCGTTCAGTAATTAGCAATAATTAACTAAGATGAAATATAACAAGTGCGGAATATCATAAATCTGTATTAACTACTACCACCCGGATCTGGAGTCATAATTCACGAGCATCTAGAACTTACTACAAGTAATAGTCTGAAAGAAATACAATTGTCTGAATGAAAGAAAATAGTAGGACATAAAAAGATAGACGGGGACTTCAAGGTCTGTGAACGCCGACAGATCTACCTTGAGTTTCTGGACAGTGGACTAATAGCAAATCTCGATCAACCTGAAGCGGTATCAAAATCTACACAGAAAGTGCAGAGTACAGCATCAGTACAACCGACCCCATGTACTGATAAGTATCGAGCCTAACCTCGATGAAGTAGTGACGAGGCTAAGGCAAGGCACCTACAATCAACCTGTACAATTTAACGGTGTATACGCAAATAACAGGAATGAAGAACTAAACAGGAAATGTTGGGAGGGGAGACATACTAAGGGGAATATAAGATAAAGAACTACAACAAAATGATCACCGGAGCAGTCAATATACCATGAATTAACAGGAATAGTGAATACAGTAAAGAAGAATGCACGGCATCACCCTTCGTGCTTTTACTCTCAATCTCACCATAAAATTTATAGAAACGGCACGACATCAACTTTCGTGCTTTTACTCTCATATCATGGCACGGCATCACCCTTCGTGCATTAACACTCACAATATGGCACGGCATCACCCTTCGTGCATTAACACTCACAATATGGCACGGCATCACCCTTCGTGCATTAATACTCACAATACGGCACGGCATCACCCTTCGTGCATTAACACTCACAATATGGCACGACATCACCCTTCGTGCATTAACACTCTCCCTTACCATAATGCAATGCATAAATAACAACAGGGAGATAGAATAACAAGTACAAACCTTACTTCAATATTTGGTTCCATAATATCAATCTTAACTTTGAAATAAAAACTCAGTTATCACCAGAAAATTCCGTAAACATGATAAGAACGATAATTTGAACAACACTAGTATAACACGTAGCAATTTGGCATAGGAATAAGACAATATCAGAAAAATAGAGAAACATGAAAAAAACAAGTAAATTGGCGGCGCATAGGTACTCGTCACCTCACATATACGCCGCTCACATGAATTTCACTTAGCAATTAATCTAAGGTTCCTAATTCCCTCAAGCCAGAGTTAGCCACAACACTTACCTCGCTCTGAAGGCCATTTAATTCTCAATCACAACTTTTTCTTTGGAATTCACCTCCAAACCACTCGTATCTATTCAAAAATGACTCAATAATATCAAATATTGCTAAAGGAACCAATTATATTGCATAAATTAAATTTCCCAAATTTTCCTCCAAAAAGTCGAAAAATTGACCCCCGGGCCGCTTGGTCAAAACCCAAGGTTCGGACCAAAATCCTTTTACCCATCCACCCCCGAGCCCGAATATATAATTAGTTTTGGAATCCGACCTCAAATTGAGGTCTAAATTTCCAAATTCCTGAAATCCCTATTTTCTACCCTAACCCCTAATTTTACCATAAAAACTCTAGATTTTAAGTTGAAAATTCAAGAAATGTAATGGGTAATTGAAAGAAACGAGTTAAGGAACACTTACCTATGATTTGGGGAAGAAAATGTCTTTGAAAAATCGCCCTAGGCCTCCTATCCTTTTGAAAACGAGAAGAAAAATAGCTGGAGTCCGAATTAAATACTCACTGCCCAGCGACCTTCACACCTGCGGTGCTTTGGTCGCACCTGCGCATCCGCATGTGCGGACGGGGTGTGTGCTTCTGCGGAAAAGGGCTGGGCCAACTAGGGCCGCACCTGCGGACAGGGTTCCGCTTTTGCGGTCCCGCTCCTGCGGAGAAAAGTCCGTATCTGCAAAAAAATGAAGTCCAGGCCTGGGTCGCATCTGCAGGGCTTTCGCTCGCACCTGTGACCAAAGGCTCGCAGGTGCGGGCACACCAGATTTGGTGCACCAACAGCCTTGTTGAGGTTTGAACTCAACTCGCACATCGCCCGAATGGTACCCGATCCCTTGGGGCTCCAAACCAAACATGCACGCAAGTCTAGAAACATCATACGAACTTGCTAACGCGATCAAATCGCTAAAATAACACCTAAAACTCTAAATTTAGCACCAAATCAAATGAAATTCTCAAGAACACTTTAAAACTTCTAATTTCTCAACTAGACGTCTGAATCACGTCAAATCAACTCTATTTCTCACCAAATTTCACAGACATGTCTTAAATATCATAATGAACCTGTATCGGGCTCCGGAACCAAAATACGGACCCGGTACTAATAATGCCAAACATCAATCAATTCTTAAAAATAATTAATTTTTAGACTTTTAATTTTCATCAAAAATTCATAACTTGAGCTAGAAACCTCCGAATTCGATTCCGGGTATACGCCCAGGTCCCACAATTTGATACGGACCTACCGGGACCGTCAAAGCACGGATCCGAGCCTATTTACCAAAAATATTGACCGAAGTCAATTAAAATCAACTTTTTAGGCAAAAATTCTTATTTTCATCAGTTTTCAACATAAAAGCTTTTCGGAAACCTGCCCGGACTGCGCACGCAAATCGAGGAGGGTAAAAATGAAATTTTTAAGGTTTAAGAGTGCAGATTTGAGTTCTAAAACATAAGATGACCTTTTGGGTCATCACAATAATATTGAATTATCATCGAATATTACGACTAGATTACGTATTTTTGAGGTGTAATTCGAGAATTTGGGAGGGATTTGAAAATAAGATTTAAGGATTTTAAGGTCGAGTTAATGTCGGAATTTTGAAAATTTGGTATGGTTAGACTCGTGGTTGAATGAGCATTCATATTTTGTAACTTTTATCGGGTTCCGAGACGTGGGCCTCACTGTTGACTTTTTGTTGATGTTTTCAAATTTATTGTGAAATTTAGCATTTTTATATGGAATTGATTCCTACACCTCATGTTGAGTGTATCGAATTATTTGTGACTGGATTCGAGGCGTTCGGATGTCGAATCGAGAGAAAAAGGCTTATTGGAATAAAAAATTGCACGGTTTAAGGTAAGTAACATTTTTAAATTTGGAGCTAAGGGTATGAATCCCTGAATTACGTATTATATAAATTGTTTGGAGGTGACGCACATGCTAGGTGACGGGCGTGTGGGCGTGCATCATGGAAATTTGTGACGTAATTGATTCCGTAGAATTTTGTAATCAAATAATCTTGGCATTATCCATGTACTTTCATGTGTTAAAAAAATTGAGCTGAGAATCATGTTAAAAATCATGCTGAGGCTATATGCCGCTATTATTGAGACCCACAGAGGCCATATTATTGTTGAATTATTTGTTTAAAATGTAATTTAATACTCAGTCATGTTCATTCATTTCATATCATATCTCAGTCTCTGTTGCTAATTATTGATACAGCATATTATTATTTTGGGCTGACTTTCATGACATTTTGAGCCCGAGAGACTGGAGAGATTGATGACTAAGTGAGGCCTAGGGCCTGATTGTAAGGATATTTTATGGATTGGGTTGCACGCCGCAACATGCCATATTGACTTTATATACTTTATTATTATGGGATCGGGTTGCACGCCGCAGCAGACCAGATTGGCTTATTATAGCGCTTGTGCTGAAGGAGCTCCTCCAGAGTCTGCACCCCCCACAGTGAGCACAATAGATATTATATTTGGGATGGAGTTCCCTGGGCATGGAATTGCCATATATATTCACTTTTGGGATGGATTTCCCTCAACATGGAGTTGCCTTATTTATTTATATTCGGGATGGAGTTCCCTAGGCATGGAGTTGCCGTATTTATTTATATTTGGGATGGAGTTCCCTAGGCATGGAGTTGACTTATTTATTTATATTTGGGATGGAGTTCCTAGGCATAGAGTTGCCTTATTTATTTATATTTGGGATGGAGTTCCCTAGGCATGGAGTTGCCTTATTTATTTATATTTGAGATGGAGTTCCCTGGGTTGGATTGGCCATGTACAGTACTGAATGACTGAATGTAAGTTATTATGTATATATTCAAGATGGATCTTACCTCGGTTGGATTGTCCATATAAAGTGAGTGTGAGTGATTGAGGAAAAATACTTATCAGAGTACTGAGTGATTGAGTACTTAGAGAGTGTGAGTACATGAGTTCATCATGTGCTACATTGCATTAGACATGCATACTCGATATGTAGGCATAGAAAAGTATTTTCCTCATGCCATCTCATAATTTTATACGAACTGAGGATTTTATTATTGAGTTATTACTTGTGATGTTTTAAATTATATTGTTATGAACTGTTGCTAGTTATTGGAGTTGGACTCTGACCCTTATCCCAACTCGTCACTACTTTCAACCTAAGGTTATGTTTGTTACTTATTGAGTACATGGGGTCGGTTGTACTCATACTACACTTCTGTACCTTGCGTGCAGATTTTGGATGTTGATGCTGGTGTACATGGAGGGAGTTAGCATTGAAGATGTACCTGCGATCCAGTCAAAACTGCATCTTGTTCTAGGTAGCTTTAGAATTTTTATATATTTTTTAATTTGTTCATGTATATTTCAAAGAGATGACATATTTTTATTTCACACATGCTTTCCAAATTCTAATCTTAGAAGTTCATGATTTGTGCTACTAGTCCTTGGGTAGTGTATTAGAGTGTCACGACCCGAAATTTCCACCTTCGGGACCGTGATGGCGCCTAACATTTCACTTGCTAGGCAAGCCAACGTTAGAATAATATTAGCCATTTTAAAACAATTTTAAGTTAATTAATAATAAAGAAACAAATGCGGAAGTAAAGTCTGAAATGTAGTGAATAATCCATAATAATAACGATGTCTAAATACCATCCCAGAACTGGAGTCACAAGTACACGAGTTTCTAGAATAATACAAATAAAGGTCTGAATAAAATTTAAGTTGTTTGAAATATAATACACAGCCGAGACAATATAGAAGGGGACTTCAGAACTGAGAACATTGTGTAGTTATACCTCAAGTCTCTACTGGTAGCTATATCTGGGTAAATCTACGGCACACCGCTGGGACCAACTCCGAAATCTGTATAAGAAGTGCAGAGTGAAGTATCAGTATAACCGACCCCATGTACTGGTAAGTGCCGAGCCTAACCTCGACGAAGTAGTGACGAAGCTATGACAAGACACGTACATAAACAACCTGTACAAGTATATACAAATACAAAGTA
Organism: Nicotiana tabacum; assembly: GCF_000715075.1. NCBI lineage: Eukaryota > Viridiplantae > Streptophyta > Magnoliopsida > Solanales > Solanaceae > Nicotiana > Nicotiana tabacum. The sequence goes on along the minus strand of NC_134088.1, from coordinate 25,667,574 downwards.
ACCATAATACATTAAATAATAATTTATAAATTGGGAGGGAACATGCGAAGGGAAGGATATAATAATTTCAGCAGGAGATGCATCACTTAGTACTCAATTAATTCATCAACAATAAAATGAACAAATGATAATATGAAAATGACATGGCACCACCCTTCGTGCTTTTACTCTCATTTGACACGGTATCACCCTTCGTGCTTTTACTCTCACAAATGGCACGGTAACACCCTTCGTGCTTTTACACTCACAAATGGTACGACAACACCCTCCGTGCTTTTACACTCTTCCTTACCATAAAAATGATAATATAAATTCGGAAGAGTATTTAAATGTAGGGATATACATTTATCTACCAATCAATTCAATACCAAAATACCGACTTCACCTTTCAAAATATTCAACAATAATTAAATGAATAAAAATTTCATGAATAATGATCAAATAATCAATAATACTTAAACAGGAATATCTTTAATTAAAGAGACAATTATTCACAATAAACAAATTCCACCCGCATGCTTTGACTCAACCACAACGCATAAGTATTTGTCAACTCAAATATACCTTGTACCCGCACATTAAATCATGTAGCAAATAGACAAATAATTCCTACTCCCTCAAGTCAAGGTTAACCACGACACTTATCTCGCTTGCAACCAAAATCAAGAATCCAATAAACCTTTGCCTCGCGAATTCGTGTTTGAAATCCTCAAATCTAGTCATAAATAATTCAATATACTCAATATAAATCGTAGGAATTAATTCCATATAAATTTGCTAATTTCCGAATTAAAATTAAAAATTCATCTCAAAAATCAATAGTGGGGCTCACGTCTCGAATTTTGGAAAAACTTATGAAATCCGAACACCCGTTCCGAGACGAGTCCAACCATATAAAAATTACCAAATTCCGATATCGGATTGGCTTTCAAATCCTCATTTTACATTTTTAGAAGATTTTATAAAAATCTAATTTTTCTTCCATAAATTCACGAATTCATGATGTAAATGAGTATGGAATCATGAAATATAATCAATATAGGATAAGGAACACTTACCCCAATAATTCCCGTGAAAATCGCCCAAATATTCGCCTTACCCGAGCTCAAAATGACCAAAATGAGAAAAAAATCTCGTAAGCCTTTGTTTTTAACACTGCCCAGATGCGCATGAAGGAGTTGCAGAAGCGGTGCTTTCTTCATTTGCGATGGATGAGCCACAGAAGCGATACCACACCTGCACTCCAAAAGTCGCATGTGCGAAATACCAGAACCAGAACTGGTAGTTTTTGCAAAAATGATCTGAAACTCACCCGAGCTCCTCGGGACCTCGTCCAATTATACCAACCAATCTCGTAACATAACTCGGACTTACTCGGGGTCTCAAATTACATCAAACAGCATCAAAATTATAATTCACACCTCGATTCGAACTTTTGGGTTTCAAATTTTTCAATTTACAAAACTTATGCCGAAACATGTTAAATGAATCCGGAATGACTTTAAATTTGGCACACAAGTCATAAATGATATAACAGAGCTATTCTAATTTCCAAAATCGGATTCTGGCTCCGATATCAAAAAGTAAACTCCGTAGTCAAACTTGAAAATCTTTAGCCTTTAAATTTTTAGTTTCTATTAAATTGCCATAACTTGAGTTAGGGACCTCCAAATTAAATTTCGGGCATACGTCTAAGTCCCAAATCATGATACGGACCTACCGGAACTGTCAAAACACTGATCCAGGTCCGTTTGCTCAAAATGTTGACCAAAGTCAACTTAATTGAGTTTTAAGGCTCTATTTTAAATTTTAATCCATTTTCACATAAAAACTTTCCGAAAAATTATACGGACTTCGCACGTAAGTCGAGGAATGATGAATAGTGCTTTCGAGTTCTTAGAACACAGAAATAATTATTAAATTTAAAGATGACCTTTTGGGTCATCACATTCTCCACCTCTAAAACAAACGTTTGTCCTCGAACGGAATTAGAAAAAGTACCTGAGCTAGTAAAAAGGTGCGAATATTTACTCCGCATGTCCAACTCGAACTCCCAGGTAGATGCTTCTATCGGCTGACCTCTCTATTGTACCCGAACTGAAGGATAACTCTTAGACCTCAACTATCGGACCTGTCGGGCTAGAATAGCTACCAACTCCTCTTCATAAGTCAAATCTTTGTCCAATTGGACTGAGCTGAAATCTAACACATGGGACGGATCACCATGATATTTCCGAAGCATAGACACATGGAACACCAGATGAACTGTTGATAAACTAGATGGTAGTGCAAGCCTGTAGGCTACTTCACCCACCCTTTCAAGAATTTTGAAGGGTCCAATATACCTAGGGCTCAACTTGCCTTTCTTCCCGAACTTCATTACAACTTTCATAGGTGAAACCCGGAGCAATATTCTTTCTCCAACCATGAATGCAATATCACGAACTTTACAGTCGGTATAACTCTTTTTCCTAGACTGAGCTATGCGAAGTCGATCATGAATAACCTTGACCTTATCCAAGGCATCCTGTACCAAATCAGTACTCAACAACCGAGCCTCTCCCGGTTCAAACCAGCCAACTGGCGAACGGCATTGCCTTCCATATAATGCCTCATATGGAGCCATCTGAATGCTCGACTGGTAGCTATTATTATAAGCAAACTCCGCAAGTGGAAAGAATTGATCACAAGAACCTCCAAAGTCTATAACACAAGCGCGAAGCATATCTTCCAATATCTAAATAGTGCGCTCTGACTGTCCGTATGTGTGTGAATGAAATGTTGTACTCAACTCAACCCGCGTACCTAACTCATGTTGTATAGCCCTCCAGAAATATGAGGTAAACTACGTACCTCGATTTGAAATAATAGACACGGGCATACCGTGAAGGCGGACAATCTCACGAATGTAAATTTCAGCTAACCGCTCTGAAGAATAGGTAATTGCCACCGGAATGAAGTGTGCTGACTTGGTCAACCTGTCCACAATGACCCAAACTACGTCAAACTTTCTCTGAGTCAGTGGGAGTCCAACAACAAAATTCATAGTGATACGCTTCCACTTCCACTCAAGAATTTCTAACTTTTGGAGCAAACTACCAGGTCTCTGATGCTCGTACTTAACTTGCTGACAATTCATACACCGAGCTACGTATGCAACTATATCCTTCTTCATTCTCCTCCACCAATAATGTTGCCGCAAATATTGATACATTTTGGCGGTACCTGGATGAATAGAATACCCGGAACTGTGGGCCTCTTCCAGAATTAATTCACGAAACCCATACACATTAGGCACACAAATACGACCCTGCATTCACAGAACTCCATCTCCCCCACAATAACCTGTTTGGAATCACTGTGCCGCACCGTGTCCTTAAGGACAAGTAAATGAGGATCATCATACTACCGCTCTCTGATGCGCTCATATAAAAAAGACCGAGCGACTGTGCAAGTTAGAACCCAACTAAGTTCCGAAACATCTAACCTCACGAACTGATTAGCCAAAGTCTGAACATATGCAGCTAACGGTCTCTCACCAACCGGAATATATGCACGACTGCCCATACTCACATCCTTTCTACTCAAAGCATCAGCCACCACATTGGCTGTCACGACCCAAAATCCCACCACAGGAGTCGTGATGGCACCTAGTCTCTAAGACTAGGTAAGCCGATTCCATTGCATTTTTTTGAAGCCATTTTTTTTTGAATTAAATAAATAATCAAAACTAACAACGAAAATAATTACAATATACAACCTCCCAAGACTGGTAGTACTGAGTCACGAACTCTAATTGAAGACATAGAATGATCACGAGGATCGAATATACAATACTATTTGATTACAAATTAACAGTACAATGAAATGAAAAGACTCCAAGGGACTGCGACAACCAAACAGCTCTACCTTGAATACTTACGATCCCGCTTTAACTCTGCTCAAGTCCGTTATCTTCAATACCTGGTTGTGCACAAAAATGTGCAGAAGTGTAGAGTGAGCACACCACAGCGGTGCCCAGTAAGTATCAAGACTGACCTCAATGGAGTAGAGACGAGGTACAGTCAAGACACTCACTAGTCTAATAACCTGTGCAATATAATATACAAAATAATAGGAAAACAATAACCATAAAGGCAGGATAAAACAACCAGTGATATGCACAACAGACAACAAGAATACCATTAATATCACTCAACAATTAATGAACACAATTACACCCAATTAAATCAAGCCCTTCAAATAAATGTCTTTCACATAGTTCTTCCAGATAACTCTCTTTCAAATATAATTTTCTCAAATAATTATTTTTCAAATATAATTCTTACAATAAATCTTTTCAAATACAATTTTCTCAAATAAATATCTTTCAAAATACAATTCTTTTATATAATACTTTCTAAGTAAATATCCTTCCAAATAAATATTTTGAATATAATTCTTTCAATTAAAAAGTCACCATGTGACACCTCATTTCAAAATCATCAAAATACAGGTCTCGGCCCATTTTCATATTTTTCGTAAATACGGGTCTCAGCCCATTTTCATATTTCAACGGCACCTCGTACCTATAATTAAATCATCATATCTGCCCGGCACCTCGTGTCCTCATTTCACATCACAACTGCACGGACAATTCACGTGTCACGACCCAAAATTCCCACCTTCGGGACCGTGATGGTGCCTAACATTTCACTTGCTAGGCAAGCCAACGTTAGAATAATATTAGCCATTTTAAAATAATTTTAAATTAAGTAATAACAAAAAAATAAATGCGGAAGTAAAGTCTGAAATGTAGTGAATAATCCATAATAATAGCGATGTCTAAATACCATCCCAGAACTGGAGTCACAAGTGCACGAGCTTCTAGAATAATACAAATAAAGGTCTGAATAAAATTCAAGATGTTTGAAATATAATACACAGTTGAGACAATATAGAAGGGGACTTCAGAACTACGAACGATGTGTAGTTATACCTCAAGTCTCCACTGGTAGCTGTATCCGAGCAAATCTATGGTATGCTGCTGGGATCAACTCCGAAATCTGCACAAGAAGTGTAAAGTGAAGTATCAGTACAACCGACCCCACGTACTGGTAAGTGCCGAGCCTAACCTCGACGAAGTAGTAACGAGACTATGACAAGACACGTACATAAATAACTTATACAAGTATATACAAATACGAAGTAACATAATACATTAAATAACAATTTATAAATTGGGAGGGAACATGCGAAGGGGAAAGATATAATAATTTCATCAGGAGATGTATCACTTAGCAGTAAATTAATTTATCAACAATAAAATGAACAAATGATAATATGAAAATGGAATGGCACCACCCTTCGTGCTTTTACTCTCATTTGACACGACATCACCCTTCGTGCTTTTACACTCCCTGAAAATGACACGGCATCATCCTTCGTGCTTATACACTCACAAATGGTACGGCAACACCCTTCGTGCTTTTACACTCACAAATGGCACGGCAACACCCTTCGTGCTTTTACACTCACAAATGGCACGACAACACCTTTCATGCTTTTACACTCGTCTTTACCATGAAAATGATAATATAAATTCGAAAGAGTATTTAAATGCGGGGATATACACTTATCAATCAATTCAATACCAAAATACCGACTTCACTTTCCAAAACATTCAACAATAATTAAATGAGTAAAAATTTCACGAATAATGATCAAATAATCAATAATACTTAAACGGGAATATCTTTAATTAAAGAGATAATCATTCATAATAAACAAATTCCACCCGCATGCTTTGACTCAACCACAACGCATGAGTACTCGTCACCTCACATATACGTTGTACCCGTATATTAAATCATGTAGCAAATAGACAAATAATTCCTACTCCCTCAAGTCAAGGTTAACCACGACACTTACCTCGCTTGCAACCAAATTCAAGAATCTAATAAACCTTTGCCTCGCGAATTCGTGTCTGAAATCCTCAAATCTAGTCATAAATAATTCAATATACTCAATATAAATCGTAGGAATTAATTTCATATGAATTTGCTAATTTTTCGGATTAAAATCCGAAATTCATCTCAAAAATCAACAGTGGAGCCCACGTCTCGAATTTCGAAAAAACTTACGAAATCCGAACACCCGTTGCGAGACGAGTCCTACCATACAAAAATTACCAAATTCCGACATCGGATTGGCTTTCAAATCCTCATTTTATATTTTTGGAAGATTTTATAAAAATCTGATTTTTCTTCCATAAATTCACGAATTCATGATGTAAATGAGTATGAGATCATGAAATATAATCAATATAGGATAAGGAACACTTACCCCAATTTTTTCCCATGAAAATTGCCCAAAAATTCGCCTTACCCGAGCTCAAAATGACCTAAATAAGAAACAAATCTCGGAAGCCTTCGTTTTTAATACTGCCCAGGCATTTCCGCACCTGCGGCGCCTGAGCTCGCACCTGCGAGCTCGCATTTGCGAGAAAAATCTCGCATCTGAGAAATGGCTTGCCCAGTGTGTGTCCACATCTGCGGAACTTGAGCCACATTTGCGGCTGCGCAGATGCGCATGAAGGAGCCGCAGAAGCGGTGCTTTCCGCATTTGCGATGGCTAAGCCGCAGAAGCGATACCGCACCTGCGCTCCACAAGTCGCAGGTGCGAAACACCAGAACCAAAACTTGTAGTTTTTGCAAAAATGATCTGAAACTCACCCGAACCCCTCGGGACCTCGTCCAATTATACCAACCAGTCCGGTAACATAACATGGACTTTCTCGGGGGTCTCAAATCACATCAAACAATATCGAAATTACAATTCACACCTCGATTTGAACTTTTGAGTTTCAAATTTTTCAATTTACAAAACTTGTGCCGAAACATGTTAAATGAATCCGGAATGACTTCAAATTTGGCACACAAGTCATAAATGACATAACAGAGCTTTCTAATTTCCAGAATCGGATTCCGGCTCTGATATCAAAAAGTCAACTTCGTGGTCAAACTTGAAAATATTTAGCCTTTAAATTTCTAGTTTCCGTTAAATTGCCATAACTTGAGCTAGGGACCTCCAAATTAAATTTTGGGGCATCCGCTCAAGTCCCAAATCACGATACAGACGTACCGAAACTATCAAAACACTTATCCGGGTTCGTTTGCTCAAAAAGTTGACCAAAGTCAATTTTATTGAGTTTTAAGGCTCTATTTCATATTTTAATCTATTTTTCACATAAAAACTTTTCGGAAAATTATACGGACCGCACATACAAGTCGAGGAATGATGAATAGTGTTTTTCGAGGTTTTAGAATATAGAAATAATTATTAAATTTAAAGATGACATTTTGGGTCATCACATAGAGTCAGTTATATATTAATGAAATCGAATTGTTGTTATTTAGCTTACCTAGCGGGTGAGATTATTTGTCATCACGACTAGCTGGATTTTGGATTGTGACAATACCATTTATATATATTGCTTTATATAGTGTTATATGAAACGACACATGGCTTACATTTCCACCACTATATAGTGGATATATTTTTAGTGGTTTCTTCGTAACACTTTTGGAATGCCTCGCTCATTTTGTTGCGTGCTTATTGTACCACTTTCAAAGTTATTATAAATTTGTTTATTTTTTGTGTCAATTCATCAAAAAGAAAAAAAAACAAAAGGTGTCCAAAAGTCATGCCCATTATAGTCAGGATATTTGTCCCGAAGAGTTCCAAACTATTGAACCTAACCTTCTAATTCAAAGGTGAGTTAGGATTTAAACTTTATAAATTTGAGATACTAATCCTTTTAAGTTATAAGATTTTAAGTATTTTAACTTAATATATTAATTAAAACAAATATAGCTTTTGGACCAAATCTAACTAGCTCGTAACCTTTACTCTCTTTTAATTTATTTATTGACCAAATACATAAATAACCTCTTAAAGTTCTTCGTGTTCAACAGGAACTGGCATTAATTTAAGCTGTCAAAATGAAAACGGAAGCCTACTTCGATAGACACTTTAGCACTAATTTCAACATTTGTTTATTCTAGCACTTAAAAATCAAAAGCTTATCTTTTGATCTTCGCAAGTCAATACGAGTCATATCACTAATCAAGATGCTATTGGACAATATAGGAACATTATTTAAATGTATTTTTACTAATCTCAAGTTAATCATAGATAGATTTGAATGTTATTCGTTGTCATCTTTCCAAAAAGGTTAGCGTCATGACTTTATCAGCATAATTTTATTCTTCCCATATTTCTTGTGGAATTTGTCGACCAAATGACTTTTAAGTGTTGTCCAATTAATGAATTATCATTAACTTATTGTAGTTGCATGCACGATTGTTTAATCTATATTACATAATGCTCCATTACACTCACACACACACTCTCTCTCTCTAAAAAGCATGTGAGAAATACGAAGAGCTAAGCCTAAATCAAGGTACATTCTCACCCAATATATATATATATATATATATATATATATATATATATATATATATATATATATATATATAGGCATACACAAGGTTTTCGGGATTTAAAGTTACTGGGTTCGGAATTTAACGTTTTTATGTTAGTGGGTTTTAAAGAAAAAATTTGTACATAGTCAATGAATTTCTTAAGACAAACATATGGTTTGGATTAAAGCTATTGGGTTCGGACGAACCCGGTGTCGAAGCTCTAACTCCGCCCCTGTATGCACATACACTACAAGGAAATCTTTTATGTAATGGAATCAAAATTAAGAATTTATATAACTAATACTGACTAATTTGAAATTGAAAAATAATTAATGTTATTGTGATATGCAACTTTTATGGTAGTATATAGTTTATAAGGTATTGATCTTGGTCAAGTCTCTTAAATTAAAGTACTCGTCAAGCAAATTTTACATCAGCAAAATACGAGAGAGCATCTGCTATATAAAGAAATAAGCCTTAAAATCTACCAACACATTTTGAACTAGAAGGAGTACGCTAATGTAGACACTATCACTAGTGAGGTTGATGCGTGGGAAGTTACATATGTTCCACATTTCTTGATATACCAGACCTAAGGTATTCATGTCTTCAACTTTAAAAAATAATTAATTCAAGAAAACTCTTGGTCAAAAGGTTTTGAATTGTAGATTATAAGTGAATTAGGGTTGTATAGATTATGTATATGGTCGAAATAGATTTCGGCCTTCCTACGTTCGATCGAGTTCGAACGGTAAGCAACCGGAGAGGAATTTTGGGATGAGTTCTGAAGGCAGTACAAATGAGCCTCGAGTCCGAAGGCTGATCAAGGAGTCGGCTCGATACTTTTATCGAGCCCGTGACCAAATCGACCCGCAAGGCATTACTTCGAGGTCAGGAATGCGCTACACCCACCCCGGAGGTCGAACTCAAGCCAAAATCGAGGGTTCGACCCAATAACAAGTTCGAGCCAGTGTCGAGCTCATAAACAAGAGCCATTACAACCGCACTAACAGAGAGAATCTTGGCGGGAATCGAGGAAGAGACAATTCATCATGGGTCCTCCACTATATATTTTATTTTATTATAAATAAAGTAGGATCCCTCTATTATAAAGAGGGGAATCCTTGTAAGCATGGGCAGAAGGCATTGTAACAAAAGATCACTTCTCATATTGAAAGATATCTCTTCATGCTTGTTTTATTTTACCTTATTCGTTCTTTTGCTTAATATTCCCATTCTCATAGCCAAGAACATACATATTTCTATTTCTATATACGATTTGTATCAAATTGTATCACATATCCTTAGAACCATATATAAATTTAATGTTATCTGATTTTTTGGGTAAACAGTTTGGCGCCCACCGTGGGGCTAAGGGTAACAGTGGTTGTTTGATACGAATCTGCAATACACGCCAGTTTGAAACTTCAAATCAACAAGGGAAAACCCTCGACTGATGGCTTTACCTATCGACCACGAAGTCAGCCTCCAAGATGAAACCAACAACTTGACATCCAGGACCGGAAGGCGAATTAACAATGTCACCGAAGCTCGAGTCGAACTCAGGTACAAAGCAGACTGGAGCCCAATCCGCTTCGAGAAATCACCCACAAAACGGAACCAGTCATAGTGAAGTCAAATGAGCAAGAATCGGGGACTGCTCCTGAAATTACTACTCGAGGAACTCACAAAACGAGTCGAAGCCAACGATAAAAAAGTAGAAACATATAATTCCAGGGTCGATCAAATCCCGGGAGCTCCACCAATGATAAAAGGGCTAGATTCGAAAAAATTCATTCAAAAGCCTTTTCCCTCAGGTGCAGCCCCAAAACCAATCCCCAAAAAATTTCGTATGACCGAAATACCTAAATATAACGGAACGACCGACCCCAACGAGCACGTCACTTCTTACACGTGTGCCATCAAGGGCAATGATTTGGAAGATGATGAGATCTAATCTGTATTATTGAAAACATTTGGTGAAACCCTATCAAAAGGGGCAATGGTATGGTATCATAATTTACCATCTAACTCTATTGATTCTTTTGTTATGCTTGCAGATTGCTCCGTAAAAGCACATGCCGGAGCCATTAAGGTCGAAACCAGAAAGTCGGACATGTTCAAGGTAATACAAAAAGATAACGAGATGCTAAGGGAGTTCGTATCTCGTTTTCAAATGGAACGAATGGATCTGCCACCAGTCACAGATGATTAGGCTGTCCAAGCTTTCACTCAAGGTCTAAACGAGTGGAGCTCGATGGCTTCACGGTGGCTGAAGCAGAATCTGATCGAGTACTCAGCTATTACTTGGACCGATGTACACAATCGATATCAATCCAAAATAAGAGTCGAAGATGACCAGTTGATTTCTAGGTTCATTACGAAAAGAACTACCAACCGAAAATCGACCAGAGATCGATACCAGCCATATAGCGAAAATGATACTACTGCTGAGTATCCGAGGCCTCTTTAAAATCAACCTTGTATTACTGGGGGGATTTATCATTGAACGCATCTGTGATGATTATCAAATTCGATGCAAAGGAAGTTACTTCGTTATGACAAACAATGTCTCAACAGGAAACGTTGTAAGACCAAATGATCAAAACGAACCATGCTTATGTAGTTGGCCTGAGCCCTGACGCAAAACATGAACACATGTTTAATAACTTCCAAAGATAATCTTCTTTACCAATATTCTATGTTCAAGATTTATTATGCAAACAGGATCGAGTTCGAGCAAGCGCTCACTTGACCATTACGCCTTTCGAGTTCGAATCATTCACTCGACTACTAAGCCTACGGGCTACTTCGACCATTATTCCTACGGGCTACATTGTATCAAGTTCGAATCATTCACTCGACTACTAAGCCTACGACAACTTTTATTTTGAGCTCGAGCAAACACTCACTCGACTATTATGCCTAAGAGCTACATTGCATCGAGTTTGAAGCATTCACTCGACTGCTAAGCCTACGAGCTACTTTTATTTCTAGTTCGAGCAAGCACTCACTCGACCATTAAGCCTACGGGCTACTTTTATTTCGAGTTCGAGCAAGCACTCACTCGACCATTACTCCTACGGGCTACATTACTTCGAGTTTGAATCATTCACTCGACTACTAAGCCTACGAGCTACTTTTATTTTAATTTCGAGCAAGCACTCACTCAACCATTATGCTTACGGGCTACATTACTTCGAGTTCAAATCATTCACTCGACTACTAAGCCTACGGGCTACTTTTATTTCGAGTTCGAGCAAACACTCACTCGACTATTAAGCCTACGGGCTACTTTTATTTCGAGTTCGAATCATTCACTCAACTACTAAGCCTACGAGCTACTTTTATTTCGAGTTCGTGCAAGCACTTACTCGACCATTACACCTATGGGCTATATTATTTCGAGTTTGAATCATTCACTCGACTACTAAGCCCACAGACTACTTTATTTCGAGTCCGAGCAAGCACTCACTCGACCATTACGCCTACGGGCTACATTATTTCGAGTTCGAATCATTCATTTGACTACTACGCCTACAGGCTACATTACTTCAAGTTCGAATCATTGACTCAACGTATAAGCCTAGTAGCTACATCACTTCAAATTTGAATAAGCACTCGCTCGATTATAGAGGCTACGAAATCCAGAATTTGATTAAGTTGATTAAATCTTTGTGAAAACATTTATAAGGCATGTATAAAGTTTTCACAAAACAGAAGCAAGTCGGCAAAGTTGTCTATATACACAATCGTCTACATGATTGATTACAAACATAAAAACTAAGGACTAAGCTTCCTGGTCATCCTCAGGAGCGGTTTCTTATCTATCGGGCTCCCCCTCCCCCCCCCCCCAATTCTCGGATCCGCTCTTGCTACCATCATTATCATCATTATCGCCATCAGAAGTCAAGGCTTCAACTTCAGCTTCGAGCTCTTTAGCCTTTTTTATCTCTTCGACAAGGTCGAAACCTCGAGCGTGTATATCCTTGAGGGTCTCCCTCCGAGACCGACACTTAGCAAGTTCGGCAACCCAATATGCTCTAGTATCGGAAGTATCCGCCGCCTCTCGTGCCTCCATCTGAGCAGCCTCGGGATCAGCCCGATACACGGCAATGGACTTGTCCGCCAGGACTTTCGACGATTCAACCTCTACCTTAGCTTCAGCAAACCGTGTTTCAAGCTCCTCGATCCTCTTAGCCTGAGCTGAACCCTTTTGCTTGATACTTCAAATCTGAACATCGACCGATAATAATTTGGCCAAGATGGTTTCTTTTTTCGCAGCCAGGTGGTCGATAGTCTCCTTCCACCGATTACATTCAGCCTTGATTTGATCGACTTCTTCCCGAAGTAACCCGATCTTTTCAACCTTTTGCTGCAGCTGAGATAACGAAGGGTTAACTTCCACAGTTGAGTCAAACCCATACTCTAACAGAACGAGGCTTACCTGTTTATCTAGTTCGGCCTCTTCTTCACGAGCCTTAGCCAAATCTGCTTGGAGGTCCTTTATAGCCTCGTCCTTTTGGCTGCAAAGAAGCCGCAGGGCATCTCTCTCCCCCGAGACCTTCTGAAGCTCGACCTCGCACTGGCTGAGGTCGACTCGAAACGTACTAATGGCCTGCATAGTCGGAAAAAGAAGACAAGTCAAGTTTGGAAAAGAACGAAGAAACCAAGTACAGTAAAATCATAACCCAAGAAATAAAATGTTGGGCCTCTTCTAGAAGAAGAGAAGCATCACTGATGTTGGAGGCATCATCGACTCCAGTAAAGCAATCCCGAAAAGGGTCCCCTACACTAGAGCCTCTGCCCATATCGGGGGTCTTCAATTCTCGAGCCTCCTTTAACGCCTCCTCAGAAAAGGTTGGAAGACCCATTGTCATGGTCCCAAGCGAATCGCTCGGGATGCTCTGATCGAGACTCGGGGTACCGGAACCGACCCTGATTGGTACAGCCGCCATCGGCTCAGAAGTTTTGGCGACTTCGATAGCTTTCGCAGATCGGATCACCAAAGCCGAGGCACCATCTTTTTCTTCTTCTTCTCATCTCAGTCGTTCGACCGAGTGCATCGAAAGAGAGATTGCCTTCCTCCTTACCCTTCGAGTTTTGGGCTTGGGGTCCTCTGACCAAGAGACAACTTTTCGCTTCTTATCTTTCCCCGGTTCCGAGACCGGGGACTTGGTTCCTTCTTCACCACTCGAAGGCCTCAAAACGGCATCCTTGGTTACACCTGCATGAAAGGAAATCCATGACGAATGGAGCATAAAAAATATTTTCAAAGAACACGAGAAGTAACCCTTATCATGATTCTTGGCCTCCCATCTACCTTTTGCTAAATCATGCCAAGCGCGTTAGGCATAAGAGGAAGTCGAGGCTAAATTTCGAACCCAATCCTCGAGGTCGGGTATTGTGGCATCCAAAGAGCAGTTGTGTATCGGGGAAAACATCATATAAACTCGGGAAAAAATACGAAAAGCAACGTCTTATGAAAACCACTTACGGTCGAAATTCCATTCCTCGGGGAACAACATCTTCTCTTCCGGAATGAGGTCACGAGTCCTCAGCCAGATATAACGGCCCATCCAACCCTGATCCTTGTCTTCATCGATGCTCTACATCAAAGCCTTCGATCCCCGACGATGAAGCCTGATTAGTCCTCAAAAGATTTGAGGCAGATACAGTCGTATGAGGTGATTCAGGGAAACTTCCAGCCCCTCGGCATTGTTGGAGAAGAAGCGAAGTAAGGCTACTATACGCCATAGAGAGGGATGAATTTGACCAAGGGTGACCTGATATCTTTTACAAAAATCGATGATCACCGGGTCGACGGGACTCAACGTAAAGGGGTAAGTGTAAACACTTAAAAACCCCTCCACATAGGTGATGACGCTCTCTTCGGGGGAGGGAATTTGCAACATGACCTCGGAACCCGAGTTGCAATCTTTCCTCACAGCCTCGAGATGACCCTCTATTATTGAGCACATGTACATCGACACATGCTCACATCGACCCGGAACAGATGAAGGATTCTCAACCTTAAAATAGGTCTTCAGAATACACGGGCCGGAAATATACTCATAGGTAGGCGGCCTCGCCGGTGCCTTGTCGCCGGACGGCCGTGAAGAATAAGTTTTCTCCTTCTGAGGTACGGTTTTCGAAGTTTTGCCCATTAATATGAGAGAAAGAAAGGCAAAGGAAGATGAAAAGTTGATGTAGATTGCTCTGCAAACGGCGAAATAGAGAGAAAGGGTAAGAAAATTTGGAAGAGTGAAAGACGTAAAAATGATAAATGTTAGATAAAGGGGTTATTTATAGGCTTGCATCGTGACGGTTCAATATCATAGGTGGCTGACCACCGTCTGACATGTATTAAATACCTTGAAAAGACTAAATCGATGGGACAGCTATCACATACGTCATGATCGAGCCCTGTGCAAACGTCAGCTTATAACCCGATCGAACTATCGAAGATCATATCGATTCCCACAACATCCTTCCTGAGAATCGAGGGGACTATCTGTATACGGTCGAAATAGATTTCGGCCTTCCTACGTTCGATCGAGTTCGAACGGTAAGCAACCGGAGTGGGATTTTGGGATGAGTTCCGAAGGCAGTACAAATGAGCCTCGAGTCTGAAGGCTGATCGAGGAGTCGGCTCGGTACTTTTATCGAGCCCGTGACCAAATCGATCTGCAAGGCATTGCTTCGAGGTCAGGAATGCGCTACACCCACCCCGGAGGTTGAACTCAAGCCAAAATCGAGGGCTCGACCCAATAATGAGTTCGAGCCAGTGTCGAGCTCACAAACAAGAGCCGTTACAACCGCACTAAGAGAGAGAATCTTGGCGGGAATCGAGGAAGAGACAATTCATCATGGGTCCTCCACTATATGCTTTATTTTATTATAAATAAAGTAGGATACCTCTATTATAAAGGGGAAATCCTGGTAAGCATAGGGCAGAAGGCATTGTAACAAAAGATCACTTCTCATATTGAAAGATATCTCTTCATGCTTGTTTTATTTTACCTTATTCGTTCTTTTGCTCAATATTCCCATTCTCATAGCCAAGAACATACATATTTCTATTTCTATATACGATTTGTATCAAATTATATCACATATCCTTAGAATCATACACAAATTTAACATTATCTGATTTTTCGGGTAAACAGATTACTAATGAGACATTTGTGCTTCGTTTATTGGATGATCAAGTAAAGGAAATAAGACGTGGTCTAATTACTAATGATATTATATCACAGATTTAAGAATTAGTGTCATGGAGAATAAGTACCTAAACAGGTATCTTCATCGAGCCGCTATACAATTCTACACAATGTGTAACAATAGTAGATAATAATAAAACTTAACCTAAATAGTCTTCATGAGAACGACGAGACCTCGACATGATATTGTTCAAAGGAATATCAACACAAAAGGATGAAGGAAGAAGGAGCTTCAGATGAGGAACAAAAGGAGAAATAGAAGGATATGAGAGCAAATGAGGAAGATTGAAAGAGGAACAAAATGAGAAACAAAAGTTGCATTTTTTTTCAAGATCACTTTAGAAAAAATAGGAGTACAAAAGATGAATAAAATGGGGAAGAAAACAACCAAATTAAAGCACTAAAAATGAAGAGAAGAAAGCTTGAAGATGCGTGAGTGGCCAGCGAGAAAAACTCATCTAGGTGGGTAGCTTTATGAAAAAGTTTTGCTTTTGAGTCAGTTTTGGAAAAAATGAAAAGAATACATATAAAAGCCAGGAGAAAGCCACTATTTTAGTGTCTGATTCCGAGGAACAAATCTTTTTTAAAATTAATGTAGGATATCTGATTTTGTCTCCATATGTTCACACTAGAAAGAATAATTTTCTAATATGTAGATATGGTTTCCCTTTTGGCCTTGCATGCCAAACCAAAAAGGGCACAGACACAACGTAAGAATTTTTTTTATATGGTTTCCCTTTTGGCCTTGCATGCCAAACCAAAAAGGGCACAGACACAACGTAAGAATTTGTTTTTTAAAAAAATTATTATTTTCCTGCATTAGCTTAAATGCTTAGGAGATTGAATGTTTTAGATATGCTATATTTTGGGTAAAAGATCATAAATAGCTTGATTTATAACTGCTAACTCAAAATTAGTCATAATTTTAAAAGTAATTAAATTTAGTTACTTTTTTCACATAAAAATAAAATCTGAACAAAAACACCATTAAAAATCCGAAAAAAATTTCAGCATAATGTATTGGAATTCCAACATAATATGCTGAAAATTTATGGGCAGAAGCTCCATGCATAATCCAACATATTATGCTGGAACTTTTAGTGTTTCGGCTAGGATATTTTTGTCCAAATTTTATCTCCACATAAAATAGTAGCTATTTTTCAATAATTTTATAAATGTCAACTAATTTTTAATTAGCGGTCCGAATACGGGATAGCCCATCCTATTGTGACTATATTTCGATTCAGCGAAGTTGAAACTGAATGCTGATCATGGGTCCAAATAATTTGGGTCGTGAAAGATTAATTCTTAAACAGAAATTTTTGTCCAAAAGGAAAGGCAAAATGTATGTGAACCAATTGAATGCAGACTATGTTAAAACTCAACCTCGACAAATAATTGAACTTATTATTATTAAAATGATTGTGCTGAAAAGAAATACTAAATTAATTCATGATGCAATCGATTTCTTGATCATTTGTAAAGTGGAATAAAACATTCATTTTAAAGAGAAGTACAAAAAAAGAAAAAGAAATTGTCACTAAAACTTATAGTCGAGTAAGGCTATTTGGAGTCTCTTGTACAATATAGATGTGTCTTTAATTCTGAGTGTCCTTATTCACTTTCCAATTTATCATGACCAGAAAATCTAACTCTCGAAATCGTGATGACGCATAACATTTCGGCCAACATTAGAATAGTTTATTCATTTTTAACAGTTCAGATTAAATAACAACAGAGAAGCCGAAATAACTGAAATAAATCTGAAGTTAAGTGCGGAAAATCATAACAACTAAAATATCTAATACCACTCTGAATCTCGCTCTGATACCATTTTGGGGGGTTTGTGGGTCGGATTTAGCTCCGATTAGCTTTTGTTCATAAATCTTCATAAGTCTGAATATTCTTCTACCAAATCGTATGTATTTTGTGGGTCTTCTACTTCTTTTTCGTATTTAAGTATTTTTTCCCAAATATCTATTTTTATGTCAGTAGGTTTTAATTCTTTGATAAAATATAGGACTAGTATTTTATATTTTTCTAGCATTCTTTTTTAGGATTTTTACTTGTTAATTTTTTATTATTTTTATCAATTATAATTGGTATATTGTATTTATTTGTTATGGCTCTGATACCATTTTGGGGGGTTTGTGGGTCGGATTTAGCTCCGATTAGCTTTTGTTCATAAATCTTCATAAGTCTGAATATTCTTCTACCAAATCGTATGTATTTTGTGGGTCTTCTACTTCTTTTTCGTATTTAAGTATTTTTTCCCAAATATCTATTTTTATGTCAGTAGGTTTTAATTCTTTGATAAAATATAGGACTAGTATTTTATATTTTTCTAGCATTCTTTTTGTCATGTAAGTAGTTATTCTGTATTTTTCTATCATTCTTTAAAAGTGGTTCAGATTATATTTTTGTTTAGTCTTTAGTGGATTTGTTGTATTTATGACTATTTTTATATTGTAAATATTTTATTGTAATATTCTGTTTGTAACGGTTTTATTTTTAATATTTCCGTTATGTCTTGTTGTATATTTATCAGAAGGTCTATATCCTTTGTTATTAAGTAAGTATTGATTGTTAATTTTAGTTGTTGTTCTAAAGCTTCTATTTTTTCCGTAATTTCTATCCAGTATGGTAAATATTCTTGATTTATCATGCTTAATCATAATATTCTCTTATTATAGATTCTAATTTTGATATTTCTATTTTACAATTTGTTATATATTCTACATATTCTATTTCTCCTGTTTCTATATATTCGTTTATATTAATTTTTTGGAGTTGGAAGAATGTTATTAATTTGTTTATATTTAGTTTTTCTAGTTTATCCTTATTATGTAGTTCTTTTAATTGTTTTATATTATCTCTTATATGTTCTAAAAAGATTAGATCTTTAGATTCTTGATATAATTGCATATTTTGATGTAATCTATGTTCTTGTAATTCTATTATTTTTCGGGTTTCTGTTAGGTTCATCTAGTCTGAATATATATCCTCTGTAAGTATATCAAATTCAGATAGGCTTATTGTATTCTCTTCTTCTAAGTCAGATAATTCTGCTAAATCATACCATTGTTGGGTCATTAGTTCTAGTATTTCGTTCATAAGTAATTTGTCAAATATTATATTTTTGATATCATTATTTAGTGATCTAAGTATGTGTAAAATGGTTATTTTATATTCATCAGTGTTATCTAAGATGTAAGGATGATCCATTTTTGTTTGATGTTTTGGCTAAAAATATTTCTTTAATCTCTTCGTTTATCATGTTTATCGTCATCCTATAACAAGTTATTAAGAACAATTCTTTTAGTCACTACCATGATTTTTTGCTTCAATCGTTTTACCCTAACAGCGCCTCAACTCTGGTTACTTCCCTACCACGGCCTTCTGCCTTACTGGTTTCACCCTTAGGATGGCATAGTCTGGGCTTAAACTACTCTCAGCATAATTATTCATGGCAAACTTACTAAAATTATTCTAAATAACAGTTATAACATGATAACAATTATGATAATCTAGAGATTTCAGGAATATATGTATTTAGCTATACATATTTTAAAAAAAACTTACTTGATACTGTATATCGGGAATTTCTTCTTTCATAGGTTTGGATTGCTCCATAGATTAAAGATGTTAATTTATTTCACTGAATAGATTTTTACAAGAGAGGTTACAAGAGAGTTTTTTCAGAAGGATGTGAAAGGGGTAAGGTAAGGTGTGTCCCTCTAAGCCTTAAGGGCTGTCTATTTATAACGGAAACTAATCCAAACATCGTCCTCCTAACTTTACATTTGGACGGTCTAAAATTAAAGTAAAAGACGCGTTCCCAACAGTTTTTCCACTGACAGTGGTAGTGATAAAGTGGGACTCACAACAACAACTTAAAAACTAAAAGACGGAAAATAATTTACATAAAGTCAAAAGTTGCTTTAATAATTACATAGCTTTTTTCTTTATGTCATTTTCTGCTTCTTCTTGGGTCCTGCCGATCCTGCTAGCTGTCCTTTTGTTTTTGTCTTGTAGCTTTTGTTGTAAGATTCCTTTGTCTCTTTCTTGATATTTTGTTGCGTATCTTTTTAGTTTTCTTCTTCTTCAAATTTGATTTCTGGAACTATGTTTTTCTCTCCTTGACATTTCGAACATATGTGCTCTGAGTAGATTGGACTAATTTGTTTGCAGTATCTTGTCATTAAGTTTTGAGAAATAAATTCTCCTCTAATAGCTCTTGTAATGGGTGCTTCTTCTGGTTGGATTAATGTTTTAATCCATCTCCGTATCTCTTCCATGTCGTTTTCCCTTAGGTTTTTTGAATGGGTGTAGATCATCGTGTGTTCTCGGGATTGGTATCCCCAAATAGGTTTTTCTTCTACATAATTGTTGACTAGTTCACTTAGAATGGTTGATAGTCCTATAATTCTTTTGTTTGAGTAGAATGCTGGTATATCAGGTTTGGGTATTTCTGGTTGTATTTGTACATTTTCTGGGATAATCATTTCTCTAGTTAGTCCTAATTTAATAACTTGGATTATTGGTTTTATCTCGTTATAGAGTATCTCTGCTGGTGCTACATAAAATTTTATATAAAATAGGTCTCCTTTGGTGATTCTCTTGTAGGTAGTAAAGGCACTATATAGCTCTGGTATTGTAGCTATTTCTTGTCCGGTTTGTGTGTACACTGTACTTAATAGTCCGTAATTGTAACATGTTTTAACTAAATTTGCATTCGTCCCTGGTTGGGCAATCAGTCGGTTGTATCCTTGTAATGGTTGTGTTATATAGTCTGTTTTTGGGTTTTGGATTGTTTTTGATCTCGGATTTAGGTTTAAAAAGGTTTGAATCTTGTGGATATTTTGTATATAGCTGTTGGTAATATAATCGTAGGTTTGTTTTTCCTGGTTTAAGCTTTCTCTATAGCTAGTTGTTTGTGGTGATGGTGTCAAAGGATTTTGGGATTTTGGGGTATATGGCTTGTTGAACATGGCGTTCATATTTGTATTTGTATGTTTTCCTTTTCTTATTGCTGATGTTGATGTACCTGCAGCTGTATGTAAAATAGTGTTAGTTTGTAGGTTTTGGGTTTTTAGGTGTTTCCCAACGTCACCTCCTAGGTCCGCATGTTTTGAGCCATGCTGCTGGCTTAGTTCCGCATGTTTTGAGCCATGCTGCTGGCTTAGGTTTTTTGCTTCTATAATCTGCAACCTCTTTTCTACTTCCGTCATTTGTAGTGATAGTGTAGTAAGTATTGAAAATAGGTCTTGTGTAGTTTCTTCTTCATTTGTTTGTGTACTTTTGTCTTGATAAGTAATCTGCAATCACATTCTTGTCAGTAGGAATTATTTCTATTGTAAATGTGAAATTTAGTATATTTAATACGAGTCTTCGTATTTCTTTCGTTGTAACTGAGTCTTGTACCTTTTTGGTTATCCACCATTTAACTTGTGTGTTATCTGTTCTAACAATAAATTTGTTATATACTATATATGGTTCAAACGATAATAAACACTTATATAAAGCTAATAATTCTTTTCTATTTATTTTCCATTTTAACTGTGATTCCGTAAATGATCCTGAATAATATCTACAGTGATGTTCTATTTTTTCATCCTTATATTTGTATTTAAGTACTCCTCCATAACTATGGTTACTTGAGTCTGTCTCTACTATATATATAAATTCTCTATTTTCATCTGGAAAATATAGTTTTGGTAATTTTTTACACATATCTTTTATTTTTTGTATATATGTTTTGTCTTTTTCATCAAAGTGATATTCTATATCTTTCTTTAATTTTTTCTGTAAAGGTTTTAAATTTTCTGCCAATTTAGGTATATATTCTCTAACTTGGTTAACTAATCCTAAGAATGATTGTAATTTCTTTTTTGTATCTAGGGTTTCATTTAAATTTATTATTTTTTGTACTATATGTGTTTGCATTTTAATTCCATTTTTATCTATTTGAATTCCTAAGAATTCCACCTGATTTTTAAGTATTTCTGCCTTATTTTTACTAAGGCTAATTCCTGAGGATTCTATTATATGTATGAATTTTTCTAATAATTTTATATGTTGATCTTGTGTCCTTGAGTATAGTAGTATATCGTCTATGTAGATTATACAGTTTTCTAATTGATTAAAATAGCTATCCATAAAATGTTGGTATCTTCCTGGTGCATTTTTATATCCAAATGGTAAAACGTTCCATTCATAAAATCCTTGTGGTACTGTAAAAGCTGTTAATTTTTTAGATTCTTCTTCTAATTTTAGGTGATAAAATCCTGATTTACAATCGAATTTACTGAAGTAATTATATCCTTGTACTTGCCTTATTTTTAATATTTTATTTGGTATCGGGTAATTATATGTTTTTGTTTTTGCATTTAAATTCCTATAATCTATTACCATTCTACTTTTACCTCTTTTTTGCTCATTATGTTTATTTACTATAAATGCTGGGCTATTATGTTTACTATTACTTTCCTGTATATAATTATTTTTTAATAGTTCTTTTATATGCATTTTGAATTCTTCTAGATCATTAAAATTATATTTTAATGGTTTCTGTGTTATTATACTATTTTCATCTATTAATTCTATTTTTACTTTCGTTTTATGTTTATCCCATCCTTGAAGGGGATTTTCATTATATAATGATTCTAATTTGTCTTGAATTATTTTTATCTTATTTATAGCAAATATTATTAATTCTATTTGTTGCTCATTTATTTTTTCATTTTCTAATTTTTGGGTTACCTTTTCACTTCCTTTAATCCACGGTGTTGTTTTTCTTATTTTATTTCTTACTCTTTTTGCTCCTATTTTTTGTTTGCATGGTGTAGTAAACCACCAATGAGTTTTTGTTATTATATGTGGGTATAATTTATCTAAAAAGGGCATTCCTATTAATATATCTTTATTTGTAAATTCATAACTATATATTTCATCCATAGTTAGTATTTTATCCCATATTTGTATTTTTATATTTTTTGCTTTTTGCGTTATCAAGCTTCCTTCATTGTTAAATCCTGTTACCACAATAGGTGTTAATAATTTTTTCCATTTATCTTCAGGTAAATAGTTATGTCTGCATACATTTACTCCTGCTCCTGTATCTATCATGGGTGTATAATATCTGCTGTAATATCCTTCTATTATTATTTTTGCTAGTATATATATTTTTGTCATGTTAAGGTTCTTTCAATTGTTATTTTCTTATTTTTATATGTTATTATAAGATGTCTATCTCCTAGGTTATATGGTTTAACTGTTTCTAACCATTTTATTCCTAAGGTAATATTTTCATTTCCTTGGTAAATATTAAATTCTATTTCTACTGGGATTCCTCCAATAATTAGTTCCTTCTTTGTTATTTCTTCTGTTCCTACCAAATTTTTAGGTAATCCTGGGCATATTGTTTCTGTAGTTATTATTTCACTTTCTTTAACTAGTTCTTTAGTTATATAATTGTCTTCTTGTCCAGTATTTATCATTATTAGGTATTTTCTTTGATCTATTACTCCTGTTATATAATAGTTGTGTAACTCCGGTTCTTTTATTAATCTTTGTGGGTTTGTATATTCTAATCTTCTCGAGGTACTTGCTCTTGAAGATGTAGTTTGTGGGGATTCATAATTTATTCTTTTAGATGTGCTTAGTCTTTCTCTTACTATTTCTAAATCTCCTTCCATATCTATATCTTTGTAACTATAATCATTATTGTCTATGACTGATATTATACTATCAAATGGGTTTTCTATCTTTATTTTTTCAATCTTATTTCGTGCTGTTATTTTGTGATTGGTTGTTAATATATATAAATTTTTGCATTTTGCTGTAAATATTTTACTTCCTGGTGCCAGCTCTATTCCTGACATTTTCCAGTACAATACTAGTGATTTATCTATATTAGCATCTTTTAATGCTACTGTATAGTTAGCACTAATTATAAATTTAAATTTTTGGTATATCAAATTTCCTTTTATTGCACAAATTATACTCTTTTCTATAGGTTGTACTATTCTATCATCTGCTAAATATATTTCTATTGGTGTATCTATCCCTTCTCTAAAACAGGCTTTTATAAGTATTTCTGTTCCTCCTAAGTGTACATATTTGATCGGATTTTTTGCTTTTATATTCTGAATTTCTTTATTTATTGTTCTTTTATTTATTATAGGTATTTTAGCTTTTCCTCTAGTATATTTACAATCTATTATATGTTCTTTTTGACTTATTACATAATATTCTTCTTTTTTAATTTTGAACCAGTTTTTTATTGTTGGTACTTCTAATATTTTACCGATGCTTAAATCTAAATCTTTTCCTTTTATTTTTTCAAAAATATCATTATCAAATATTACTTTTTGTTCACTTGATTCTTCATCCTTATATTCTTCTCTGCTTATTATTTGTATATCGTTTTCAGTCATTTTCCTCTATATCTGATAGTTCTTTTTCTGATTCTATTTCTGTTTCTAATTCAGGTTCTAATTCATAAATACTATCTTCACTATCTAATTCATAATCTATATAGTCTAGTTGCATGTATTCTTCATTATCAGTGTTAATTTCTGTTATTTGTTTCTTTTTAGGGTCTCTAGGTAATTTACAATCTTTGGCTAGGTGTCCTAATTTTCCACAATTGTAACAAGTACATTCGGATAATTTTTTCTTAATTCTATATGGTCTTTTTCTTTTGTAATCTTTTATATAATATCTTTTCCTCGGGTTTTTATACTTATATTTTAACTTATTTCTTCTATATTTTTTATATTTTCTTTTATAATTTTTCTTTTTATAATAATTATCTGTACATCCAAACTGGGGTGCAGTTTTAATTTTACAACATGTAAGGTTTTTTATCAGTGTTTTTTCCATTTTAATTTCTTCTTTATGTTTTTCACATAATTCTATAAACCAATTCTTTAAATATCTAATTCTAGCTCCTAAGGTATCTTCTAATCCTGCTTTTTCCCAATCTCTTATTATTTTAGAACTAAAAGGTTCTGGTAATTTTGTAAAGTATATTTTTCTGATTTCTTTTCCTTCTTCAACACTATATGTTCCTTTATAGTAATATTCTTTAAATGCACACGTATATTCGTCTATGTAACACATGTTACATATAGCTAGTTTGTTCATTAGATTTCTACTTACTGTTTTTTCTTTTTGTTGCTCTTCTATTTCTGTTGTCATACTACTAAATTCATTTCTTATAGCTAATTCATATTTTATTAATATGTCTATAGTTGTTGTAGCTGATTCACCATCGATTTTTTTATTACTTCTTAATGCTTTTATACTTTCATCATTTAGATTTTGTATCCATAATTTTACTGTTCCTATTATTGTCCTTTCTATATATCCTGGTGCTTCTGGAATTGGTATTTTATTATCTATTAATTGTTTTGATATATATCCTACCCATAGTTGTATTATTTTATTAACGTCTTCTACGCAATCTAAGTCCAAAAAGTTATATTGTTCATTTATTGTTTTTGGTGTCCATTTTCTGTTTAATCTTTTATCCCATAATACTTTACTTCTGTCACTTCGTTCATAATTATTATTGTAATATGTTGGTATTGTTTGTTTGTATTTTCTTTCTTTTGATGTACTTGGTTTTTCGCTTATATCTCCGGCATATATTTCTGGATTTATTATGTTATTTGTTTTAGTTATAAGTTCTGTATATGTTTCACTTATTTCTGAATCTTCTGAACTTTCTGTATTCTGTTCATTTTCATTATTAGTTTCATTTATTTCTTCAAGTTTTACTTCTATGTCCTCTTTTAATTTTTCCCTAAATTTTTCTATTTCTTCCTTCAATCTTTCTTCTTGCTCTAATTCTTTTTTCTTTTCTCTTTCTCTCTGTTTGTTTTCATACAATTCTTTTAATATTGCTAATTCTTTTTCTAATTCCATTATCCTGGTGTTTTTGTTTTCTTCCACTTGCTGTAATTCTTTTTTAGCTTGTTGCCTAATTTTTTCAATTTCATTTTTCCTATCAATTTCTTCATTTTCTTTTATTATTCTTGTCATTGCTGTTAAACTATCTTCTAATCTTGCAGTTTCTTTTTCTAACATTAAATATATGTTTTCTCCTACTTTCTTATATCTTCTTCCTATATTTGAAGTTATTATTTTTATTTTTAATCCATCCAAATTTTCGTATGTTTTTTCGTCTACCGCAAATTCTTCTTTATTCATATTTTATGTTTAATCTTAAGTTGTAAGATATACTTATATTCTAGTTTTGACATTTTGTTTATTAATTTGTCCTTTTTCGTGGTTTTATATTCTTTATATAATTCCTGTAATTTTGTTATTGTTTTCTTTTCTTGTATAGTTAGCACTAATTATAAATTTAAATTTTTGGTATATCAAATTTCCTTTTATTGCACAAATTATACTCTTTTCTATAGGTTGTACTATTCTATCATCTGCTAAATATATTTCTATTGGTGTATCTATCCCTTCTCTAAAACAGGCTTTTATAAGTATTTTTGTTCCTCCTAAGTGTACATATTTGATCGGATTTTTTGCTTTTATATTCTGAATTTCTTTATTTATTGTTCTTTTATTTATTATAGGTATTTTAGCTTTTCCTCTAGTATATTTACAATCTATTATATGTTCTTTTTGACTTATTACATAATATTCTTCTTTTTTAATTTTGAACCAGTTTTTTATTGTTGGTACTTCTAATATTTTACCGATGCTTAAATCTAAATCTTTTCCTTTTATTTTTTCAAAAATATCATTATCAAATATTACTTTTTGTTCACTTGATTCTTCATCCTTATATTCTTCTCTGCTTATTATTTGTATATCGTTTGCGAATGTCGAGCAGCTATACCTCAAGACTCCGTCCAATAGTCAACCCGAGCAATCTACTGACCGCCGCAGGGACAGACTCCAAAATCTGTACAAGAAGTGTAGAGTATAGTATGAGTACAACCGACCACATGTACTATGTAAGTGTCGAGCCTATCCTCGACGAAGTAGTGACGAGGCTAAGACGGGTCACTTACAATAACCTGTACGCAATATAAAATAATGACAGGAAAGGAAAATACGAAAACGAAATAAGTCACTTAACTCATAGAAATTACTCAATCCTCAAAGAAAACCAGTAAATGCCAGAATTACCAATCCTTTGAATCTCGTATGAAAGTACCGAAGCCAACACAATACAATAAGGAATAGAAAATACATAAATTATTGCGGCGTGCAACCCGATCCCACCGTATAACACTATCCTCCCTTATTCCACCATATAAATATCAATAATAATAAGTAAATATATATTGCGGCACGCAACCCGATCCCACCATATAATAAGAGTCCATATCATAATTTACTCTAATTTCACCATATCAATTTCACCCTTATTTTACCTGTTGATGCGCGCAACTCGATCCCACCGTATCAATATAGATCCTCCCTTATTACTCCTATTGCGTCGTGCAACCCGATCCATAAATAAATCAATAAGTGCAATTAATTTAACAGCAAAAATCACAAGAATCTCTACGATTAACGAATATGAAAGCTACAAATCAAGAAGGAATCTCGTACCAAATCATGAAGAGCTACAATTAATATCGAGCAACAAGGCAAGTCAAATATATGACAGTTAAAGTGTACAAGTAAGATAATTAAGGCAAGTATCAATTAAGCATGGGAGCATGAAAGGAATTAACATGTATAACGTGAGAATAATAAATGACAAGTAGCAAGTTAAGGCATAGGAAGCAATTAAGGCAAGTAACAATCAAGACATGGAGTGCTATAATTAATAAAATACGGGTAGACATGGAAACAAGTAATTGACGGTGCCACCTCGCATATACGCCGTTACTCATGAAATTCACATAGCACACAACTCAAGGGCTCCTAATTCTCTCAAATCAAGGTTAGACCCAATACTTACCTCACTTCGCAATCAACTCAAAATTCAACCACGGCCTTGCCTTTCGAACAAGCCTCCAAACCACCCAAATCTAGCAAATTATCAACTAAACGATTCAAAATAAGCCTTAGAAATTACCCACAAATGAAAGAGGTTCAATTTAGATCATTATTGAAAATAAGCTATAGGAACACCCAGCCTCCACAATTGTGCACTTTTGCTTCGCAAATGTGAAGCCTGCTCTAACATTGTCGAGTCGCAATTGCGACTCTTGGATCGCAAATGCGATCATTGTTTAGTCCGCAAATGCGAACTTTTCCTCACAATTGCGAGTCCTACCCAGCCATCCTATGCTCGTAATTGCAAAGTTTTCTTCGCAAAAGCGAGGCTCGCATTTGCGATCCAGACCTCGCAAATGCGAGATCTGCAGTCCAGCACTAAATGAAAACTTGCACCAACTATGATTCTAAGTCAAAAACCACTCCCAAGCCTATCCGAAACTCACCCAAGCCCCTCGGGCTCCAAACCAAACATGCACACAAATATAATAACATTATACGAACTCACTCGCGCGATTATAATACCAAAATGACACCTAGAATTACTAATCAGATACCAAAACGAATAAAATTTTTAATAAAACTTAAGAACATGCAACGTTTTAACCAGACGTCTGAATCACGTCAAATCAACTCCGTTTTGCACCAAAATTTACAGACAAGTCATAAATACTATAATAAACTTATACCAAGTACTGGAATCAAAATTCGGACCCGATAGAAATAAAGTCAAACTATGGTCTAACTTAGAATTTCTTTAAACTTTCAAACATCGAGTTTTCGACAAATTATGATAAATCAAGTTAGGGACTTCTGAATTCGATTCCGGACAAGTCCCAAATTACGGTACGAACCCACCGGGGCCGTCAAATTATTGATTCGAGTCCGTTTGCTCAAAATATTGACCAAAGTCAACTCAAATAAATTTTTAAGGCACAATCTTAAATTTTTATCAATTTTTCACATAAAAACCTTCCGGAAAAAGATACGGACTATGCACGCAAATCGGTTAAGGCTAAACGGAGTTATTCAGGGTTTCAAAACACAGAATTCAGGATTAAAAGTATAAATGATCTATCAGGTCATCACATTCTCCACCTCTAAAACAGACGTTTGTCCTCGAACGGACATAGAAAAGTATCTGGACTGGTGAAAAACTGTGGATATCTACTCCACATGTCCGACTCGGACTCCCATGTGGATGCCTCGATCGGTTGACCTCTTCACTACACTCGAACTGAAGGATAACTCTTAGACCTCAACTGCCGAACCTTCCGGGCTCGAATAGCTACCAGCTCCTCCTCATAAGTCAAATCCTTGTCTAATTGGACTAAGATAAAATCTAACACATGTGACGAATTACCGTGATATTTTCGGAGCATGGACACATGGAACACTGGATGGACTGTTGATAAACTGGATGGCAATGCGAGCTTGTAGGCCACCTCACCCACTCTCTCAAGAATCTCAAAGGGTCCGATGTACCTAAGGCTCAACTTGCCCTTCTTTCCGAACCTCATCACATAATTTATGGATAAAACCCGGAGCAATACCCTTTCTCCGACGATGAATGCAACATCACGAACTCTACGATTGGCATAACTCTTCTGCCTAGATTGAGCGCTGCGAAGTCAATCCTGAATAATCTTGACCTTATCCAAGGCATCATGTACCAAATCTCTACCCAACAACCGAGCCTCCCCTGGCTCGAACCATCCAAATGGCAAACAATACTATCTCCCATATAATGCCTCATATGGAGCCATCTGAATGCTCGATTGGTAGCTGTTGTTGTAGGCAAACTCCGCAAGCAGCAAGAACTGATCCTAAGGACCCTCAAAATCCATAACACAAGCGCAAAGCATATACTCCAATATCTGAATAGTGCACTCGGACTGTCTGGCTGGCTGGGGATGAAATGGTATACTCAACTCAACTTGCGTGCCTAACTCATGTTGTACTGTCCTCCATAAGTGCAAGGTGAATTGCGTACCTCGATCAGAAATGATAGACACGGGCACACCATGAAGACGAATGATCTCGCGGATGTAGATCTCAGCTAACCGCTCTAAAGAATAGGTAATTGCCACTGGAATGAAATGTGCTAACTTGGTCAACCTGTCCACAATAACCCATACTGCATCGAACTTCTTCTAAGTCCGTGGGAGTCCAACAACAAAATCCATAGTGATACGCTCCCACTTCTACTCAGGAATCTCTAACTTCTTAAGCAAACCACCAGGTCTATGATGCTCGTACTTTACTTGCTGACAATTTAGACACTGAGCTACATATGTAACTCTATCCTTCTTCATCCTCCTCCACCAATAATTCTACCTCAAGACCTGATACATCTTGGCGGCACTCGGATGAATAGAATTCCGGGAACTGTGGGCCTCCTCAAGAATCAACTCACGAAATCCATCCACATTGGGCACACAAATGCAACCCTGCATCCTCAAAACCCCATCATCCCCAACAACAACCTACTTGGCACCATCGTGTTGCACTGTGTCATTAATGACAAGCAAATGGGGGTCATCATGTTGACGCTCCCTAATGCGCTCATACAAGGAAGACCGAGCAATTGTGCAAGCTAGCACACGACTAGGCTCTGAAACATCTAACCTCATAAACTGATTGGGCAAAGCGTGAACATCTGCTGCAAGTGGTCTCTGACCAACTGGAATATACGCAAGGCTGCCCATACTCATAGACTTTCTACTCAAGGCATCAGACATCACATTGGTCTTCCCGGGATGATACAAAATGATGAAATCATAGTCTTTCAATAGCTCCAACCACCTTCTTTTCCTCAAGTTGAGATCCTTTTGCTTGAACAAGTACTGTAGACTCCGATGATCCGTGAATACCTCACACGATATGCCGTAAAGATAGTGCCTTCAAATCTTCAGTACATGAACAATGACTGCTAACTCTAAGTCATGAACATGGTACTTCTTTTCATGAACCTTCAACTGCCGCGACGTGTATGCAATTACCCTGCCATCCTGCATCAATACTGCACCGAGCCCAATACGAGATGCATCACAATACACCGTGTAAGATCCTGAATAGGTGGGCAACACCAATATTTGCACCGTAGTCAAAACAGTCTTGAGCTTCTGAAAGCTTAACTCACACTCGTCTGACCATCTGAACGGGAACCCTTCTAGGTCAATCTGGTCAATGAGGCTGCTATAGATGAAAACCCCTCCATGAACCGGCGATAATAACCGGCCATACATAGGAAACTCCAGATCTCTGTAGCTGAAGTAGGTCTAGGCCAGTTCTAAACTGCCACAATCTTCTTAGGATCCACCTTTATGCCCTCTACCGATACAACATGTCCCAAATAGGCGACTGAGTCTATCCAAAACTCACACTTTGAGAACTTGGCATATAACTAGCTATCTATTAGAGTCTGAAGTACAACCCAAAGATGTTGCTCATGCTCCTCTCGACTGCGGGAGTATATCAAGATATCATCAATGAATACAATCACAAAAGAATCCAAGTAGGGTTTGAACACCCGGTTCATCAAATCCATAAATATTGTTAGGGCATTTGTCAACCCAAATGACATCACTAGGAACTCATAATGCCCATATCGAGTCTGAAAAGTCGTCTTAGGGACATTGGATGGTCTAATCCTCAACTGATGGTAGCCAGACCTCAAATCAACCTTCCAAAATACTTTGGCAACCTGAAGTTGATCAAATAAGGCATCAATCCTCGCCAATGGATACTTGTTCTTGATATTCACTTTGTTCAACTACCGATAGTCTATACACATCCTCATCGGCCCATTCTTCTTCTTCACGAACAACACGGGCGCACCCCAGGGCGAGACACCAGGTCTAATGAATCCTTTGTCAAGGAAATCTTGTAACTGCTCCTTTAACTCCTTCAACTCCGGCGGGACTATACGGTATGGCGGAATAGAAATGGACTGAGTTCCCGGAGCCAAATCAATACAAAAATGAATATCCCTATCGGGTGGCATCCCCGACAAGCCTGCAGGAAACACCTTTGGAAACTCACGAACAACTAGCACTGAATCCATGGAAGAAACCTCCTCACTAGAATCACGGACATAGGCCAAATAAGCTAGGCATCCCTTCTCGACCGTGCGTCGAGCCTTCACATAAGAAATAACTCTGCTGGTAGAGTGGCTAGGAGTCCCTCTCCACTTTAGCCGAGGCAACCCCGGCATGGTTAAGGTCACCTTCTTGGCGTGACAGTCCAATATAGCATGATAAGGTGACAACCAATCCATACCCAAGATAACATAAAAATCTACCATATCAAGAAGTAGAAGATCTACACTAGTCTCAAGACTCCCAATATAACTACACACAAGCGATATACATAATCTACAATAATAGAATCCCCCACAGGCATGGACACATACACAGGAGCACTCAAAGAATCACGCGGCACAACCAGATATGAAGCAAAATAGGATGACACATAGGAATAAGTAGATCCCAGATCAAATAGAACTGAAGCATCTCTATGGAAAACGGGAACAATACATGTGATTACGGCGTTAGATTACTCAGCCTCAGGCCTAGCTGGGAAAGCATAAAATCGGGGTTGGGCCCCACCACTCTGAACTACATCTCTAGGACGGCCTCCAGATGGCTGGACTTTACCTCTAACGGCCTGACCTCTACCTCTAACGGCCTGAGCCCACCACTGGCTGCCTGACCCCTGCCTCTAGCTAGCTGAGCAGACAGTGGAGAAGCCGGTGCCGAAACCATGGCATGAGAAATCTGCTGTGGCATGCCACCCAATAATTTTGGACAAGACATCCTGATGTTCCCAATACCACCACACTCAAAACACCCATCCTGCTGCTCTGGTTGCTAACGCTGACCCGAACGGTCCGGATAACCACGATAATAACTTTGCATTGGAGGCACATTGATAGGAGCTGATGGTGCACTGTAGGCTGGCTACCCGGAATAAGGCACATAAGGACCACAATTCACAGTAGCACTATGAGATGCCTGAAGCACTGAAACTACCGGAATGACGGGGCCTCTTGTGTGACACCAGCCTCCTCTCTTGAGCACAAACCAACTCGATCTATTTGGCAATATCAACGGCCGTCTGGAAGGAAATATCACTCCCCGTCTCCTTGGACATATGAAACTTGATAGTGTAAGTGAGTCCATCAATAAATCTCCTCACTCTCTCCTTCTCAATAGGAAGCAAGATAATATCATGGTGAGCTAAGTCCGCAATTCGATTCTCGTACTGGGTGACAGTCATACCACCCTGTTAAAGTCGCTCAAACTGCCTGCCTACGGTACTTCTCTCTTAGGGTTACAGGGATGAACTTCTCTAGAAATAGTCGTGAGAACTTATCCTAGGTAAATCCAGGCGACCCTGCTGGTCTAGTCAACATATAATCTCTCCACCATCTCCGGGCAGAACCAGTCATCTGAAATACTGCAAAATCAACCCCATTAGTCTCAACTATACCCATGTTGCACAACATCTCATGGAAACGGTCCAGAAACATCCTGTGGATCCTCAGATGATGCACCACTGAAATGAAGGGGAAAGAGCTTGGTGAACTTATCTAATCTCAACATAGCCTCAGAAGACAAAGCGGGCCTATCACTGGCCTGTGCCACAATAACCGGCTGAACTACCCCAATTGGCGGGGCTACTGGAGTCTGAAACTCGGGAGCCACCTACTCCAGAGTGTGAGTAGCTGGAGTCTATGCTCCTTCCCCAGACCGAGAGATAGTTGGTGCCACCGAGAATGCACCGGTCTAGGCCACGCTCTCCATAAGGCCCACGAAATGGACTAGAGCATCCTGAAGTACTAGTATGGCTATGAACCCCTTCGGGACCTGAGTTGGTCCGACAAGAACAATCTGAGCTGGAACCCCCTCCTCGAAATCCACCTGAGGCTCCACTGCGGGTGCTGATGCTCGAGTTCTAGGATGAGCTCTGCCTCTACCTCTGCTTCGGCCTCTAATGCGAACTCGGCCTCGACCTCTTCACTTAGCCGTAGCTGCTACTGGGGGCTCCGGCTCCTGTTCGGTGGTATATGCAGTGCATGTTCTCGCCATATGCGAGAGAACAAGAATAGCCTATGGAAGATAAGTACATACATCTTCGTACCGATTCTCCAGACTCTACTAAGCTTGCTCGTGACTCGTGAGACCTAGGCAACCTAGTGCTCTAATACCAACTTATCACGACCTGGAAATCCTACCTTCGAGACCGTGATGGAGCCTAACATTTCACTTGTTAGGCAAGCCAATGCTAGAATAGTTTATCCATTTTTAACAGTGCAAAGTGTAGTATGAGTACAGAGTGTAGTATGAGTACAACCGACCACATGTACTCTGTAAGTTTCGAGCCTAACCTCGACGAAGTAGTGACGAGGCTAAGGCGAGTCACTTATAATAACCTGTATGCAATATAAAGTAATGACAAGAAAGAAAAATATGGAAAAGAAATAAGGCAGTTAACTCATGGAAATAACTCATTCCTCAAAGAAAACCAGTAAATGCCAGAATTACCAATCCTTGGAATCTCGTACGAAAGTACCGAAGCCAACACAATACAATAAGGAATATATATTGTTGCGGCACACAACCATATCCCACCGTACAACACTATCTCATTTTATTCCACCATGTAAATATCAATAATAATAAGTAAATATATGTTGCGACGCGCAACCCGATCTCACCATATAATCAGAGTCAATATCATAATTCACCCTTATTTCACCCTATCAATCTACTATTATTTCACATGTTGCTACGCGCAACCTGATCCCACCATATAATCCTTCCTTATTCCTATTATTGCGGCGTGCAACCCGGTCTATAAATAAATTAATAAGTATAATTAATTTAACAACACAGATCACAGGAATCTCTACGATTAACGAATATGAAAACTACAAATCAAGAAAGAATCTCGTACCAAATCATGAAGAGCTACAATTAATATTGAGCAATAAGACAGGTCAAATATATGACAGTTAAAGGGTACAAGTAAGGCAATTAAGGCAAGTATCAATTAAGCATGAGAGCATGAAAGGAATTAACATTTATAATGTGAGAATAATAAATAACAAGTAGCAAGTTAAGGCATATGAAGCAATTAAGGCAAGTAACAATCAGGACATAGAGTGCTCTAATTAATGAAATAAATTAAAGCAAGTAACAATCAAGACATGGAGTGCTCTAATTAATCAAATAAATTAAGGCAAGTAACAATCAAGACATGGAGTGCTATAATTAATAAAATATGGGTAGACATGAAGATAAGTAATTGAAGGCGTATAGACACTCGTCACCTCACATATACGCCTCTACTTATGAAATTCACATAGCACATAACTCAAAGGTTCCTAATTCCCTCAAATCAATGTTAGACCCAACACTTACCTCACTCCGTAATCAATTCAAAATTCAACCACGGCCCTGCCTTTCGAACAAGCCTCCAAACTAACCAAATCTAGCAAATTATTAACCAAACAGTTTAAAATAAGCCTTAGGAACTACCCACGGATTAAAAAGGTTCAATTTTGATCATTATTGAAAAAGTCAACCCCATACTCGCTTGGTCAAAACCCGAGGTTCGGACCAAAATTCGATCACCCATTCACACTCGAGCCCGGTTATGCTATTCAATTCGAAATCCGACCTCAATTCGAGGTCTAAATTCTAATTTTATAAAAAAATCCCTAATAGAATTCAAATCTTTAATTTCTACCATGAAAATCCTAGTTTGATGTTGAAATCTTATGAAATGTAATGGGTAATTAAAAAAATAATAGATTAGAGTCACTTACCAATGAGTTTAGGAAGAAAAGCTCTTGAAAAAATCGCCTCTAAGGTGTTTAGGCTTGAGAATTTGAAAACAAATGAGCTAATTTCCATTTTCCCCTTCTTTTACCCAGCTGCAGTTATCGCAATTGCGACACATAGTTCACAATTGCGATGATCGTAATTGCGATCAACCCTTCACAAATGCGAAGAAGTCACTGAGCTTGTTGTCGTCGCAAATACGGTAATTTGTTCGCAATTGCTAACACCCAGCCTCTGCAATTGTGCACTTTTGCTTCGCAAATGCGAAGCCTGCTCTTATACTGCCGATGCACTATTGCGACTCTTGGATCGCAATTGCGAACTTTTTTTCGCAATTGTGAGTCCTGCCCAGCCATCCCATGCTCGTAAATTCGAAGTGTCCTTCGCAAAAGCGAGGCTAACATTTGCGATCCATACCTCGCAAATGCGAAATCTATAGTCCAGCACCAAATGGAAACTTGCACCAACTATGATTCTAAGTCAAAAACCATTTCAAAGCCTATCTGAAACTCACCCGAGCCCCTCGGGCTCCAAACCAAAAATACACACAAGTGTAATAACATCATATGAACTAGCTCACGCGATTAAAAAACCAAAATAACATCCTAGAACGACGAATCTGGCACCAAAACGAATAAAATTTTTAATGAAACTTAAGAACATGCAACTTTTCAACCGGACGTCCGAATCACGTCAAATCAACTCTGTTTTGCACCAAATTTTGCATACAAGTCGTAAATATTATAATGAACTTATATCAAGTTTTGGAATCAAACTACGGACCCGGTAGCAACAAAGTGAAACTACGGTCAAACTTAAAATTTCATTAAACTTTTGAACTTCTAGTTTTCGACAAATTATGATAAATCAAGTTAAGGACTTCCGAATTCGATTCCAGGCATACGCTCAAGTCCCAAATAACGGTACGAACCCACCGGGATCATCAAAATACTTATCCGGGTCCGTGCTCAAAACGTTGACCGAAGTCAAATCAAATGAATTTTTAAGGCACGATTTTATATTTTTATCAATTTTTTTACATAAAAACCTTCCAAAAAAAGACACAGACTGTACACGCAAAATCAATGAAAGCTAAACGAAGCTTTCAGGGGTTCGAGATATAGAATTGAGGGTTAAAAATATAAATGACCTATCGGGTCAACACACAATTTTTCGATCTTCCTACCTAATATGAAATTATTTTGAAGAAAAAAAAGTAT
Source organism: Nicotiana tabacum (assembly GCF_000715075.1). Lineage (NCBI taxonomy): Eukaryota > Viridiplantae > Streptophyta > Magnoliopsida > Solanales > Solanaceae > Nicotiana > Nicotiana tabacum. The sequence goes on along the minus strand of NC_134088.1, from coordinate 25,630,834 downwards.
TAAATATGATTAATAAAATAGTAGTAAGAGTATTTAATTTGCACTCTTTACGACAGTAAACTAACAAAAAAATGATCATCGTTCATGAAGTTATTTTTTTTAATAAAACATGTTGCTTACATTAATCAAGGTCAAAACGAAAATACAAACTTTTTGGCATATTGGAACGCACTAAAAATCTCTTCTTTCTTTTTTCATGATTTTCTCTTGTCCTTTATTGTCCTTTTAGTTTGGTCGGTAAGCGCTGTATTTGCCTAACAACTTGAAGCGTTACGCAACAGCGTCCATACTCCATAGTTGTGTAATTGCTATACTAAGTGAAGCTTTTTGGCTTTTGTTTTAAACAAAAAGGTTTTCGGGTAAAGAGAAAGAAAAAGAAAGGAAATAGGACGTGCTTTTATCTTGAGAAATGGAGTAATAAATTGGTCTCTATACGAAATTTGACCAAACTAGCTGTTTGTTTTCTAATAATTCGGTATCCTGAACATATTAGCCTGATTAACTAGAATTTGTCACCTCGTTAGGCGCATTAAAGAAAGAATGCCCCATATGTATGATATTTTTTATTTTCATAATTCAAATTCTAAACTTCTAATTAAGAATGAAGGGATCTTCTACGACTTGTAATGGCGACTTGCAATTTTTACTTGATTTAGGACGCAGGTTTAGCATCTTATATGCTAAGTAAAGATAAGTGGAATGTAAATCAACTCATATATATTAATGAGAATTGAGTAATATTTTGGTTACTGAATTATTGTTTTATTTTACAGGAAAAAAAGTTAGTATTATTAAGTTTAATTTTGGACCCAATCATATTCAATTGAGCATATTTAACCTTTAATCGGTCAAAGAGTGATTTTGGACAAAACTCTAACCGGATATTATATCTTCCTTGTTGTATTTGTCAACTCCTTTTTTTTTTAATTGCAAAATGTTACACGAATGAAATAATAATCTCAATGATAAAATGAAACAAAAATGTGAAAACTTATGTGGAAATGTTATAAATATATTATATTATGGATGTTCATTTAGTACTCCGTTGTAAATAAGCTTCCTAAAGAAGCTTATCTATACGAGACTTCGCCGTAAATATGTTTATCTATTTAGTACTCTATTGAAAATAAGTCTCCTGAAGAAGCTTATCCTTTCAGTACCCCGTTATGGATAAATATCACACCCGGTAGAAGATTACCCATATCTAGTATAATGAGCTTATCCTTTCGGTACCCCATTATGGATAAACATTACCTCCGGTAGAAGATTATTCATATCTGGTATAATGAGCTTATCCTTTCGGTACCCCGTTATGGATAAACATTACCCCCGGTAGAAGATTGTCAATATCTGGAATAATGAACTTATCCTTTCGATACCCCGTTATGAATAAACATTACCCCTGATAGAAGATTATCTATATCAGCTTACACAGCAGCAGCTTGCAGAAGTCGCTTACACAACAACTTGCTTTCTTCTATAAATAGAGAAAATTTCAGTTCATTATGTACATAGGTTTGAAGTTTGAATAATATATCAGTTTCTCTCTATACTTGTCTTTACTTAACAATCTTTATTTTATAACACGTTATCAACACGAGACTCTGCCATCTCGAGAAAATACTTTAAAAGTATCAGAGGTACGAACTTTCTTTTTCTAAATAATGTCAAATCTTTCTAAACGTGAATTTGTAGCCCTGGATATATCGAGCAAATGCTACATGTCTTGGGTGCTTGATGCTGAAATTCATCTTGATGCTATGGGCCTAGCATACACCATCAAGGACAAAAATCAAGCATCAAACCAAGACTGTGCCAAAGCAATGATATTCCTACGCAATCACCTTGATGAAGGCTTGAAAATGGAATATCTCACTATTAAAGAACCAGTCATATTGTGGAATAATTTGAAAGATAGATATGACCACCTGAAGATGGTCGTTCTTCCACAGGCACTTATGATTGGACTCATCTAAGGCTACAAGATTTTAAATCTATCAGTGAATATAATTCTGCTATATTCAAAATTATTTCCCAATTGAAACTATGTGGTAATAATATTGCTGATCATGATATGTTGGAAAACAACTTTCACCACTCTTCATGCCTCGAATATGCTCTTGCAGCAGCAATATCGAGAGATGGGATTCAAAAAGTATTCTGAACTTATCTCACATCTTCTTATAGCCGAGCAATATAATGGGCTATTAATGAAAAACCATGAAAGTCGACCTACGGGTTCTTATCCATTCCCTAAAGTAAATGAGACGAACTTCTACCAAGCTAAGCGTAGGAGAGGATGTGGCCCCAGTCGTGGTCATAGCCGTGGTCGGGGAAGAAACACTAATCATGATAATAATAATAATGCACCAAAGAACCCTCCTCACCCCCAGCAGTGAAAAAGGAACGAACAAAAGCATGAAGTGGTGCAAGCAGCAAAGGCAGAAGATGCATGTTGTAGATGTGGAGGAAAAGGGCACTAGTCACGTACCTGTCGTACGCCAAAGTACCTGGTTGAGCTATATCAAGCCTCCCTGAAGAAGATAGAGAAAAATGCTGAAGCAAATTTTATTTCTGAAGATAATTTAGACTTTGTGCATTTGGATGTAGCTGATTACTTTGCATTCTCGGAAGGAGAAACAAGTCATGTGATCGGTGATGAATCTGTAAAAATATAAATATTTTAATTTTTGTTGTTTGTAGTAGATAGTTTGGTTATGCAATTGTTGTACATAAATAAAAGTTATGCCTTGATAATGATGTTTACTATCATATTTATTTTGTTTATGTCATTTTGAAGAAATTTTCTCTCATGATACAAGAAGTGTCTGAGAGATATTTGGTAGTACAAAATTTATCAAATGCTCCTGAAGAGCTAAATGTTTGTCTAGAAGACAAATAACACAAGTAGTGCCTGAATAATATTTGATTGTGGACAATAAATTGAAGGCTCCCGAAGAGCTTATATGCAAATTTGTCAATCATATTATATGATTGTGGTCGAAACATATATTGTAATAAACTTTACTAATACGAATGACTATCATACTGAGACTATAAATAATTGGAAGATTGAAAATCTTCATGTTTCCATAATCATAGGGGGTAAAATAATATGTATGTGAGAACTTACCCGCCTTATTTTTTAATTTATACTACATCATATATCACAGTAAATCAGAAGTTTATTAATGCAAAAGTTTATGCCATAGTAAACCAGAAGCTTACTGAGAGATAGCACATGCCATGATAAACTTGAAGTTTTCATTTGCCATTTTTAAATGAGCTATTTGAGAATTCAGATAAGCATATACTGAAGAACTAGAAGATTCTTCAGGAATTCTCTTGTGTTGCTTATTCTCGTAATAAATTGATTATACTAGCTAAAGTTGGGACTAAGACTCCTGAATTCTGGAATATATATAAAAGGTGAATATTGGCCCATTCACCTATCACGTGAACCATTAATAGATGCATATATGATATGGTTACATATGTGTTTATTGTCAACCTGCAGTTTGGCATTTGAAATTGCTTTTCTCAATTAAGAGCAAAATTTCCAGATTATGAAATCAAGATAGATCATCTTGATGATGCTGGTTTATATCCAAGCTAGTTTAGCATTGAATACCTCCTATTAATGGCTAAACTATTGCTTATGAGAACATAGCCTCATGTGTTGGTCTAAGATTTTCTAAATTGCATACAGCAACACTTGTATGCATCAGACCAACAATATATGATAAGTCCTCCCCTCACAATTGGTTTAGGATCAGAAACCAAATATTTTTACTATCTAACAACTTTTGATGTGTGATATATGATTAATTTCTCTACCACAATGCACAAAGATAGGTTTTCCAAAGAAGATTGAGGATATGTGTTAGTTTTTTTTAACATTTGGGGGATGAACTAAACAGCTGAAAAATATGCTAAATGAATCGAATTATCATTAATATGATTCTCACTTAGAAGATAATTCAAGTCAAATGCCAGAAGCATTTGCTGATTCAAAATTAAATACCATATTCCAGCTGCAAATGCTCCTATTAAAATTAAAGTCCCTGAAGGATAAAGTTTACTGCACGCATGAAGCGTAGTAAACCGATCAGTTCCGAAGGTAACAATCCTTGGAAAATGATCAAAATGATCATAATAAGGAGGAAATAAGCTCTGGAAGAGCCCACAACATAACATTTCACGAAACTCCAGAAGAAGTTCAGGTACCTGAAAATAAAGAAAGTGATCAGATCTCAACAAGTTATGTCGCTTATGAACTGATACAAAATGATCGTCGACGATATATTTGATACAATATAGTTCATAATATTGTAAAAGATTGTGAGGATCGGACCTGTAGTTCAAACACCTGAAGATGTCATGCCATCTAAATACAAATCATAACCAATATGACTCATTTGATTAAGTCTATATGAAAATCCCTGAAGGATTTAAAATGCCTGAAGCAAATCCAATATCTCGGGAAATATATTCAATAAGATTACAAAGATCTTTGTATGATTTAAAGCAATCCTGGCGTATGTGGTATAATCGCCTTAGTGAATATTTGCTGAAAGAGGGTTACATAAATAATGTTATTTATCCATATATTTTGGCATTAGAATTTGTTATACTTGCTGTTTATGCTGATGACATAAATCTTGTTGGAACTCTAGAAGAGCTCCAAAAGGCAATTGAATATCTTAAGAAAGAATTTGAGATGAAAGATCTTGGAAAGAATAAACTTTGTCTTGATCTGCAAATTAAATATTTAGCAGACGAGATCTTTATCCATCAATCTGCCTATACAGAAAGGATCTTAAAATGCTTTTACATGGACAAAGCGCACTCATTGAGTACACCAATGGTTGTTTGATCACTTGAAGTGAATAAGGATTTGTTCCGACCTCCAGAAGAGGATGAGGAACTCCTTGGTCCCGAAATACCTTATCTTAGTGAAATCGGTGCACTTATGTATCTTGATAATGCTACAAGGCCTGACATAGCATTTTCTGTTAATTTACTAGCAAGATATAGTTATTCCCCTACACGGAGACATTGGAATGAGATTAAGCATATATTGCGATATTTAAAGGGAACACTTGATATGGGTTTATTTTATTCTAACAAAGGTAGTGTAGATCTTGTTGGTTATGTGTAACGACCCGGCCGTTCGTTTTGAGTGTATTCGCCCCGATCCCCTATTTACTGTTTCTCCCGTACCTTTTTCTGCTTATTTGACTTATCGGGAGGTTTTATTTTTGGGGTTCGGAGTGTTTTGGGATACTTAGTCCCTAAAATGGGAGCTTAAGTTTTAGGATTTTGATAGTAGTCGGAACTGTGTAAAGACGACTCCGGAATGGAGTTTTGTCAGTTCCATTAGCTGCGTTGGGTGATTTTGGACAAAGGGTTTGTCCGAATTGTGTTTTGGAGGTTTGTAGCTCATTTAGGCTTGAAATGGCAAAAGTTAATTTTTTGGAGATATTGACCGGTAGTGGACATTTTGATACTGGGGTCGGATTCCGATTCCGGAAGTTGGAGTAGGTCCGTAATGTTGAATATAACTTGTGTGCAAAATTTGGGGTCAATCGGACGTGGTTTTGTTGGTTTCGACATCGATTGTCGAATGTGGAAGTTTCAAGTTCTTAAGTTTGAATCGGAGAATAATTTGTGATTTTAGCGTTGTTTGATATGGTTTGAGAGCTCAACTAAGTTCGTATGGCATTTTAGAATTAGTTGGTATATTTGGTCGAGGTCCCTGGGTCCTCGGGTGAGTTTCGAGTGTTTAACGGATTGACTTTGGGACTTATGCAATTGTTAGAGCTGCTGCACTTGGTGTAATCGCACCTGCGCACTTTGGGCCGCAGGTGCGGCGCCGTAGAAGCGGCCATGGAGCCACAGGTGCGGCCATAGATCTGCAGAAGCGGACGCGCAGAAGTGGAAGTGGAGCGCAAATGCGGGCTCGCAGAAGCGGCCCTTTGTCGCAGATGCGGACCTAGCCCCCCTTAAGTGATTTTGCACCTGCGATAGAATTTCCGTAGGTGCGGTTGAAGGCTCGCAAAAGCGAGATTTCGGGGCACAAAAGAGGAAAAAATTGAGGGTTTGATTCATTTTTTCATTTTTGGACTTGGGAGCTCGAGAATTGGCAATTGTTCGAGGGATTTTCAGACAGAGCTTTGGGGTAACGATTCGTAACTCGATTTTGGTTGTATTTCATTAATCTATAGTTATTTCCTCCATTTAATTTCGGATTTGGATTGAAAATTTGGAAAAATGGGGGAAGAGTTCCCTAACCGAATTTCTGAGTTTTGATTGGGATTTAGACACCGGATTTGTATAATTTTGGTACGAGTGAACTCGTGAGTGAATGGGTGTTCGTATTCTTTGACTTTTACCCGATTTCGAGACGTGGGCCCGGGTCGACTTTTTAGGAAGGATTTCGAATTTTTTATTAAAATCTTGATTTCATTAATTAGATTAGTCTATTTTAGTTATATTTATAATATGTAATTATTTTTGGCTAGATTTAGGCCATTCGGAGTCGGATATTCATGGAAAAGGTATTTTATAACGACCAGACTTGTCGTTTTAAGAATTAACGCCTCGTTCGGCGACTTAAGGTCTTGAGCAACTTCATAATAAGTATTATCACCCGCGGGTGTGGTCGAGTTTGATTTTTCGGAAGATTCGTAATTATTAAAATAAATAATCCTTAATTAGAAGCTTAAATGAAAAGAGTTGACCAGAGAGTTGACTTTTGAGCAAATGACTCTGGAATGGAATTTTGATGGTGTCAATAGCTCCATGTGGTGATTTTGTACTTAGTAACGTGTCCGGAAATTATTTGGAGGTCCATAGTGGAATTAGGCTTGAAATGACAAAAGATGAATTTTTGGAAAGTTTGACCGGGGGTGACTTTTAGATATCGAGGTCGGAATCCGATTCTGGAAATTGAAATAGGTCCGTTATGTCATTTATGACTTGTGTACAAAATTTGAAGTCATTCCGAATTGATTTGATGTGTTTCGGCACAAGATATAGAATTTGAAAGTTCAAAGTTCATAGATTTTGATTTGAGGTGTGATTCGTCGTTTTGATATTGTTTGATGTGGTTTGAAGCCTCGACTAAGTTCGTATTGTATTTTGGGACATGTTGGTATAATTGGTTAAGGTCCCGAGGGCCTCGGGTGGATTTTGGAAGGTTAATGGAATGGATTCGGACAAAAATGGGCTGCTGGAATTTTTCTGCTGCACAAGCTGTTTTTGGACAGCAACTGGTACAATCACAGAGCCGATTTTGGAAGCTTATATCTCGTAATTCATAAGGAATCAGAAAATTATCAATACATAAAAGTTGTAGTATTTCGATTCTAGTTTCCAGAAAGTTAAATCATTCATCATTTGGACATTTGTACATAAAGTTATGATCGATTGAAAGAAGTCTGGTGCAAGTAAGTTTTGGTGTGAACTTTTAGTGACGGAAAATGAACTTTTAGTGACGGATGGGCAGAAACTTAAGGACCAAAAATGGTTATTTCCTTCATTTCGTTTTGGATTTTTGGAGCACGGTTCTTAGGCGATTTTTGGGCGATATCCACGGGAAAATATTGGGGTAAGTGTTTCTTATCCTATATTGATTATATTTCATGATTTCATACTCATTTACATCATGAATCTGTGAATTTATAGAAGAAAAATCAAGATTTTTGTAAAATCTTCCAAAAACAAAAATTTGAGATTTGGAGGTCGAGTTGTTATCGGAATTTGATAAAATTAGTATGGGTGGACTCGTAATTGAATGAATTTTTGGATTTTGTGAGTTTTGTTGGATTCCGAGATGTGGGCCCCACAAACGATTTTTGAGTTAAATTTCGGATTTTGTTGGAAAATTAGTTTTTTCATATGGAATTAATTCCTATAATTAGTATTGACTAAATTGAATCAATTTCAATAGATTTGAGCTGTTCGGAGGATTTATTCAAGCAAGACGGCTATTTTGAAATATCTGCATAACTTCAAGAAGGTAAGTATCTTGCCTAACCTTGAGTCGGGGAAATTACCCCTTAGGCATTGAGTCTTATGTGAAAATTGTATAATTGAAAACCATGTATGCGAGGTGACGAGTACGTACTTGGTTTATATGTGTATATTATATCGGTTGAAATTCGTAGACGCCCTTAAGTATTAAATTGGAAAATTGTTGTAACTTATTAAATCCCTTATTTGTCATGCCTCATTCCTTATTTGCCGAGGTTGTTTTTATATGATAATTTGGTGTGATTGTCACTTGACTTTTACGTGAACTCTGTGTTTGTTTGAGTTGCCATTTTTATAGAAAACACTTTCATTATTGATTTTACCTATAGATAATTTAAATAGAAAATTTAGTTAATAAGATGAATAAATCTATTTATTTCTTGAAGTTGTGATTTAAAAGAGGTGTTGTTCCTTGATGAATTACTTTTCAATTCACGTTGTTAAAAATTTGGTATTGAATTAAAAAAGCCATGAATCATATTGAGGCAAAGTGCCAAATTGTGAAATATTATTCGGTTGAGTTGTTCACTCCCGAACATTTTGTTAAGATGTTGTACATATTATGATCGAGTCGTGGGCTCCTTATTATGAAAAAATAATGTATTGTTGATTTCAGTGAAAAGTTATAATATTTGAGCACTTGATGTGCAATTTGTGATATGTTGTAATATTTGAGCACTCGATGTGCAATTTGTGATATGTTGTAATATTTGGGCACTTAAGGTGCAAGTTGTATTATGCTGTGATATTTGGGCACTTGAGGTGCGATTTGTGAGATAATGGTGGCTTGAAACGTGTGGCTAGTAGGGGAACTACTAGAAGTCATGTAGTGATATAAGGTCAGGGTGTTGAAACGCATGCAGTGAGATAAGGGTGGCTTGAAACGTGTGGCTAATAGGGGAACTACTAGAAGTCATGCAGTGTGATAAGGGTAGCTAAAACGCGGGATGGTATTTCGGGAAAAATAATTTCTTTAAAATTAAATGTGAAGGCTCCCGCAGTTATATAAAGAAATGAGATATTGTGAATTTATTTATGATTTGGGACTACAAGGCGGTACCTTGGGAGTGCTCTGTTGATATTTCTTTATTTATGTTCTTGTCTTGGGTGATTTTGTTTCATTTAATATGTAAATTTCTGTCTTCTTCCATGATATACTAGTTGACTTTATTATTATGTGTTTTGTGCTCCTAGTTGTATTGTGTTTGCTTTGGCATTTTAGCACGAAACTCTGAAGAAGTATATTTCTTACTAATTTTCGATGATTGAGTTGATTTAAATAAAAGAAATTATTATTATTATGTTTTACATTAAATAGTTTTACATCTAAATCAATAGTTTATCTGATGCTTTAATTTAGGTATAATGTTATTTTCTTCACCCAAATGATTTCTAAAATAAATTTATTTCTTTGTTGATTTCTTACTTGATTTAAAAATTATAAATTCACTTTAGTGGAAATAAATTGATCATGTGGATCTTATATACATTGATATTATTGGCACGTGAGTTGTCCGTGCAGTTGTGATAGAAATATGGGCACGAGGTGCCGTGGAAATATGGAAGTGGGTCGAGACCCGTATTTTTATGATTATTAAATGAGGTGTCATACATTGACTTTTATTTGAGGGAATTATATTTCAAAAATATTATTTGAAAGAATTATAGTTGAAAAACATTTATTTGAAGGGAGTATATTTGAAATATATATTTATTTGATAAGGTTATATTCTAAGAATTTTTAGTGAAAAACATATATTTGAAAGATTTATACTTGAAGTACTTACATTGGAAAGAAGTATATTTGAGGGACTTGATTGATTGGTTGTATTTGTGTTCCTTATTCGTTTGAGCAATATTTATGGTGTTCTTGTTGCCTTGTTGTTTACATCATTTATTTATTCTTGTTGTCATCATTACCATTTGTTTCTATTATTATTATTATATACTGCTACACTGCACAGGTTAATTGATTAGTGAGTGTCTTGACTGTATCTATTATTATTATTATTATTATTATTATTACTATTATTATTATTATTATTATTATACTGCTACACTGCACAGGTTAATTGATTAGTGAGTGTCTTGACTGTACCTCGTCACTACTCAACCGAGGTTAGTCTTGATACTTACTGGGTACCGACCGTGGTGTACTCATACTACACTTCTGTATATTTTTGTGCAGAGCCAGGTATAGAAGCTATCGGGCTCGGATAGAGTTAAAGTATGATCGCAAGGATTCAAGGTAGAGCTGCTTGGTCGTCCCAGTCCCTTGAAATCTTTTCATTTTATTGTACTGTTAATTATTAATCAAACAGTATTGAGTATTCGATCCTTGAGATCATTTCATATATTCAGTTAGAGTTCGTGACTCAGTACTACCAGTCTTGGGAGGTTGCTATATTCATATTTTTTCCGATGTTGGTTTTGATTATCTATTTAATTCAGTTTCGTTAAAAAAATAAAATGGCTTCGAAATGTAATGAAAATCGGCTTACCTAGTCTTAGCGATTAGGTGCCATCACGACGCCTGTGGTGGGCTTTTGGGTCGTGACACATTCTTACTGATTGATTGAGCTTGGTTCGAGGTAAGTGGCTTGCCTAACCTTGTGTGGGGGAACTCCCCTTAGGATTTGATACTGTTTTTGATATATGAGCTCCGTGTACGTGAGGTGAAGAGTGCGTACACAGGCTATTGTTGCAAAACTCTATTTTCATTAAGTAAAATACCTGTCTTCCTTTAACTGAGCTACACTAGCATATGAATTTATCCTGTTTAGTCTAGAATATCATGTCTACGTATCTTAATTGCTTATGTGAACTCTGTGCAGCATGCTTAGTGAATTTCTTATTTCTTCCTTGACTGGTACTTAGTCTAAATCGTAAGATTTCATGATGTAGTTGTATTTCTATGATTTGCGCTGCATATTTACTTTGGGACTACGAAACGGTATTCCGGTAGATCTCCCTATTTTGTATATTTACTTTGGGACTAAGAAACGGTATTCCGGTAGATCCCCTTGCTCTGCATATTTACTTTGGGACTACGGAACGGTATTCCGGTAGATCCCCCTACTCTGCATATTTACTTTGGGACTACGGGACTGTATTCTGGTAGATCCCCCTGTTTTGCATATTTACTTTGGGACTACGGAACGATATTCCGGTAGATCCCTCCTATTTTGCACATTTACGTTTGGGAGTACGAGACGGTATCCTGGGAGATCTTCTATTGTTATTTTCTCTGTACTGAGCTTTTGACTTGCTATGATTTTATTCTTGTTAAATTTCAGTACTTATTTTTACTGCAATATTTTATTATGTCTTAGTTATTATATATATATATATATATATATATATATATATATATATATATACCAGTAGGATCCTGACCTGATCTCGTCACTACTCGACCAAGGTTAGGCTTGACACTTACTAGGTACCGTTGTGGTGTACTCATGCGACTCTTCTGCACATGTTTTGTATGCAGATCTAGGTATTTCTTATCAGCCTCGCTACTAGGTGAGAGTGCTTGCTGCTGTATGGAGACTTCAAGGTATATCTGCCGCGTTCGCAGACCTCGGAGTCCTCCTCTATTCCCTCCTATCTCATTTACCTTCTTTACTTCAGTTATTAGACTATGGTATAAAGAGATACTAGTTTCCTTCTATAGCTTGTGACTTATGATATTTCGGGTTTTAGGAATATTGTGTATTACTGTATTAATGGCTATTGTACATGCCAAGCGGCATTGTTACCAGTCATTTAGATACCGGTTGCATATAGTTGTTAAGTTTTACTTCCATTTTGTTATTTCCGTATTTCGTTAGGCTTACCTAGTCGTAGAGAATAGGTGTTGTCACGGCGTCTTACGGAGGGAGAATTGGGTTGTGACATTATGCAGATGCAGGTTATTTATCTGATCCACATAAAGCTCGATCTCAAACCGGGTACATGTTTACATGTGGAGATACTGTCATATCATGGCGCTCCACAAAGCAATCTATTGTTGCTACTTCTTCAAATCATGCTAAGATAATAGCTATTCATGAAGCAAGTAGGGAATGCGTATGATCGGGATCAGTGATTCATTTTATTCAAGGAAAATATGGTTTGGAATGTGATAAAAGATCCATAATTTTATACAAAGACAATGCTGCATGCATAGCCCAATTAAAGGGGAAATTTATAAAAGGAGATAAATGGTTACATTTATGTGCAACAAATCCGTTCGAGTGACAATCCGACAGATTTATTCACTAAATCTTTGCCAACTTCAACTTTTGAGAAGATGATATACAAGATTGGAATGTGAATACACAAATATTTGAAACATGATTTTTATCAGGGGGACTAAAATATGCGCTATACTCTTTTTTCCTTACTAAGGTTTTTCCCACAAGGTTTTCCTTATAAGGTTTTTGTAAACAACTAGTTATGCGTAATTACTAAATATGTGTACTCTTTTTTCTTCACTAGGATTTTTTTCCACGGGTTTTTTCCTAGTAAGATTTTAATGAGGCACATTATCTTTTAATGAACATCCAAGGGGAGTGTTATAAATATATTATATTATGGATGTTCATTTAGTACTCCGTTGTAAATAAGCTTCCTGAAAAAACTTAACTATATGAGACTTCGCCGTAAATATGTTTATCTATTTGGTACTCTATTGAAAATAAGTCTCCTGAAGAAGTTTATCCTTTCAGTAACCCATTATGGATAAACATCATACTCGGTAGAAGATTATCCATATCTGGGATAATGAGCTTATCCTTTCGGTACCCCGTTATGAATAAACATTACCCCCGGTAGAAGATTATCCACATCTGGTATAATGAGCTTATACTTTCGGTATCCCATTATGGATAAACATTATCTCCAGTAGAAGATTATCCATATATGGTACAATTAACTTATCCTTTAGTATCCCGTTATGGATAAACATTATCCCGGTAGAAGATTGTCTATATCTGGTATAATGAGCTTATCCTTTCAGTTCATTATGTACATAAGTTTGAAGTTTGAATAATATATCATTTTTTCTCTGTACTTGTCTTTACTTAATAGTCTTTATTTTATTATTGCGGAAAATCTTTCTTTAGCGATAATCAGCGAAAAATCTTTCTTTATTACTTACTATTGTTCCTTTGTTGTTTATAGGAAATTTAAGACAAAAGCGAAAACAGAAAAAAGAGCATAAAATCTTCCTTAAGCATGAGATAAAAGGTCAAACTAGCCAAACTAGGGTCAAATTTTGCTTAAATTGACGTATAATATGCATGCACGTTTTTTAATGTTACTCATTTCATCTCATTTGGAAAAAAAGAAAGAAAGAAAATATACGGTAAACAACGTGACATAATTACAGGGCGGCTCAATAAAACTGATGGCCTAAAGCCAAATCTTAATAAAAAGTTCAATTTTTTTTTTAAGTTATAAATATTATTATTTTAAGTTTGTTTTCTTAACTTTTTAGATAAAAAGCTATTAACAATCTTTTTCTTTTTATTATTTGTTGCAATATATATATATATATATATATATATATATATATAAAGAGAGAGAATATTTGAAAGAGATAATTTTTTAATCTCACGTAAGTTTTTATTTAAAAGCTTATTTTCGCATATGCAACTATTACAAGAATTGTTAATATTATTCTATAAACAATATATGCATTTGAAAAATAATTAAATTTTTTTATTTGATTGAGTATATCGATTAAAAATTTATTTTTTGCTTGTACTGTTTTTCTTAATATTTTTAAATCGAAAAATATGTCTAAACCATCAATATTGGAGTGCCTATTATGTTTAAAGGAATTTCCGCGGTTTAAGTGATGTTTCTTTATGCTCTCATCACCTAGTGATCTCAATATTGTACCACTAAAATAGAAAACCAAAGATACTCTTTATACGCTTTGAATTGTTCAAATTAATTTTGAAGTTTTCTTCTCCCTTTTTATTAAATAATTATACTTTTTACTTAAAAATACTCAATTTTTAGAAAAAAATAATTCATAAACCTACTGAGGGTAAAAACAAAAGGGGCCCCAAAACTTTTGGAGCCTAAAGCGCCTGCTTCACTTGCTTTACCCAAAAGCCGGCACTGCATAATTATTTGTATGGTTATAAATCATGTAGTTAAAATAGGAGTGTCAAATGAGCGGGTTATGTTGAATTTGAAAATTAAAAATGAGTTAAACTAATAAGTGGGAATGCCACACCCAAATTTTAGTTACTCGGGCTAAGTGCATTAGGTCAAGTGTAACGACCTAACCGATTATTTTGAGTCCTAGCATCTCGTTCTACGATTTAAGACCTTGAGTACGTTCATATGATATTTTATGACTTGTATATATGGTTGGTTTGGGTCCTGAGAGGTTTACAAGTGATTTGGAACACTTAGTTCCTAACTAGAGGCCTAAAGTTAAGAGAGTTGGCCAAAGACAATATTTTGAGTAAACAAGTTCAGATTCATAATTTGATGGTTCCAATAGGTTAGTATGATAATTTTAGACATATACATATATCTGGATTAGGACTCGAAGGGCTCGAGTGCACTTAGGTACTATTGCATGAAAATTGGGAGTTTAAGTTTCATAAGTTTGACTTGAGAGTTGACTTTTAGTTGCATTATTTGCCTTTGTGTTTTAAGCATTTGGACAAGTTTATATAGGGTATTTAGACTTGTCGCGATAGTTTGGAGGGAAACCGAGGGGTTCAAATGAGTTTCAGCGCGTTAGGAACAAGATTTCAAAGATTTAAAGTATTGCTATGTGATTTTTGTTCTTAACATAACTTCACAAGAAAACTACTCTAAATCTATAGCGAATTTGATAAAGATACTTTGATAAGAGTTGTATCCCTTTGAATCTAGTTTCTATAAATTTAAACAATTTTTTTCTAGCATCAGTATAAAATAAAATGACTATTTTAGTGAAGGGTGGTATTGTTATTATTACCGGAAGTCTACAGTAAAATTTTCTACACTTGTGTATATAACATTGTTTCGTATCTTAGGAGCTAGGAAGATCGGATTGGGGTGATTTTTAAGAGAATTTTTATCTGCTTCATTGGGGTAACTAATTCTAATATAGATCAATGGTTTATATATGAATCTATCACTAGATAAATATAAAATCATGAATTTGAACAAAAAAAATTAAAGTTTTTGTCCAAACCTTATGCAATACCTCATAAGTTAAATGAAGACATAATAGTTATTTGGCCAAACTAGTTGAACAAAAAAATTATTAATAAAAAAGAGATTAGGGTCGAAGCCACTACGAGATTAACAAGAAGAAAAAGGGTTAGGTATTGATGATAATAGAAATATCAGAGGGTTTTTCTTTACAGTTCCCAACAATTCTTCTACATAATTGTCACGATCCCAAAATTTCACGGAGCCATGATGGTGCCTAACACCGCTTGCTAGGGGCAAGCCAATAACATATATGGGAAATTAAACTTCAACAATGATAAGAAATAGTCTCGGATAGTGGAATAACATGAATAACTGATATCATAATAACAATACAACTGAAACCACCCAAATTCTGGTGTGAACGAATGCATGAGCTATGTAAAATGCAAATACAAAGTCCGAACAACATAGAATGTTATTTGAAAGACTAAAAAGTAATAACATAAGATAAAAAAGGAGATTTAAACGCACGCGAATGGAACAACAGTGCTACCTCAAAATCTCCAAGCAAATCCGAATAAACAGATTACTAGCAACCACCGCTATCAGAACACTTGGATCTGCACATAATGTGCAGAGTGTAGTATGAGTACAACTGTAGCGACCCGATATATCGTTTTGAGAAATTGCACTTCGCTCGGAGTTTTGAGAGCTTAAGCATCTCCGTATGATATGTTATGACTTGCGTAAATCGTCAGTGTTGGTTTTCAAGTTATCCGAAATCGATTTGAAAGGATAAACTTCAAGCTTCAAGCTTTAAGTTGGAAGAATTGACTAAGGTGAATTTTTGGGTAAACGGTCTAGGAATCGGGATTTGAAGGTTCCAGCAGGTTCGTATGATAATTTCGGACTTGGGCGTATGTTCAGATTGGGTTTTGGATAACCCGGGAGCATTTTGGCGCCTATTGTGGAAGTTAGCATTTTGAAAAAAATTTATCATATTTGGGCTGAAGTGCATTTCAATGTTATCGATGTCCGTTTGGGATTCTGAATCTGAGAATAGCTCCGTATGGTGATTTTGGTTTTGGGAGCGTGTCCGAAAATGAATTTGGAGGTCCGTAGGTCATTTTGGAGTCGTTTGGTAAAAGTTAGAAATTTGAAGATTTTTGAGAAGTTTGACCGGAAGTGGACTTTTTGATATCGGGGTCGGAATCTGATTTCGGAAGTTAGAGCAGGCCCGTAATGTCAAATGTGACTTGTGAGCAAAATTTGAGGTCAACCGGAGTTGATTTGATATGGTTCGGACGCTCGGTTGCGATTCTAGATGTTCTTGAAGTTTAGTTGATCTTCATGCATTTTGGCGTCCGTTTTGTTGTTTTAGAAGTTATTTTGATGATTTGAGCACGCGAGCAAGTTCGTGTTGTGTTTCTAGACCAGGGTAAATGATTGGTTTGGAGCCCCGAGGGCTCGGGTGAGTTTCAGATTAGTTTCAGATTTATTCTTCATAAATTTTGATTGCTGGTACTGGTATCATCGCATTTGCGATGTATTGGTCGCAAATGCGATGACCGCAATTGAGAAGCAGCCATCGCATTTGCGAAGTTTGGGTTGCTGGGGAGAGTTCGCATTTGCGAAGAACTCTGCCGCATTTGCGAAATTTTTGCCTTCGCATTTGCGATGTATAGGGTCGCAATTGCGACCAAAGCAGGAGGCCTTCCAGTTCGCATTTGTGATACATTGTTTGCATTTGCGAGGGTCGCATTTGCGAACCCCCTGTCGCAAATGTGACATCTGTAACCTGTTAAGTACTGAGAATTCCGAGACTTAGCTTCATTTGAGTATATTTTGAACCCTAGGTCCGAGAAGAGGCGATTTTGTGAAGGTATTTTCATACCAAATCATTCGGTAAGTACCTTTAATCATTTTCCAACTACATTTCATGATTATATATTTGATTTAATATCAAATTCATGAGAATCTAAAGGAAAATTTGGGGAAAATTGTAAAATCTTACAAAATGCAAAATGATGATTTGAAGGACAAATTGGTATCGGAACTTGATAATTTTAGTATGGTTGAATTCGTACCAGAATGGGTATTTGGGTTTTGCAAATTTTATCGGGTTCCGAGGTGCGGGCTCAGGGAGTTGACTTTTATTGACTTTTTAGAATTTGAATAAAAATCACACCTTTATTAATTGAAGTTGTTTTCCCTTGCATTGTGTGATGTATTTAAGTCGTCTTTGACTAGATTGAGCCGAGCGGGGGTGAATTGTTAAAGGAAAATCTAAATTGAGTATTGAATTAGCCGCATTGAGGTAAGTATTTTTCCTAAGTTTATTGAGGGAAGTTTTCCTCCTATTTGTCATTATTTTCCACATGCGGGGGTGATACATATATGAGGTGACAAGCGTATATGTATGTGCCAGGGTTAATCATGCTCGGAGGGGGGGAGGGTGGATTACGTTACATTTATGGTTGTAGAATTTCGCGATCTCTTGCTTTATGCCTTACTTGACTCTTAGAAACTAAGAACATAATATTAAATGATAGAAATCAAGACTTAGCTTATTATAACTTGATCAATTTAATGGAAATTCTGAGAATACATTGGTGTGTTTAATTCGGTCATCAATATGCATAATCATTAATATATTGCTACGACCGATATTCTTGAGATACTAGATTCTATACTTGTGTTGTAGATCATTTGTGAAATTTGTTGGAATACTTGAATAAAAAGGTTCTTGTGGGTTTATTGAACTATTTTCGGCTTGGAAGATTGTGATTGGGATTCATAAATATTCGTTTAAACACTCCCCTTGACGTTATTTATGCTTCCTGCCTTGTTTGTCATTGATATACATATGCTTGGTAAGGAAGAGTGTAAAGCACAAAGGGTGATGTCGTGCCTTTATTTATGCATTATCATGTGAGGGAGAGTGTAAAGTACGAAGGGTGATGTCGTGCCATATTATTGAGAGTAAAAGCATGAAGGGTGATGCCGTGCCATATTATTGAGAGTAAAAGCACGAAGGGCGATGCCGTGCCATAACATTATGAGTAAAAGCACGAAGGGTGATGCCGTGCCATGTTATGTGAGTAAAAGTACGAAGGGTGATGCCGTGCCATTGTATTGATATTATTACGCTTTCATGTTATGGTGAGTTCATGGCACGAAAGGTGTTTCCGTGCAAGTGAGGACGAGAGACATGCATTATGTTGTGATATCTCTTTCTTGCAGATATTTTTATGTCTTTACCAGGAGTTGTTGTTATCGTGTTCATGGTTCTTATGTGATATGTTGTTACTGCTCTGTCTTATCCTCTATCACCTTTGTTGTCATGTTACCTTGTGTCACGACCCAAAACTAACCCCTGTCGTGATGGCGTCTATCGTGAAACTAGGCAAGCCGACTAATTTTCAAAACAAACCGATATTTTCATTTTAAAGATAATTTCAAGGTTATTTAACATAAAACCTCCATTTAAAGAGTTCAAATCAAAGAAAAACAGAAGTGCGGAAAAGAAAAGCCTGACATCGGGTTGTCACTGCTCATGAGCATCTGCTAAAATCTATCTAACAATATCAAGGCTAACTCAGCCTGAAAAATATATAAATATAACTAGAGGAAGATAAGAGGGAGAAGAGCAGGTGCTGCGATCGCCAAATAGCTACCTTGCTATCTCCAAGAAGATCTGCAACCAGAACACTCAATAACCGCTACCGTGTCTAGCTATACCTGAATCTGCACACAAGGTGCAGGGAGTAATGTGAGTACGCCAACTCTGTAAGTAACAACAATAAATAAAGACTAAGCAGTAGTGACGAGCAATAAAGCATATAACATCTATATCAGGAAATCTCAGTAAAATACCACATGCTTTTAAAATCAGGATTTGAATCAAACATCTCGTTTAAACCTAGTTCCAGTAAAAATCATTTAAAGATATTTTTCTAACAGTTTTTCAAACGAAGGCTCAATGCAAAAGTGAGCAAAAATGATGAAATCATAAATAGCCCCCCGGGCAAAACATCATTCATATACAGCCCCTTGGGCAAACCTCACAGTCACTCTTGCCACTCGGGCATACCTCACAATCGCTCATGCCTTCCAGTCACTCAGCACTCGGCACTCGCACTCAGTAGGTACCTGCGCTCACTGGGGGTGTGTACAGACTCCGGAGGGGCTCCTTCAGCCCAAGCACTATAATCTGCATGGACAACTCACGTGCGATAATAATAAAGTATGCTGCAGGAGGGCAATCCCGATCCACACTCATCCTCACAAATCAAGCCACTCGGGCATTTCAGTAAAACAGGGCATTCGGCCCAAAATATTTATGTGCATCAAAATAGAGTCATAAAACTGAGTTATGCGGTAAACAAGAATAAACATGACTAAGTATAGATTTTCAATCAAAAACAATGAGAGGATGGTAAGAAACAGCCTCTAAGGGTCCAAACAGCATTGGCGCAAGGCCCAAATATGGCATTCAGCCCAATTTACAAAAATTCTTTCTAAAACATATAAGTATCATATGGTTTCAACAAAGTATGCAACTTTACAGTTGCTAAGGGACGGACCAAGTCACAAATCCCCAATAGTGCACGCCCACACGCCCATCACCTAGCATGTGTGTTACTAAAAATAGTAGAATGATACAAAATCCGGGGTATCATACCCTCAAGACTAGATTTACAATCGTTACTTACCTCAAACCGGACAAATCTCTAACCCGCAATGATCGTGCCTCTAGACTCGGCCTCAAAATGCTCCGAATCTATTCACAATCAGTACAATACCATCAATATGCGCTAATGGAATAAATTCCACAAGAAAAACTATAAAATTAGACCAAAACCCGAAATTGGCTCAAACCTGGCCTCTGGGCCCACATCTCGAAATACGACAAAATTTACAAAACTAGAAAGCTCATTCACTCACGAGTCTAACCATACCAAATTCATCAAAATCCGACATCGTTTGGTCCTTCAAATCCTTAAATTACTCTCCAAAACTTTCAAGCCCTAACCTCTCATTTTCACAAATTACCATGATTAAAACAACGGTAAATCACCATATATACAAGTATTAGGGCTCAAGTAACTTACCTCAACGAAATCCCCTTGATTCCCTCTTCAAACCTCTCCCAAAAGCTCCAAAAACCGAGTTGAAATTGTGAAGAATGACCAAAATTCGCGAAGGGTTCTATTTATGGTTTCTGCCCAGGTTTTTCGCACCTGCGGCCATTTTCTCGCACCCGCGCGAACTCACCTACGCTCTAAGAAGCCGCACCTTCGCAACTCACATAATCACCCAGATTACGCACATGCGGACCCCTTCCTCGCACCTGCGGACTCGCATCTGCGGTCCCAGGTGCGCATCTGCGAAACCAGTCCAAACTTCTCATCTCCGCACCTGCGGGCTCGCAGATGCGGCCAATTCTTCGCACCTGCGTTCCCAGCCTTGGCCCTGTGTCTCCCGCACCTGCGCATTCCCCACGCGCACCAGCGGCCTCGCACCTGCGACCCTTTCTTCCGCAGGTGCGGAAATAGCAGAAGTAGCAGCTCCAGCTGCAATTTCCAACTTCAACAAATCCGTTAACCACCCGGAATTACCCCGAGGCCCTCGGGACCTCAACCAAAAATACCAAAAAGTAATATATCAACATACCAATTTAGTCGAACATTCGAATCACTCAAAACAACATCAAATCATCAAATTACCGTCAGATTCAAGCCTACGAACTTCTAAATTTCCAAATTCGGCAACCGATGCCAAAACCAACCAAACCATGTTCGAATGACCTCAAATTTTGCACACACGTCACAAATGACACTACGAACCTACTCCAACTTCCGGAATTTCATTCCGATCCCGATATCAAATTTTGCACTGCCGACTGAAATCGTCAAATTTCCAATTTCGCCAATTCAAGCCTAATTCTACTACGGACCTCCAAATCACATTTCGGACGTACTTCAAAGTCCAAAATCACCTAACGGAGCTAACGGAACCATCAGAATTTGAATCTGATATCGTTTACATATAGGTCAACATCCGGTTGACTTTTCCAACTTAAGTTTCTACTTAAGAGACTAAGTGTCTCAATTCACTTCGAGTTCCTTTCGGATCCGAACCAACTAACCCGATATAACATAATATAGTTGAATAATACAAAAAGAAGTAGAAATGGGGAAAACGGGGCTATAACTCTCGAAACGACCGGCCGGGTTGTTACAACCTCCCCCTCTTAAACATCCGTTTGTCCTCGAACGGGTCTAGAAACATACCTGGAGTCTCAAATAGGCATGGATATCTGCTCCGCATCACCCACTCGGTCTTCCAGGTAGACTCCTCCACATGCTGACCTCTCCATTGCACCTTCACTAAAACTATATCCTTTGACCTCAACCTTCGAATCTGCCAATCCAAAATAGCCACCGGCTCCACATCATAAGTCATATCAACTTCCAACTGAACCGTGCTGAAATCCAAAACATGGGACGGATCTCCAATATACTTCCGGAGCATGGAAACATGAAACACTGGATGCACACTCGACAAGCTGGGTGGCAAGGCAACCTTATAAGCCACATCCCCTATTATCTGAAGCACCTCAAAAGGCCCAATGAACTGGGGGCTCAACTTACCCCTCTTCCCAAACCTCATAACACCCTTCATGGGTGATACCTTCAGCAAAGCCTTCTCCCCAACCATAAAAGACACATCACGGACCTTCCTATCCGCGTAGCTCTTCTGCCTAGACTGCGCCGTGCGAAGCCGCTTCTGAATCACTTTCACCTTATCTAATGCGTCCTGGACCAAGTCTGTACCTAAGAGCCTAGCCTCACCTGGCTCAAACCATCCAACAGGAGATCTACACCTCCTCCCATATAAAGCCTCGTACGGAGCCATCTGAATACTCGACTGATAACTGTTGTTATATGCAAACTCCGCGAGTGGCAGAAACTGGTCCCATGAACCCCCAAAATCAATGACACAAGCACGCAACATGTCCTCCAATATCTGAATAGTGCGCTCGGACTGCCCGTCCGTCTGAGGGTGAAAAGCTGTGCTTAACTCAACCTGAGTACCCAACTCTCGCTGCACGGCCCTCCAAAACTGCGATGTGAACTGAGTACCCCTATCTGAAATGATGGAAACTGGGACACCATGCAGGCGAACGATCTCTCGGATGTAAATCTCAGCCAACCGCTTTGAAGAGTAAGTAGTACCAACTGGAATGAAGTGCGCGGACTTGGTTAGCCGATCCACAATAACCCAAATAGTGTCGAACTTCCTCGAAGTCCGTGGAAGCCCAACTACAAAGTCCATAGTGATCTACTCCCACTTTCACTCTGGGATCTCTAATCTCTGAAGCAAGCCACCCGGTCTCTGATGCTCATACTTAACCTGCTGACAGTTTAGATACCGAGCCACAAACCCAACTATATCTTTCTTCATCCGCATCCACCAATAGTGCTGCCTCAAATCCTGGTACATCTTCGTGGCACCAGGATGGATGGAATACCGCGAGTTGTGGGCCTCCTCAATAATCAGCTCTCGAAGCCCATCTACATTAGGCACACATATCCGGCCCTGCAATCTCAGCACCCCGTCATCACCAATAGTCACATCCCTAGCATCACCTCTCCGAACCCTGTCCTGAAGAACGAGGAAGTGGGGGTCATCATACTGACGCTCCCTGATACGGTCATAAAGAGAAGACCTGGAGACCACACAAGCCAATACCCGGCTAGGCTCTGAAATATCTAATCTGACAAGCTGGACCGCTAAGGTCTGAACATCCAATGCCAAAGGTCTCTCTGTTGCTGGAAGATATGCTAAACTCCCCAAACTCTCTGCCTGGCGACTCAAAGCATCGGCCACCACATTGGCCTTCCCTGAATAGTAAAAAATAGTGATATCATAGTCCTTGAGAAACTCCAACCATCTCCGCTGACGCAAATTAAGATCCTTCTTCTTTAACAGATACTGCAGACTCCGATGATCAGTATAGATCTCACAATGAATCCCATACAAATAATGACGCCAAATCTTCAAGGCGTGAACAATGGCTGCTAACTCAAGATCATGGATAGGATAGTTCTTCTCATGGGTCTTCAACTGCCGCGAGGCATATGCAATCACCCTACCCCTCCTGCATCAAAACACAACCAATGCCTATCCTCGAGGCATCACAATACACGGTGTAAGAACCTGAAGCTGATGGCAGAACTAACACTGGAGCTGTGGTTAAAGCAGTCTTGAGCTTCTGAAAGCTCTCCTCACATTCATCCGACCACCTGAATGGAGAACCCTTTTGGGTCAATTTGGTCAAGGGCGATGCAATAGATGAAAATCCCTCCACAAATCGACGGTAGTAACCCGCCAAACCAAGAAAACTCCTAATCTCCGTGGCTGAGGATGGTCTAGGCCAACTCTGCACTGCCTCTATCTTTTTCGGATCCACCTGAATACCCTCGCTGGACACCACGTTCCCCAAGAATGCTACTGAACTGAGCCAAAACTCATATTTAGAGAACTTTGCATAAAGTTTCTCCTCTCTCAATCTCTGCAATACAACCCTCAAATGCTGAGCGTTCTCTTCCTGGCTACGGGAGTACACCAGGATGTCATAAATGAATACAATGACGAATGAGCCCAAATAGGGCTGGAATACACTGTTCATCAAATGCATGAACGCTGCTGGGGCATTGGTCAGCCCAAAAGACATTACCAAGAACTCATAATGGCCATATCGGGTCCTGAAAGCTGTCTTGAGAATATTTGAATCCCGAATCTTCAGTTGGTGATAACCGGACCTCAAATCGATCTTGGAGGACACCCTCGCTCCCTGAAACTCGTCGAATAAATCATCAATACGAGGCAAATGATACTTGTTCTTGACTGTGACCTTGTTCAACTGCCTATAATCAATACACATTCTCATGGAACCATCCTTCTTTTTCACAAATAGAACGGGTGCACCCCAAGGTGACACACTAGGCCGAATAAACCCCTTATCGAGGAGTTCCTGAAGTTGTTCTTTCAATTGCTTCAACTCCTCTGATGCCATACGATACGGTGGAATAGAAATGGCCTAAGTGCCCGGCACCAAATCAATACCAAAGTCAATATCCCTGTCAGGCGGCATGCCCGGTAGGTCTGCAGGAAATACATCCGGAAAATCACATACCACCGGAACAGAATCAATGATAGGAGTATCTGCACTAACATCCCTCACAAAAGCCAAATAATATAGGCAACCATGCGCTGAGCCTTCAAATATGAAATCACCCTACTTGGTACATAATCTATAGAACCGCTCCACTCAACCCTCGGAATTCCCGGCATAGCCAACGTCACCGTCTTAGCGTGACAATCTAGAACAGCATGACATGGAGATAACCAATCCATACCCAATATCACATCAAAGTCAACCATACTAAGCAATAATAGATCTACTCGGGTCTCCAGACCCCCAATAATCACCACACATGACCAATATACGCGGTCCACAATAATAGTATCGCCCACAGGAGTAGATACATGTACAGATGAAACTAAGGACTCACGGGGCATATCCAGAAAATGGGCAAAATATGAGGTAACATATGAATACGTGGAACCAGGGTCAAATAATACTGAGGCATCTCTGTGACAAACTGAGACAATACCTGTAATCACAGCATCTGAAGCAATAGCATCTGGTCTGGTAGGGAGAGCATAGAAACGGGCCTCACCACCCTCTGATCTGCCTCCCCTCTAGGGCGACCCCTAGCTGACTGACCTCCACCCCGAGCTGACTGGGTGGGTGGTGAGGTAGCTGGTGCTGTAGTCGGAGGCTCACTCCTCTACTGAGATGGACCTCCATGAAGACGAGGACACTGCCTCCACATATGCCCAAGATCCCCACACTCAAAATAACTCTCTGGTGCTGGCGGCCGAAACTGAAGGGAACCCTTAGCACCGGGATAACTGGTAGAAAAACCTGGCATGGAAGAGCCCTGAACAGGTGGAGCACGGGACGAACTCTGAACTGGAAGGGCACTAAGTGATGATTGGCCCTGATGAGAACTGTGAGAACCATGGCCAGATGATGCACCCCGATGAAATGGCCGAGCTGACTGAGCCTGTCTGAAATGACGACCTCTATCGTGCTGGAACTGACCCCCAAAAGGAGCACCGTTGAATCTACCCTGACCACGAGGCCTCTTGGCCTCCCGCTCAACCATCTCCTGACCGCAAACCATCTCAATCTGCCGAGCAATGTCGACAACCTCATCAAAGGTAGCACCTGAAACCCGTTCCCTGGTCATGAGCAACTGTAGCTGATAAGTGAGGCCATCAATAAACCTCATGATCCTCTCTCTGTCCGTGGGAAACAACCAGATAGCATGACAGGCCAACTCGGAGAACCGCATCTCATACTGCGTCACAGACATATCACCCTTGCGGAGCCACTCAAACTGTCTACGTAACTCCTCTCTGCGGGATCGAGGCACAAACTTCTCCAAAAAGACCACGGAGAACTGCTTCCAAGTAAGGGGTGCTGCGCCAACAGGCCTACGCCTCTCGTAAGTCTCCCACCATCTGAGTGCAGTCCCAGAAAACTGAAAGGTAGTGACTGAGACCCCACAAGTCTCCAAAATACCAGCAGTACGGAGTATCCTATGACACTTGTCCAAAAAGTCCTGAGCATCCTCTCTCTCTGTACCACTGAAAGGTGGTGGCTGAAGTCTCCCAAACCTCTCCAACCTGTGCTGATCATCCTCAGGCATAGCAGGAACCACATAATCTTGAGCTACAGCAACCGGCTGGGCTGGTGGTACCTATGGTATCTGAAGTCCCTGAATAACCTACTCGGGTGTGCGAGCGACGGGAGTCTGAGTGCCTCCTCTGGCCTGAGAAGTGGTTGCGGCCGTGAAATAGAGACCGCCTGAGCAAGGCCAGCACATGCTGTCAGAATCTGAGCTAGGGCCTCCTGAAGGCCTGGAATCACAATAGGCACAGATGGTGCATGAGCCGGTGCATCAACAACTGGAACTTGGTCCTGATATGGGACAACCGGTGGATCTGTAGGTACTGCCCCAACTGTTGTACGGGCTGCACCTCTACCCCTACCACGGCCTCTACCGCGGCCTCGGCCTCTCGCGGCCCTGGCTGGTGGTACTGGTGGCTGGCCCTCCTAACCGGTAGTACGAGTCCTCACCATCTATGAGAGAATAAAACAACAGATGTTTAGTTACTAGAATCAACAGATTCGCACGACAAGAATTCAAGGATGTGGAGTTTCCTAAAGGTTCTGCAGCCTCTCGAAGATAAGTACAGATGTCTCCGTACCGATCCGCAAGACTCTACTAAACCTACTCATGACTTGTGAGACCTATGTAACCTAGGCTCTGATACCAATCTGTCACGACCCAAAACTAACCCCTGTCATAATGGCGCCTATCGTGGACCTAGGCAAGCCGACTCATTTCCAAAACAAACCGATATTTTCATTTTAACGATAATTTCAAGGTTATTTAACATAAAACCTCCATTTAAAGAGTTCAAATCAAAGAAAAATAGAAGTGCGGAAAAGAAAAGCCCGACATCGGGGTGTCACTAGTCATGAGCATCTGCTAAAATCTGTCTAACAATATCAAGACTAACTCAGCCTGGAAAATAGCTAAATACAACTAGAGGAAGATAAGAGGGAGAAAAGCAGGGGCTGCGATCGCCAAACAGCTACCTTACTATCTCCAAGAAAACCTGTAACCAGAACACTCAATAATCGCTACCGTGTCCAGCTACACCTGAATCTACACACAAGGTGCAGGGAGTAACGTGAGTATGCCAACTCAGTAAGTAACAACAATAAATAAAGACTGAGCAGTAGTGACGAGCAATAAAGCATATAACATCCATATCAGGAAATCTTAGTAAAATACCACATGCTTTTAAAATCAGGATTTGAATCAAACATCTCGTTTAAACCTAGTTCTAGTAAAAGTCATTTAAAGATGTTTTTTCAATAGTTTTTCGAGCGAAGGCTCAATGCAAAAGTGAGCAAAAATGATGATATCATAAACAACCCCTCGGGCAAAACATCACTCATATACAGCCCCTCAGGCAAACCTCACAGACACTCTTTCCACTCGGGCATACCTCACAATCACTCATGCCTCCTAGTCACTCAGCACTCGGCACTCGCACTCAGTAGGTACCTGCGCTCACTGGGGGTGTGTACAGACTCCGGAGGGGCTCCTTCAGCCCAAGTGCTATAATCTGCACGGACAACTCACGTGCGATAATAATAAAGTATGCTGCAGGCGGGCAGCCCCGATCCATACTCATCCTTACAAATCAAGCCACTCGGGCATTTCAGTAAAAACGGGCATTCAGCCCAAAACATTTATGTGCATCAAAATAGAGTCATAAAATTGAGTTATGCGGTAAACAAGTATAAACATGACTGAGTATAGATTTTCAATCGAAAACAATGAGAGGATGGTAAGAAACAGCCCCTAAGGGTCCAAACAGCATTGGCGCAAGGTCCAAACATGGCATTCAGCCCAATTTACAGAAATTCTTTCTAAAACATATAAGTATCATATGGTTTCAACAAAGTATGCAACTTTACAGTTGCTACGGGACAGACCAAGTCACAAATCCCCAACAGTGCACGCCCACACGCCCGTCACCTAGCATGTGCGTCACTAAAAATAGTAGAATGATACGAAATCCGGGGTTTCATACCCTCAGGACCAGATTTACAATCGTTACTTACCTCAAACCGGTCAAATCTCTAACTCGCAATGATCTTGCCTCAAGCCCCGGCCTCCAAATTCTCCAAATCTATTCACAATCAGTACAATACCATCAATACGCGCTAATGAAATGAATTCCACAAAAAAACTACAAAATTAGACTAAAACCCGAAATTGGCTCAAACCCGGCCCCCGGGCCCACATATCGAAATATGACAAAATTTACAAAACTAGAAAGCTCATTCACTCACGAGTCTAATTATACAAAATTCATCAAAATCCGACATCGTTTGGTCCTTCAAATCCTTAAATTACTCTCCAAAAATTCAAAGCCCTAACCTCTCATTTCCACAAATTACCATGATTAAAACAATGGGAAATCACCATATATACAAGTATTAGGGATCAAGTAACTACCTCAACGAGATCCCCTTGATTCCCTCTTCAAACCTCTCCCAAAAGCTCCAAAAACCGAGTTGAAATTGTGAAGAATGACCAAAATTCGCAAAGGGTTCTATTTATGGTTTCTGCCTAGGTTTTTCTCACATACGGCCATTTTCTCGTACCCGCGCGACCGCACCTGCGGTCTAAGAAGACGCATCTGCACAACTCACTTAATCACCCAGATTCCGCACCTGCGGACCCCTTCCTCGCACCTGCGGACTCGTATCTGCGGTCCCAGGTGCGCATTTGCGAAACCAGTCTAAACTTCTTATCTCCGCATCGGCGCTCAAAGCCTCGCACCTGCGGGCTCGCAGATGCGGCCAATTCTTTGCACCTGTGTTCCCAGCCTTGACCCAGCATCTCCCGTACCTGCGCATTCCCCATGCACACCAGCGGCCTTGCACCTGCGACCCTTTCTTCTGCAGGTGCGGAAATAGCAGAAGCAACAGCTCCAGCTGCAATTTCCAACTTCAACAAATCCGTTAACCACCCAAAATTACCCCGAGGCCCTCGGGACCTCAACCAAAAATACCAACAAGTCATATATCAACATACAAACTTAGTCGAACCTTCGAATCACTCAAAACAACATCAAATCATCAAATTACCGTCGGATTCAAGCCTGAGAACTTTTAAATTTCTAAATTCGGCAACCGATGCAAAAACTAACCAAACCACGTCTGAATAACCTCAAATTTTTCACACACGTCACAAATGACTCTACGAACCTACTCTAACTTCCGGAATTCTATTCCGACCCCGATATCAAATTTTTCACTGCCGGCTGAAATCGTCAAATTTCCAATTTCGCCAATTCAAGCCTAATTCTACCACGGACCTCCAAATCACATTCCGAATGCACTCTTAAGTCCAAAATCACCTAACGGAGTTAACTGATCCATCAGAATTTGAATCTGAGATCGTTTATACATAGGTCAATATCCGGTTGACTTTTCTAACTTAAGTTTCTACTTAAGAGACTAAGTGTCTCAATTCACTCCGAGTTCCTTCCGGACCAGAACCAACTAACCCGATATAATATAATATAGCTGAATAACACAAAAAAAAGTAGAAACGACCGACCGGTTCGTTACACCATGCCTTCTATTTACTTAAATTTGCCAATATCATGCTTACTTCCTGCTATTATGATTGCATCCATGTCATCTGTTTTGTTGCACTTAAGTGTAGGTCTTCTTCCATACTAGTCGTTCATGTCCCTACTTACTAATTTATAAAGATCATGTGTTCGCTTCCTTATTTGCTATATCTATTTTCATGCCTTCACCTTGTTAGTCAATCGAAGTTACATCCCTTTGTCCTAATCGTTGTTATTACCTCTATGTTTACTGTTCAATATGTTACTGATGTTCTCATGTAAATTCTCATCCTCCATAGCTAAATGCGTATTTCCTACACTATTATTTCTATTATTGGCATTCCTATCATTTGGTTGGTACTGTTTACGCATAATTGGTGAGGATGAGATAAATGCACGAAGGGTGTTGCCGTGCCATTGGATTTGATGTCTTGGATATATTTCTCTCGTTATGAAAGTTTTGAGGTGAATGTTGTGATTTATTGGCTTTCGCTCTAAGGAAAGGATTGGGTGAGATATTGATACCTTTTGAATTGTGTTTTCTTCTAGTACTCCGTTATTTCTTTGTATATTCATTTCGTGTGCTCTATTCTGTTGTACTGTAGTATAGTTCTATTATTAGTTTATATTACAGGTTTTATCAGTGATCACATTTTAACCAAAGCCACTCACTACTTCGACGAGGTTAGACTAGATACTTACTCAGTACATGGGGTCGGTTGTACTGATACTACACTTCTGCACATTGTGTGCAGATGTTGGCTGTTGTTGTTGTTGATGTGCTCGGCGATGTCGGAATTGAAGATGTACCTGCGTTTCTGTTGTAGCTGCCTCTTGTTCATGGTGCCTTAGATTTATAAAAACTATGTTTATTTACTTTTCAAACAGAAGATATATTTACTTTATATTAGCTTTGTAAATTCTATTCTTAGAAGCTCATGATTCATACTACCAGTCCTTGGGGATGTATAAGATTCATATAATTCCTTTGTTTAATTGTTTTATTAAGTTAATTGAAAATGGATAATCGTTAATTGGCTTACCTAGCGGGTTGGATTAGGTGCCATCACGACTAGTAGATTTTGGGTCATGATAGGTGGTATCAGAGTACTAGGTTCGTAGGTTCTACGAGTCATGAGCAAGTGTCTAGTAGAGTCCTGCGGATCGGTTTGATGACATCCACACCTATCTTTGGGAGGCTACATGGCATTTAGGAAAAATTTCCCTTTCTTCTTTCCTTATCATGCGGCCTTATTTCAACCTAAAATCTATGACTCTGACTCTTCCCAATCGCTCATATGTGATGTTTTGCACTCAGTATTCGCTATGCGCCAATGATCGGTGATGCTGCAGATAGATTACGATGGGTTGTGGATGCTTGATTATCAACGCGATGTGTTGTCTAGCATCAGAAGCATATGCAATGTTAAATCTTCTAGTCGTTCATTTGAGGCATGAGGCGGGTTAATATATCTGGTTGGTAAGCACAGATTTGGGAAGATTGACTGGTGGCTAGACTATTGTGATTAAGGTGTCAATTTGAGTATAATCGGAGGGCCATCTCCTGCATGATGATTTGGATCGTGTGTCTCATATGCGGTTTCCATTTAGTGGAGTGCATATGTAATCATTTCATAGCATTTGGGGAAGTTGTTTGACTACTGCAATGATGGGTAAGCGCTTGGCAGAGTGTTCGGGGTGTTCTATGATCGGCATTGCATGAGTTTTGAAGTATTCAGCTAAATAGTCATGCGAAATCGAGGCATGCTGTGAAGATATGGTACTTTGGATTACTGATGAGGTGATCTATGGCTTCGAACTAAGTGGTGGAGTCTGCTAATGGAGATCAGATTGTAGGATCATGGGCCGTATCAGTTTCCGGACCGAGAGATTGCTTGGTTATTTCCTTGAATGGGCATATGCTGGTGAAACACGGGTTGCTCGACGCGTATTAGCTCTGTTTTTAAGATCAAAGTAAGATGAGTGATCATCGAGAAGGTTCTAGCGAGTTTCAGGTTTTATGTAGCCTTTAAGGACTTTTGAATTTGTCTACGGGCAGACTTGAAATCGGTAGCGAATGGTAATCGGATCTGCGGTATTTCCTTGTCAAGAAAGGTCTACATGTCAATGTTGGAGTTATGCAAGAAATGGCTTCGGGTTCCCAGGAAGTTCCCTCAAGGCGGTCATATCGGATTGAGTTACTTTCGGGTTGGCAGCCTGCGTGACCAGTTGAGTTAGGGGCGATTGGTTCTGATTGCTCGATTATGTGATACTGAGTTCCGAAGAATTTATCAAGGTTATGACCACGGCCGGGGTTGGTGTTTACTACAGGTGTAGAAACTATATTGTGTATGGTGGTGTTCTCCTGGATTGAGTTAAATGAAAGATTCTCGGTTGATGAGGTGTTCAGTTTGCTTTTGGTTCAAAGTTGACTATGAGATTTTCGTAGCATTGCGAGTTAGCATGTTAGAGGCGATGCACCGTGTGGGGTATAAAAGTTGCACGTACAAGGTTGCAGATAGTTTCGGAGGGGAGTATATGAGTTCTTGAAGATACAGATGATTTTGGGTGTTTAAGGTTTTGCTGGCACCATGTGTTTCCATAGGGGGAGAGTTCACCTATTGGCAGGTACGATGTGTTTTGACTTATGGGTGTTTTTTCGTGAGATGATGGAGCATGAGTCACGTATTAGCCATTTGAGTAGCGGTGTTATGATTGGGTATGAAGATTCTGGTATTCGTGAGGCTCAGAGACTGAATGTTCTTGTCGGCAGACTATTCCTTGATTGCGAGTTGTGAAGAAATGCAGAGGATTGGATAATTGATGGTAGGTGTTATGGAAAGGTTGCTATAGACTTTTGGAAGGTTTATTACATGTTAGGGATGATCGAAAATTGGTTTGGGGGTTGCTTTTAAGCCTAATGAGAATGTGTATTTTGTATCGGATTGGATTTGTTTGTTCTTGCATAGTTGTTACCACATGTATATCATCGGGCGAAATGGATGTTATTCGTGCCTTGGTTTATGTTATATGTTTCTCTCTTATACTGTGACGGGTTGTAAGGGTTACATGATTCTTCACATATATATTGTGGTACAGTTTAGGCCTCATGGCACTATGGGCGAGGTGGACTTCGTGATGTTGATTTGCTTATTGCACCATAGTTCCTAATAATTTTCCCACAGTTATATTTTCGTGCACTCTGTTATGCTTGATGTTGACACACATGTGATCAGTGAACCCTGGTATTATGGCTCGATGGGTACCCTATGTGGATTGGCATGATGGGATCGGGTTGCACGCCGCAATGGTACACTGATGAAATGTGACTCCTTATTCCTATTTCGTGTATTTTGCTTTCACCTAGTTGAAAATAGTTCATAGTAAAATGCTAAAATTTCCCTGCCTGCTTAACTTGCTTAGTAGTCTTCTTATTTAGTTTTCTTACTGTTATCTGTCATGTCTGAATTATTACTTGCTAGTGTACAGAACCGGGTTGTGTGGGGCTCCATATGATTATTGTTGATACTTGTCGGTGTGGCTGCTCATATTGGCTGAGATGAGGTTTCTAGACCTGATATTTGTGCTATTGTATTGGGATGAGGAAGGTTTGGAAGAATAACATAATATTTTGTTGAGGATGTGGACAATGGCCTGGTCGGGCGAGTGAGTTTCTTGGCTTATTGATCAGATGAGTGGTTAAGCGGTTATGCATGTTTCTTTCATCATCGGTAGGGTATGAAGGTTTTGAACGAGGTTCTAATCGATAGGAGGTTGCTACCAGCACCAGATTTGTTTTGGGCAGTAATGGTGGTCAGCAGTCCCTACTGTGAGTGTCGAAGTGATGGGGTATATCATGTGATTACATCTTGGTTTATGGTTATGGCCTAATACAACTTGTTCAGGCTTATATTGTGTGTAGATGTGAGATTTGGGGATTATAATAAATTCGGGGTGTTAGAGATTTGGGTTTAAAGGGTTAAGGGCCAAGGTTAAAGTAAGGTTCTCTAGTTAGGTTGTATTGGCAGGTTTATATGGGGCAAGGTGACGCGGGATCACCACGGGTTTATGCATAGTAAGGTTATACTGTGATTCGATGGCTTTAGAATGACTCCTGGCACGTTCGAGGACGAACGTATGTTTAAGTGGTGGAGGATGTAACGACCCGACATGTCATTTTGAGAAACTGCACTTCGCTCGGAGTTTTGAGAGCTCGAGCATCTCCGCATGATGTGTTATGACTTGTGTAAATCGTCGGTGTTGGTTTTCAATTTATCCGGAATCGATTTGGAAGGATGAACTTCAAGATTCAAGCTCAAAGTTGAAAGAATTGACTAAGGTAGATTTTTGGGTAAACGATCTCGGAATCGGGATTTGAAGGTTCCAGTAGGTTTGTATGATGATTTCGGACTTGGGCGTATGTTCGGATTGGGTTTTGAATAACCCGGGAGCATTTTGACGCCTATTGTGAAAGTTAGCATTTTGGAAGAAATTCATCTATTTGGGCTAAAGTGCATTTCAATGTTATCGACGTCCTTTTGGGATTCCGAGTCTGGGAATAGCTCCGTATGGTAATTTTGGTATTGGGAGATCGTCCGAAAATAGATTTGGAGGTCCGTAGGTCATTTTGGAGTTGTTTGGCAAAAGTTAGAAATTTGAAGGTTTTTGAGAAGTTTGACCAGAAGTGGACCTTTTGATATCGGGGTTGGAATCCGATTTCGGAAGTTGGATCAGGCATGTAATGTCAAATGTGACTTGTGTGCAAAATTTGAGGTCAACCGGAGTTGATTTGATATGGTTCGGACGCTCGATTGCGATTCTAGAAGTTCTTGAAGTTTAGTTGATCTTCATGCATTTTGGCGTCTGATTCGTTGTTTTAAAAGTTATTTTGATGATTTGAGCATGCGAGCAAGTTTGTGTTATGTTTCTAGACCTGGGTGCATGATTAGTTTAGAGCCTCTAGGGCTCAGGTGAGTTTCAGATTAGTTTCAGATTGATTCTTCATAAATTTTGTTTGCTAGTACTGGTATCATCGCATTTGCGATGTATTGGTCGCAAATATGACAGCCGCAGTTGCGAAGCAGTCATCGCATTTGCGAAGTATGGGTTGCTGGGGAGAGTTCGCATTTGCGAAGAACTCTGCCATATTTGCGAAATTTCTGCCTTCGCATTTGCGAAGTATAGGGTCGAAATTGCGACCAAAGCAGGAGGCCCTTCAGTTCGCATTTGCGATACATTGTTCGGATTTGCGAGGGTCGCATTTGCAAACCCCCTGTCGCAAATGCGACATCTGCAACCTGTTAAGTGCTGAGAATTCCGAGACTTAGCTTCATTTGGGTATATTTTGAACCCTAGGTCCGACAAGAGGCGATTTTGTGAAGGGATTTTCATACCAAATCATTGGGTAAGTACCTTTAATCATTTTCCAACTACATTTCATGATTATATATTTGATTTAACATTAAATTCATGAGAATCTAAAGAAAAATTTCGGGAAAATTGTAAAATCTTTCAAAAATGCAAAATGATGATTTGAAGGACAAATTGGTATCAGAACTTGATAATTTTAGTATGGTTGAATTCGTACCAGAATGGGTGTTTGGGTTTTGCAAATTTTATCGGGTTCCGAGATGTGGGCTTAGGGAGTTGACTTTTATTGACTTTTTAGAATTTGAATAAAAATCACACCTTTATTAATTGAAGTTGTTTTCCCTTGCATTATGTGATGTGTTTAAGTCGTCTTTGACTAGATTAAGCCGAGCGAAGGTGAATTGGTAAAGGAAAAGCTAAATTGAGCATTGAATTAGACGAATTGAGGTAAGTGTTTTTTCTAAGTTTGTTGAGGGAATTTTTCCTCCTATTTGTCATTGTTTGCCACATGCGGGGGTGATACATATATGAGGTGACGAGTGTATATGTTTGTGCCAGGGTTAATCATGCTCGAGTGGTGGATTATGCTACATTTATGGTTGTAGAATTTCACGATCTCTTGCTTCATGCCTTACTTGACTCTTAGAAACTAAGAACATAATATTAAATGATAGAAATCAAGACTTAGAAAATTATAACTTGATCAATTTGATGGAAATTCTTAGAATACATTGGTGTGTTTAATTCAGTCATCAATATTCATAATCATTAATATATTGCTACGACCGATATTCTTGAGATACTAGATTCTATACTTGTGTTGTAGATCATTTGTGAAATTTGTTGGAATACTTGAATAAAAAGGTTTTTGTGGGTTTATTGAACTATTGTTGGCTTGGAAAGTTGTGATTGGGATTCATTTGAAATATTCGTTTAAACACTCCCCTTGACGTTATTTATGCTTCATGCCTTGTTTGTCATTGATATACATATGCTTGGTAAGGAAGAGTGTAAATCACGGAGGGTAATGTCGTACCTTTGTTTACGCATTATCATGTGACGGAGAGTGTAAAGAACGAAGGGTGATACCGTGCTATATTATTAAGAGTAAAAGCACGAAGGGTGATGTTGTGTCATATTATTGAAAGTAAAAGCACGAAGGGTGATGTCGTGCCATGTTATGTGAGTAAAAGCACGAAGGTTGATGCAGTGCCATATCATTGTGAGTAAAAGCACGAAGGGTGATACAGTGCCATATCATTGTGAGTAAAAGCACGAAGGGTGATGTCGTGCCATGTTATGTGAGTAAAAGCATGAAGGGTGATGTTGTGCCATTATATTGATATTATTACGCTTTCATGTTATGGTGAGTTCATGGAATGAAGGGTGTTTCCGGGCAAGTGAGGACGAGAGACATGCATTATGTTGTGATTTCTCTTTCTTGCAGATATTTTTATGTCTTTACCTGGAGTTGTTGTTATCGAGTTCATGGTTCTTATGTGATATGTTGTTACTGTTCTGTCTTATCCTTTATCACCTTTGTTGTCATGTTACCATGCCTTTTATTTACTTAAATTTTCCAATATCATGCTTATTTCCTGCTGTTATGATTGCATCCATGTCATCTATTTTGTTGCAGTTAAGTGTAGGTCTTCTTCCATACTAGTCGTTCATGTCCCTACTTGCTAATTTATAAAGATCATGTGTTCGCTTCCTTATTTGCCATATCTATTTTCATGCCTTCACCTTGTTAGTCAGTCGAAGTTACATCCCTTTTTCCTAATCATTATTATTACCTTTATGTTTACTGTTCAGTTTGTTACTGATGTTCTCATGTACATTTTCGTCCTCCATAGCTAAATGCGTATTTCCTACACTAGTATTTCTATTATCGGCATTCCTGTCATTTGATTGGTACTGTTTACGCATAATTGGTGAGGATGAGATAAATGCACGAAGGGTGTTGCCGTGCCGTTGGATTTGATGTCTTGAATATATTTCTCACATTATGAAAGTTTTGAGGTGACTGTTGTGATTTATTGGCTTTCGCTCTAAGGAAAGAATTGGGTGAGATATTGATACCTGTTGAATTGTGTTTTCTTCTAGTACTCCGTTATTTCTTTGTATATTCGTTTCGTGTGCTCTATTCTGTTGTACTGTAGTATAGTTCTATTGTTAGTTTATATTACAGGTTTTATCAGTGATCATCTTTTAACCAAAGCCTCGTCACTACTTTGACGAGGTTAGACAAGATACTTACTCAGTACATGGGGTCGGTTATACTGATACGACACTTCTGCACATTGTGTGCAGATGTTGGCTATTGTTGTTGCTGTGCTCGACGATGTCGGAATTGAAGATGTACCTGCGTTTCTGTTGTAGCTGCCTCTTGTTCATGGTAGCGTTAGATTTATAAAAACTCTGTTTATGTACTTTTCAAACAGAAGATGTATTTACTTCATATCAGCTTTGTAAATTCTATTCTTAGAAGCTCATGATTCGTACTACTAGTCCTTGGGGATGTATGAGATTCAGATAATTCCTTTGTTTAATTATTTTATTAAGTTAATTGAAAATGGATAATGTTAATTAGCTTACCTAGCGGGTTGGGTTAGGTGCCATCACAACTAGTAGATTTTGGGTCGTGACAACAACCGACCCTATGTACTCAGTAAGTAGCTAGCCTAACCTCAGGGAAAGCAGTGGCAAGGTATGCAAAGTCTGGTGCTCACTTTCAACAACCAAAAACACTAACAACATACTAATGGCATAAAAGGAAAAGTAGTTCAAATAATAATATGTTCAACTCTAACACAATAAGATAAGAAATAAGCATGATTTTCAGGTATATCAGTAAAGGCATAAACGTTTCCACAGAAATCGCCTGGACATGAATTTATCAAGACAAACTGTAATTTCAAGCTCTAAATATCAAATAGAGACATCCAATATCAATTAGCATGAGAAAAATACAACTCTATGTATGCATGTCAAATATACATGCCAAAATCAACAACATCACAGTTTAACCATCAAGTATACACAATCTCATTATATTCATAGTACCTGGCATAAGTACCCCTCAATTATACTCTTAACATTCTCATGGTGCCAGGTACAATACCTCTGAATCATCACACATATTCAGCATTGTACGAGTACCTTGCATAAGTCCCTCACTAAGCACATCTCGTGTTCCTACACTCATAGGGACCAAAGTAACATGGATTATTACCTGACTCCGGAGGGGAGGATCCTAGCCCAAGCACTGATCGGATCAAAAGTCAACGATCAATATTACTCAGGCCAATATGCGAGACTTGATGCAAGCGTCACCTCTCTATCAATATCAACACAACTCTCTGGCCCAAGATCAGTTATCAATCCTCTCAATATGGAATAGCCTAAATTCAATCATCAATCCTCTTAATATGGAAGAAATACGGTATCAAAGAGGCATGATAGCAAAACAAGGCATATATAATAGCCTACGGTCTACCCAAATCATCAAAAACCTCAGTGCATGTATATATACTCGTCACCTCGCGTATGCGTCACCCCTAACATATAACAAACATCATAGCATGTGGAAAAATACCCTCATCCGGGATAGTCTTCGACTTCAAATAGCGTCAAACCTCACTTTAGCCCTTCGTCCATGCAAATCTAAGTCAAACATAAATCAAGGAAGTCAACCAATGCTATAGGAGATCCCAAACCATAAAGTTTTGATCTTTAAAAAAATCCGAAAAAATCAACAAAAGTGAACATGGGCCCGCATGCTCGAAAAATTCGATGAACCATAATCTGCCGAGTCCAAATATATACTTAGTTTCCGAAACCGAGTCCATATCGGTACTCCAATCCCCAAAATAAACGTATGTAAGCAAGTAAATATTTAATTTTGTTATTATTTGTACATATAATGTACATTGAATAATAATTAATAATATATTCTTCACATATACAGATTATATATTTTATATGTCAAATATATATCAATTATACACTAAATACATAATATATACAGCGAATATGTACAAAGTTATATATTTTTACATAATTATACGTCAAATATATATTATATGCATAAAATATACATATATTATGCATTTGTGTTTGAGAGAATAATGAAACTAGTAATTCGAAGAAAATTTTCATTAAGAAACGGTAAGTTTAGAAAGTTCAGATTAATGATGAGAGAAAA
Organism: Nicotiana tabacum; assembly: GCF_000715075.1. NCBI lineage: Eukaryota > Viridiplantae > Streptophyta > Magnoliopsida > Solanales > Solanaceae > Nicotiana > Nicotiana tabacum. The sequence continues at coordinate 25,591,761 of NC_134088.1, read as the reverse complement.
TTGTGAATAAATTAATATGGCTCAAAATTAATCTCTTAAATTGTAGGTTAGTATTTATATTTAAGAAGTTGAAGACCATTAAATAAGGTAAAAAACCTTTAAAATGCTATAACTGTAAATGAATATGCTAATTTTGGAATAAAGCAAAATTACTATTATTTATATAAATATTTTTAATAAGAGAAGTACGATGTTAAAATTCGATAACTTTTTGTATCAATTAATTTGGAAGAATTTACATAGAATACAACCCTTTAAATACTCATTTACATTTTCTACAACAGCCTTGACAAAATTACTTTTAGTACAATGTATTTTAAAATCTTACCTTTTTAATTAAATTATGTACAACTTTTCATATCCTAAAATCTCTCCCTTGAGATTCTCTCTCACTTAAAAGATATCTCTTTCTGATTCCCTCTCACCTAACATATCTATCACTATCAATTGTTTCCCACAATTTCTCCAGTAAAATATATTCTCATATATCACAAGCGTTTATCCCATTTTTCTTTGTCCCATATGTTCTGTGTAGGTCACAATGCATAGAAATCACATTGCTCGGAAAATCAAGAACAATGGTGGTAGAGATAATGTTCGAATTGAAGAAATTTCATAATCATCTCTTGAAATAACTAATTTGGTGTCAATATCCCATAGTTCTGGTGCACCAACGGCACATGCCAGTCATCACCCTCGTTCTAATTATCAACAACTTGCATATGGAAATAAGGAAGATAAAAAGATTTTTGAAAACATGCACGGTACAAATGAATCTATGAAGAAGATTTGCAAGGGTAAATCTCTAGTGTTTGACGATGATAATGGTTTCTGTTTGGATTCGATATGGAAACATGCATTTTCAGTTTTAAGTTATAGAAGGTTTTTATTTTTTCTCCCTTAGAACCCTCGTAAATCATCCTAAAATCACTAAAACTTGAGAATTTAGCAGAGGAAAGTATATTATATGTACATTAAAATCACTAATACAGCGAATATGTACAAAGTTATATATTTTTACATAATTATACGTCAAATATAAATTATATGCATAAAATATACCTATATTATGCATTTGTGTTTAAGAGAATAATGAAACTAGTAATTCGAAGAAAATTTTCATTAAGAAACGGTAAGTTTAGAAAGTTCAGATTAATGATGATAGAAAATTGTGAATAAATTAATATGATTCAAAATTAATCTCTTAAATTGTAGGTTAGTATTTATATTTAAGAAGTTGAAGATTATTAAATAAGGTAAAGAACCTTTAAAATGCTATAACTGTAAATGAATATGCTAATTTTGTAATTAAGCAAAATTACTATTATTTGTATAAATATTTTTAATAAGAGACGTACGATGTTAAAATTCGATAACTTTTTATATCAATTAATTTGAAGGAATTTACATAGAATACAACCCTTTAAAGACTTATTTATATTTTCTACAACTGCTTTGACAAAATTACTTTTAGTACAATTTATTTTAAAATCTTACATTTTTAATTAAATTATGTACAACTTTTCATATCCTAAAATCTCTCCCTTGAGATTTTCTCTCACTTAAAAGATATCTCTTTCTGATTCCCTTTCACCTAACATATCTATCACTATCAATTTTTTCCCACAATTTCTCCAGTAAAATATATTCCCATATATCACAAGCGTTTATCCCACTTTTCTTTGTCCCATATGTTCTGTGTAGGTCAAAATGCATAGAAATCACATTGCTCGGAAAATCATGAACAATGGTGGTAGAGATAATATTCGAATTGAAGAAATTTCATAATCTTCTCTTGAAATAACTAATTTGTTGTCAATATCCCATAGTTCTAGTGCACCAATCACCCTCGTTCTAATTATCAACAACTTGCATATTGAAATAAGGAAGATAAAAGGATTTTTGAAAAAATGCACGGTAGAAATGAATCTATGAAGAAGATTTGCAAGGGTAAATCTGTAGTGTTTGACGATGATAATGGTTTCTGTTTGGATTCGATATGGAAACATGCATTTTCAGTTTTAAGTTATAGAAGGTTTTTATTTTTTCTCCCTTAGAACCCTCGTAAACCATCCTAAAATCACTAAAACTTGAGAATTTTGCAGAGGAAATTAACTGCTTTCCCCAAGTTTTTTTGACAATGTGTATATATATATATATATATATATATATTGTATATTTTGTATATGTATATTTTAATCATATATACATTTAATAATATATACATTATATCTTTTTCCCCAAGTTTACTTCTCCTTTATTCACTCCATCAGCAAAATGTATTTACTTCCCCCAAGTTTTTATACAATATATTATTGTAACATATATATACTATATATATATGTTATTATATCTATTTTAATTTTATACAAACGTTGAACTGGAAGAAAAAATAGAAGATTATTAACAAATATATTATACACAGTATAATATATACTACGTATTACTGTATATTTTCTTTGAGATTTTCATACCTAAAATATATCCTTATATATCTTTATTGAGATTCTCTCTCACGTAAAACGTATCTATCCTGTAACAACCTGCCCGATCGTTTTGAGCATTACAACCATGTTTTCCCATTTACAGCTTTATTTGTGCTTTATAACTGTATTATGACCTATCAGATTAGTTAGTTCGGGTCCGGAAGGATTTCGGAATGAATTGAGACACTTAATCTCTTAATGAAAAGTTTAAGTTGAAAAAGTCGACCGGATGTCGATTTATGTGTAAACGACCTCAGATTCGAATTCTGGTGATTCCAATAGCTCCATATGGTGATTTTAGACTTAGGATTGTGTCCGAAAAATTATTTGAAGGTCCGTAGTGAAATTTGGCTTGAAATGGCGAAAATTAAATTTTTGGGAAGTTTGACCCGGGGGGTGGCTTTTTAATATCAGGGTCGGAATCTGATTCTGAAAACTGAAATAGGTCTGTAATGTGAAATGTGACTTGTGTGCAAAATTTGAAATCAATCGGACGTGATTTGACAGGTTTCGACGTCGTTTGTAGAATTTGGAAATTTCGAAGTTTCTTAGGCTTGAATCCGTGTGTAATTCGTGTTTTCGATGTTGTTGGAGGTGATTTCAAGATTTGACTAAATTCGTATGATGTTATAAGACTTGTTGGTATGCTTGGTTGAGGTCTTGGGGGCCTTGGGTTGATTTCGGGTGATTAACGGACTTGATTTTGAGTTGATGAAGTAGCTGAAGTGATGCTGCTACTGGTATAACCACACCTGCAGAGTGGGCACCGCAGGTGCGCGCACGTAGAAGCGCGGAATGAATCGCAAAAGAGACCAAGGAAGGACTGGGCAGAGGTTGCGGGTGCGAAGACATTCCCGCACCTGCGATGGTCACAGAAGCGGACTGAAGGGCGCAGAAGCGAGGTTGAGCCATAGGTGCGATGGGTTTTCGCACCTGCGATAGGCGCAAATGCGGTCCAAATTTCGCAGAAGCGAAAACCCTGGATAGAACCCTTTAAGTTCGGGGTTTTACTATATTTTACCATTTTCGGATATTGGAGCTCGGTTTGGGCGATTTTGTAGAGGAAGTATTCCACACAACTTGGGGTAAGTGTTCTTGACTCCCTTGTGATTATATTTCATGAATTAATCTTCATTTTTGGTGTAAGATTATCGAATCTTCAAGAGAATCGAAGGAAATTCCTATAATTTCATAAAATAATTTTTTGAGTTTTGAGCATCGATTTGGAGTCGGAATTGAGTGAAATTAGTATGGTTGAACTTATAATTGGATGGGCTGTCGGATTTTGTGAGTTTCGTCAGATTCCGAGACGTGGGCCCCATGGGCGATTTCTGAGTTAATTTTGGATTTTTATTGGAAAATTAGTATTTCCTTATGGAATTGATTACAATAATTGGTATTGACTGAATCAAATTAATTGTGGCTAGATTCGAGCCGTTCAGGAGTTGATACGCGCATAATGGAATTTCTGGAGCATTTTGATCTTGCTAGGAATTGGATTCGTCTTGTTCGAAGTAAGTAAATCTTCTAATCTTGGAGCTGAGGGTATGAACCCTGAATATACGTATTATGTGAATTGTTTGGAGGTGACGCACATGCTAGATGACGGGCGTGTGAGCGTGCACTATAGAAATTGTGACGTAATTGGTTCAGTAAAATTTTGTAGTCAAATAATCTTGGCATTCTCTGTATAATTTTATGTGTTAAAAAAATTGAGCTGAGAATCATATTAAACATCATGCTGAGGCTATGTGCTAGTATTATTGAGACCTACAAAGGTCATATTGTTGTTGAATTATTTGTTTAAAAAGAAATTTCATACTCAGTCATGTCCATTCATTTTATGTCATTTCTCAGTCTCTCTTGCTACTTATTGATTCATCATATCATTATTTTGGGCTAGTTTTGTCTCGATCCAAAATTCATTAAAGGTCGTGATGGTGCCGGACTCCGCTGTCAGGCAAGCCAACAATAAATACTTAATTTGGTTCTCGTTTTTAATATTTTGAAATCACATTTTTCCTTCAATTAAATAATAAGATATGGAATTTTCAAGATAACTAATAATGTTTTCAATAAATTTCAATACGGGACAACCCATAATCACCCTAAAACCCGGTGTCACAAGTGTATGAGCATCAACTAGGAAGTAAAATGAAATACAACGTCTGTCCGGAATACAAATTTGGACAGGAGAAATATAAATACTCTGAAGGAGACTCTGCTGGCTGCGGATCGTAGTAGAGAGTGCAGCTCACCTAAGTCCCCGCAATAACCACGCCTCTGCGCCCACAAGGCCTCTAGAAATATATATACCTGCATAAAACAAATGTGCAGCAGGTGTAACATGAGTACGTAAATCAACGCATACCCAGTAAGTATCCCGCCTAACCTCGAAGAAGTAGTGACGAGGGGTCAACTCAGACACTTACTATGGGCTATAATTAATATACCAATGATATAATTAAGCATGGATCACGTAGAATGGTTGTAAGCCCTATATCATGAAATAAGTAAATAATTCTTTTGTTAATAAGAAATTTCTCCAAATTTATTTTCATCATTTAACGATTTATATCTCAGGCCAATGAAGCAGTATCAATTATTATAATTTTCAAAGCAATTAATACAATCATGCGCAAGTCATGCCGAGATCGTACGACCCGATCCAACATATAAATATAAATCGTGCATTGCCGAGGGTCGAACGGAATGAACCATAGATGCATCTATTACCTCGCTTGCGGATCATACATGCGACGCGGTTAAATATAAATTTATCAATAAATCATGCATCTATTATCCCGCTCGCGGATCATACATGCGACGCGATCAAATATAAATTTATTAAGTTATTACAATATTCCTAAATTTCTTTTAGAACATACGAAGTCCAAATGAAAACTTTTTGAAAACTTAATTTTCTCAATTTAAATTCATCTCAAAACAATTAATACGCAAACCTCAATCTTGCTTCTTTTCAAGGTAAACAGTAACAACAAATCAAATAACAATATCGATAAGGCACCTATGGGGTTAATTTCCCTCTTACAAGGTTAGAAAGGAGATTTACCTCGCTCCAAAATTTTATAACCGGCTCCAAAGCCGATCCAACAACTCAAACTAATGACGTCGCTCCAAAACTAATCAAATAAGATGCAACCCAATCAAAATATGCTACAATACTCATAATTAATCAATTTACAACAATTTCCAACTCCGCTCGAAAAGTCGATAAAAGCACCCTTGGACCCACGTGCCCGGATTCCGAAAATTTTCAAAGATAACCATTACCCACAGCCTCACGAACTCAAATATATAATTTATTCTCAATTTCATGCCCAAATTCATGATCAAAATTCAAGAATACTAATTTCTAGGTTTTTCTTCAAAATCCCAGATTTTTACAAATTTTCATGTCTAAATCCGTATATAATCCAAGTATTTAACTTGTAATAGGTGGGAATCACTTACCTTGACATAGATGGCTAAAATCTCCCTCCCAAGAGCTCCAAATATCGCCCAACCAAATGAAAAATGGAGGGAAAATGGCCAAACCTCGTCTTTAAAATGACACTGCCCAACCCGACTTCTCGCACCTGCGGTCACTTGACCGCTTCTGCGGTTCCGCAGGTGCGGCAATTATTCCGCTTCTGCGGAGATACCCCGAGCCGCTGCTTCCGCTTCTGCGCCTTCCCTTCTGCAGGTGCGGTCTCGCTTCTGCGGCGAGATAACCGTATCATCGGTCTCAGCACTGCTCAATCAAAATCGCACCTGCGCCCCGCATGGCCGCTTCTGCGGCTCCGCACCCGCGGCCAAAACCTCGCAGGTGCGGCTACACCAGCTACCATCTGCCTCATCATTCCTTTAGTCCAATAATTGACCATTTAACTATCTGGGATCCACCTAAGGCCCTCGGGACCTCAACCAATTATACCAACACGTCCTAAATATTACAAACTCAGTCGAGGCCTCAAATCATGCCCAATAACATCGAAACTACGAATCACCCTCCAATTCAAACTTAATAAACTTTGAAATTCCAAACTTCTACAATCGATGCCGAAACCTATCAAATCACGTCCGATTGACCTCAAATTTTGTACACAAGTCACATTTGACATTACGGACCTAATTCAGCTCCGAAATCGGAATCCGACCCTGATATCAAAAAGTCCACTCCCAGTCAAACTTCTCAAAAGCCTTCAAATTTCTAACTTTTGCCAAATGACCCCAAAATGACCTACGGACCCTTCAAATCCACATTTGGACGTGCTCCCAATACCATAATCACTATACGGAGCTATTCATAGACTCAGAATCCCAAACGGACGTCGATATCATTGAAATGCACTTCAACTCAAATTTATGAAATTCTTCCAAAATGCCAACTTCCACAATAGGCGCCGAAATGCTCCCGGGTCAGCCAAAACCTGATCCGGACATACGCCTAAGTCCAAAATCATCATACGAACCTGTTGAAACCTTCAAATCCCGATTCCGAGGTTGTCTACGAAAAAATCACACTTTAGTTAATTTCTCCAACTTAAAGCTTCCGAAATTAGAATTATCTTTCCAAATCATCTCCGAACTTCCCAAAATTAAATTCCGACCATGCGTACAAGTCCTAATACCTGAAGTGAGGCTACTCATGGCCCCAAACTGTTGAGTGACATGCTAGGGCTCAAAACAACCAGTCGGGTCATTACAAGTTTCATGACATTGTGATCCCGAGAGATTGATGACTAAGTGAGGCCGAGGGCCTGATAGTGAGGATAATTATGGGATCGGGCTTCACGCCGCAGAAGGCCATATTGTCTTTATATACTTTATTATTATGTGGATCGGGGCTACCCGCCTGCACCAGGCTTTATAGACTTTATTATAACACGTGAGTTATCCGTGCGGATACAGATATTGATATTATAGCACGTGAGTTGTCCGTGCAGCACGTGAGTTGTCCATACAGATTATAGCGCTTGGGCTGAAGGAGTCCCTCCAGAGTCTGTATACACCCCCAGTGACCGCAGGTACCTACTGTGTGCGAGTGCCGAGTGACGAGCGATTGGGAGGACTGAGTGACTGTGAGGACTGAGTGACTGGGAGAACTGAGGGAAATTATACTCTGAGAGTATGCATATGATTTTATCATTGAGTTGCATCGCATTGACATGCACATTTGATATACATGCATAGAGATGCATTTTCCTCATGTTGTACGGTATCACATCATTCATGACTTCTCACGCATATTGGCAGATGGGCACAGTGATGCATTTGTTTTACACTGATTATCTAGAATGAAAAATGAAATATCTTATTTATTATTGAAAGGATTTTGGGAAAATTATTATTTTCAAACTTATTCATATTTTTGGCAACTCCCGTAAACGATCTGGGTTTTTATTGATGTACTTGAAAGGCAAAACTATTTTCAAAAATCATGTTTTTGCTGAGCATTTGATTGTTGAGTTACTTCTGGTATTACTTGTTTAAGTTATTATGAACTATTGTTGGTTATTGAAGACCCGATCTTGGTACAAGCTCGTCACTACTTTCAATCTAAGGTTAGGTTTGTTACTTATTAAGTACATGGGGTCGGTTGCACTCATACTGCACTTCTACACCTTGCATGCAGATTTTGGATGTTGATGCTGCTATACATGGCGGAAGCTGGATATGAAGACGTACCTGTTTTCCAGTAATTGCTGCCTCTTGTTTATGGTAGCCTTAGATTTATAAAAATCTGTTTATGTACATTTCTAATAGATGTTGTATTTATTTCATACCAGCTTTGTAATTTTCAATCTTAGAAGCTCATGATTTGTACTACCAGTCCTTGGAAAATATATAAAAATTCAGTAAATTACTATAGTTTATTTGTCTTGTTAATATCATTGGAATTGGATAGTTACTAGTTGGCTTAACTAGCGAGTTAGGTTAGGTTCCATCATGACTAGTGGATTTTGGGTCATGACAAGGTGGTATCAGAGCTCTAGGTTTATAGATTCTACAAGTCATGAGCAAGTGTCTAGTAGATTCTTGCGGATCGGTATGATGACGTCCATACTTATCTTCGAGAGGCTACAGGTAATTTAGGATATATACTTCTTATCTTTCTTTCCTTATCGTGCAAAATTGATTCAGCTTGAAACATCACTCTTTGAATTCCTTTCACGTATTCGTATGCGCACATGAGCGCTCGGTATCAGTTGTGCATCGCCGCTTGTGATTCTATGAATGATGTTTGAGATGTGTATTCTATGTTCTGGTGATGGGCCAGTCTGGAGGACTTGAGGCCAAGTTTAGACCGTAGCTTAGGCTCGATAGCTTCAGTTGTAACTTGTACATTTGGACTCATATGTCCGGTAATGTCCTTACGAGTAGAATTTATGGCTCGATGAATGTAGAAATGGCTTTGTGATGAGTATGATATAAGTGCGGGATGTGTTAAGATGATGTGAATGTGGCGAGAAGTGTTTCCTTGAAGTATAAAGGAAGGCCATTGGGTTCTTGATTTTTGTTTTGATGTGACGTACAATCTCGAGTGTGAATGTTTTGAAAGATCCTTCACGTTGTTAAATTTTGGGGCAAATTAAATTCTCGTGTATGGTTAATGAGTTTGGACTCAGAAAGATTAAGTGATTTCATAGTAATTGTGGCTGCGAAAGGGTATAACAAGATGCCAATTTGAGACTAAGCAGGTGGGTTATCTCCTGCGGAGTAATCTACGTATGCGTGTTCCTTATGATGTGAATAGAGAGTTTCTTTTCTGCCAGCGGGACGTATGTGTTGAGACTTGAATTTGAATCTGGTTGAGAAAGTTGACTTGAGTGTTAAGAGAATGAATGCGAGATTAGCGGATGATTGAGGTATTTTATGGTTGGTGTTGCATCGGCATGAGAAGAATTTTTATTGAACTGACTGCGGTATTAAAGCAATAATAGAGTATGGGTACTATGAATTATCGAGTGTTTTAATTGATGGCTTTGAGCCAAGTGGGGGAGCCTGCTATTGACAATTCAATTCATGGTTATGTGTCAAATATTTTGTTTTGGTCTGAAGTATACTTGGGAATCAGTGATGACTTGTAGAGGTGGAGTTCGAGAATGACTCGAGTAAGAAAATTTCTGGATACGAGTTATATTGCACTTTATGAGTACATGAAAATTATGGGATGAGTGAGTTGTTATTTGTGAATGATGTAGTGCGCACGGAGTATGAATTTGATCGGTGGACTTAAGGCAGGATTACCTCTTTGAGTGATGATGTGCTAATGGGGCACGTGTCTTTCAGGCCATTTGGGGGGTGTAATTTGGATTTGAACAAAGTGGATGACTCTCGAGAAAGTTTCAATAGGTTCGAGGTTTATATATAGCAACTGAGAATTTCTCCCTACTTGTGTATGGATAAAATATGAGATTTGCATTTGATGGTGCTTGGACTTGCGGAAATTCTGTATGACTATGGATTCAACATTTTAGTATAAGGAATGTAAGGAGAACAATTTTAAATTCACATAAGGTATTTTCAGAGTGAGTGTTACAGTTGTGGTATTTATGGAGGTGCTTAAGAAGAATACATTTGCTTATGGGCCGTAGGGCATTGTGGTTTTATTCTAAGGTTCGTGGGGTCAGTTGTGGTTAAAGATCGTGGTATTTTAGCAAGGAGAAGTATCAATCTGAAGACAAATTCGGAAGAAACTCGGAGAAATAGGACAACTGGGTAGAAGACTGGACCAGTATGGTAATGGTAGGATCGGTCCTTTGGGTAATTACGATGTGGTAAGATTTTACAGAAGTTTTAGTGGCAATACTCTTAGGTTTGGCGACCTGCGTGGATTGGTTGAGTTAGAAAGATTTAAATCGGATGGCATGATAGATGCGGTGTGTTGTATGGGAGTAAGGTTTACGTATGCAAGGTCACAATTTAGTTTTGAAAGGGAGATCATAAATTTTTAGAGGGCATGGACGGTTTCGATGATTAGATAAATACTATAACTATTTGGTATTGCGTGAGTAGTGTACATTTTAGAAGGCGTACTATGTTTTAAATTATGGATATTTCATAGGTGTTGCGGCACTCTCCTGCTTGATCGACTACTGATTTTAAGACGTTGCTATATGGAATGAAAGAATGGGAGGAGTATTCCTCGTGGGATGATCGTGTATGATAGATATGTTAGACATTCGGGCAGTAAAGATGGGATCGAAAATGGTGATTCGTGTGTTCTATGGATTTGGAGACTGGGAATTTTCATGAACATATTGTTTCATGCTTTATGACTGTGAAGTTGTGGCCGAAGCTAGCCAAATAATAGTATGTATTATAATTCAGTCATCATGGATTTTCGGAGGGTTATTTATCTATTTGTGGGTGACCACAATTGATTTGGGGGTCCATTGGTAGGCCCAATTAGGATATGTATTTTACACCGAGTCGGATTAGTTGGCTCCATACTGCTATTCTTGAAGGATGTGCCATTCGGTTGACGTTGATCTTATTCGTATTCTGAAATAATCTGTAAGTTACTCTTTTATGCTATGAGGAGTTGTGATTCAGTGGTTATGCACACATGGAGCGGTTCTATTGGGGGCCTCACGGCGGAATTCGAGCGAGATGAGTATTTGGGTATTGCATGATCGATTGCGTATTGGTTATGTTCTTTCAGGTTTTGTGTGGAATTGTGTCATTTGCCTCTCTGTGGTTATTGATTCTGAGCAGGGTGACTCGAAGTATATAATATGGACCGACGTTTGGATGGGATCATGAATTACAACGGAGTTATGTAAAAGTATGTACCTTGTGTTAGAATCGTGTGATGGTTCTATGGTGTGTGATGAATTTCCAGCATTTCTTTGTGGCAGTACTTGTTAATCTTGCAGGACAGTTCTCTCATTTGAGTACATTTGAATTGTTGCGTATTGGTGCACGGATGGCACGGGTTGTGGCTTTGAGTCATATTGGTGTGACATGTCTGTGGGATAGTTGTGTTTAATAATATAAGGTCATTGGACCTCGAATGGGTAATATCAGGTTTGATTACGGTGTATTTGGGAAGATGACATTGGAAGTCAGTTAAGAAGTTATTATGGTTTTGGTTGGTGCCAGAAAGCTCCATATCTGGTTGATATGATAAGGGGTTATGAGATTCTGCGTGTTTCTTTTATTATCAATAGTGTACGAAGGTTTTGGGATGAGGTTTTGTTCGATATGGGGTTTAATACTAGTATCGGGTTAGTTGTAGTAGTTATTGTGATAGGGAATGGTGCTGCAAGCATGCGATATGTGTAGTATGTTATGTGAATATGTCTAGGGTCATGGTTATGGCTTGATACAACTTGTTCTAACACATTCATTGTGTAGATATGGGATTCGTGTCTTGAAAAGAAATTCTAAATGTTAGGAATTGAATTCCAAGGTTTTTGGGCTAAGGTTAAATTAAGGATTTTCAGTTGTATTATGTTGTCAGTCCTATATGGAATAAGATGACGTGGGTTCACCCCGGGTACGTGTATGGTAATATGGAATAGTGATTGGATGGCTTGAAAACAACTCTTGGCACGTTCGAGGACGAACGTATGTTTAAGTGGAGGAGAATGTAATGACCCGGTCATTTTGAGCATTACATCCTCGTTCCCCCATTTACTGCTCTATTTGTGCTTTATAGCTGTATTATGACCTATCGGATTAGTTAGTTCGAGTCCGAAATGATTTCGGAATGAATTGAGACACTTAGTCTCTTAATGAAAAGTTTAAGTTGGAAAAGTCGATCGGATGTCAATTTATGTATAAACGGCCTCGGATTCGAATTTTGATGATTCCAATAGCTCTGTATTATAATTTTAGACTTAGGATCATGTCCGAAAAATTATTTGGAGGTCCGTAGTGGAATTTGACTTGATATAGCGAAAATTGAATTTTTGGGAAGTTTAACAAGGGGTTGACTTTTTACATTGGGGTCGAAATCTGATTTTGGAAATTGGAATATGCCTGTAATGTGAAATGTGACTTGTGTGCAAAATTTGAAGTCAATCAGACGCAATTTGACAGGTTTCGGCATCGTTTATAGAATTTGGAATTTCGAAGTTTCTTAGGCTTGAATCCGTGTGTAATTCATATTTTCGACGTTGTTGGAGGTGATTTGAAAATTTGACTAAGTTTTTATGATGTTATAAGACTTGTTGGTATATTTGGTTGAGGTCTCGGGGGCCTCAAGATGATTTCGGGTGGTTAACGGACTTGATTTTGAGTTGATAAAGCAGCTAAAGTGGTGCTGCTACCAGTATAACCGCACTTGCAGAGTGGGCACCGCAGGTGCGCGCACGCAGAAGTGCGGAATGAATCACAGAAGCTACCAAGGAAGGGCTGGGCAGAGGTCGCAGGTGCGAAGACATTCCTACACCTGCGATGGTCGCAGAAGAGGGTTGAAGGGCGCAGAAGCGAGGTTGAGGCGCAGGTGCGATGGGTTTTCCGCACCTGCGATAGGCGTAAATGCGGTCCAAATTTCGCATAAGCAAAAACCATGGGCAGAACCCTTTAAGTTCAGGGTTTCGCTATTTTTACCATTTTCGAATTTTGGAGCTCGGTTTGGGCATTTTTGGAGAGGAATGTTTCCACACAACTTGGGGTAAGTGTTCTTGACTCCCTTATGATTATATTTCATGAATTAATCATCATTTTTTGTGTAAGATTATCGAATCTTTAAGAGAAATCGAAGGAAATTCCTATAATTTCATAAAACAATTTTTTGAGGTTTGAGCATCGATTTGGAGTTGGAATTGAGTGAAATTAATATGGTTGAACTTGTAATTGGATGGGCTGTCGGATTTTGTGAGTTTCGTCGAATTTCGAGACGTGGGCCCCATGGGCGAGTTTTGAGTTAATTTCAGATTTTTATTGGAAAATTAGTATTTCCTTATGGAATTGATTACAATAATTGGTATTGACTGAATCGAATTAATTGTGGCTAGATTCGAGCCGTTCAGGAGTTGATACGCGCATAATGAAATTTCTGGAGCATTTTGATCTTGTTTGGAATTGGATTCATCTTGTTCGAAGTAAGTAACCCTTTTAATCTTGGAGCTGAGGGTATGAACCCTGAATATACGTATTATGTGAATTGTTTGGAGGTGACGCACATGCTAGGTGACGGGTGTACAGGCGTGCACTATAGAAATTATAACATAATTGGTTCGTGAAATTTTGTAGTCAAATAATCTTGGCATACTCTGTATAGTTTTATGTGTTAAAGAAATTGAGCTGAGAATCATATTAAACATCATGTTGAGGCTATGTGCCAGTATTATTGAGTCCCACATAGGTCATATTGCTGTTGAATTATTTGTTTAACATGAAATTTCATACTCGGTTATGTTCATTCATTTCATATCATTTCTCAGTCTCTGTTGCTACTTATTGATTCATCATATCATTATTTTGGGCTAGTTTCATGACATTGTGAGCCTAAGAGACTGGAGAGATCGATGACTGAGTGAGTCCGAGGGCCTGATTGTAAGGATTATTATAGGATCGGGATGTACGCCGCAACATGCTATATTGGCTTTATATACTTTATTATTATGTGGATCGGGGCTGCCCGCCTGCAGCAGGCCTTATAGGCTTTATTATAGCATGTGAGTTGTCCGTGCAGATATAGATATTGATACTATAGCAAGTGAGTTGTCCGTTCAGATTATAGTGCTTGGGCTGAAGGAGCCCCTCCAGAGTCTGTATGCACCCCCAGTGAGTGCAGGTACCTACTGAGTGCGAGTGCCGAGCGATTGGGAGGACTGAGTGAAATGATACTCTGAGAGTATGCATATAATTTTATCACTGAGTTACATCGCATTGACATGCACATTTTATATGGTTTTGGCGTGACAATCAAGAATAACATGATGGGGCGACAACCAGTCCATGCCCAAAATAATATCAAAACCACTAAGAATAACCAAACACGACCAATATACACGGTCAACAATAATAGAATCTCCCACAGGTGTAGACACATAAACAGGAGAACTCAAGGAATCACGGGCTACGCCCAAATACGGAGCAAAATAAGAGTACACATAGGAATAAATGGAGCCTGGGTCAAATAAAACCGACGCATCTCTATGATAGACCGAAACAATACCTGTAATGACAGAGTCGGAAGCAACTTCCTCTATACAAGCAGGAAGAGCATAATATCTTGCTTGGCCTCCCCGACCTCCACCTCGAGCTGGCTGAGCAGGTGGAGTAGTAGCTGGTGCTGTAATTATAGCCTTAGGACCCAGTGGAGTATGCTGTGACTGAGAATTCTGTGGGGGTGCACCCCTCCTAAGTCTGGGGCAATCCCTCACCATATGGCGAGTGTCACCACACTCAAAACAAGCTCTCGGACGGCGTGGCTGCTGTGACCGGCTCGGGCCAGGTCTGTTGGACTGACCGCAAAAAGCACCCCATGCAAGAGGTGCACTAGATATTGGTGGTGCATAATAAGGCTCCTGGGGTCTAGAATGGGCCGGAATACCACTGGCGGCAGGAAGTGCTGAATAAACGGGGTAACTCATATAACCCCTACCATGACGAATTGCCGCTGGGGCACGAGTAGCACTATAAGTGCCAGACTCTCAAGACATCTTGGCCTCCCTCTCCTCTCTTTCCCGAGCAAGAATGCCCTCCAATCTCCTAGCAATACTCACAACCTGCTGGTAAGAAATATCCATCTCTAACTCCCAGGCCATGCTAAGTCTGATACTGGGGTGGAGTCCCTCAATAAACCGACGAACCCTCTCTCAAACTGTGGCAACCAATGCGGGTGCATGTCGGGCCAAATCACTGAAGCAAACTGCATACTCTGACACAGTCATAGCACCCTGGCAAAACTGCTCAAACTCCGTGCGCCATGCGTTTCTAAGACTCTGGGGAATATACTCCCTCAAGAACATGTCCGAGAAGTGGGTCCATGTAAGTGAAGCTGCCTCAGCCGGATTACCCAACTTATAAGCACGCCACCACTGATAGGCTACTCCTCTTAGCTAGAATATAGTAAAAGAAACCCCACTCGACTCCGCTACGCCCATAGTACAAAGAATACAGTGACAATCCTCCAGAAAACCACGGGCATCCTCTGACGCCAATCCATCAAAGGTAGGAGGGTGGCACTTCTTGTACCTCTCAAGTCTAAGTTGCTCTGCCTCAGAAACTGCTGCCCTAACCTCGGGCTGAGCTGGAGCTACCGACTGCATTGGTATAATCTCCGGAACCTGGTTGACCTGAACCCGCTGCTCTAGAGTACCGACAACGGGGGTTTGTGCTCCTCCCCCGGCCTGAGATGTGGCAGGTGAAAGTGGAATCAATACAGCCTGAGCCAAGGTGCTGAACATGCTCAGAAACTGGGCTAGAGTCTCCTGGAGGGTTGGTGCAGCAACAGGTATCTCAGGTGTCTTCCCTCCAGCTAGAGCTACTGGGGGCTCCTTTGTAGAAGCTCGTGCGGGTGCTCTGGCTGCACGTGAACGTCCTCGGCCTCTACCCCAGCCCCGGCCTCTCGCGGCTCTAGTAGAGGGCGCGGGTGCCTGGTCATCAGATCCGCATGTATGTGTCCTCACCATCTGTGAGAGAATAGAATACAAAAGTTTAGAATTTTTTTTGAAGTCAACAATTTTCGCACGGCAAGAAATCAAAGTAGTGAAATTTTCCTAGCACTTACATAGCCTCCCGAAGATAAGTACAGACGTCTCCGTACTGATCCGCGAGACTCTAATAAACTGGCTTGTGATTCACGACACCTATGAACCTAGAGCTCTAATACCAACTTGTCACGACCCAAACTCCCTCCGTATAACGTCATGACGGCACCTAGCCTCTACGACTAGGTAAGCCTAACAAATTGCTAAAATATAACAAAACGAAAGTAAAACTTGGCAACTAATAGCAGTGGATAACTAAATGACTAATAACAATGCCGCTCGGCATATGCAATAACCAATACTCTATAATACACAGTCTTCCCAAAACCCGAAATATCATAAGTCACAAGCTACAGAAGAAAACTAATATCTCTATACACAAGAGTCTAACAAAAGAAGTACGGAAGGTAAATGACATAGGAGAGAATAGAGGGGGACTCCGAGGTCTGCGGACGCAGCAGATGTACCTTGAAGTCTTCGTACAGCAGCAAGCACTCTCAGCTAATAGTGGGGCAGATAAGAAGCACCTGGATCTGCACACAAAATATGTGCAGCAGAGTAGCATGAGTACACCACAACGGCACCCAGTAAGTGCCAAGCCTAACCTCGGTAGAGTAGTGACGAGGTCAGGTCTGGACCCTACTGGATATAATAATAATAAGACAAATGATATAATAAAATACAGTAAAACGGCGAATTTAACAGAAAGAATTCACAGAGAAATAACAACACATCATAATGATATAACAACATGGGCTCTCCCGAGATACCGTCTCATAGTCCCAAAAGTAAATACTCAACAGGGGATCCCCCGAGATACCCTCTCGTAGTCCCAAAACTAAATATGCGAGGAGATCTCCCGAGGTACCACCTCATAGTCTCAAAAGTAAATGTGCAAAGGGATCTCCCTAGGTACCGCCTCGTAGTCCCAGAAGTAAATATGCAGGGAGAACTCCCGAGGTACCGCCTCGTAGTCATAAAAGTAAACACACAGCTCAACCGAGAAATACAACAATTAACATCCAAAAATTCTACAGTCTAAACTGATAAAGATCAAGGAAAAATAGGAAAATCAACTAGACATGCTGCATAGAGTTCAAATAAACCGTTAAAACACAGACATGCGATATTAGACTAAACAAGATAACTACACATGCTGGTATAACTCAATTAAGATGAAAACAGGTTACTACTCATTAAAAGCAAATAAGGTTTTACAACAAATAGCTCGTGTACGCACTCTTCACCTCACGTACACGGCGCTCATATATCACAACAGTACCAAATCCTAAGGGGATTCCCTCACCCCTCCCCCCCTCCCCATTCCCATAAGGTTAGACAAGCCACTTACCTCGAACCAAGCTCAATCAATCAGTAAGAATGCCCTTTCCTCGATTATCCGACTCCGAATAGTCCAAATCTAGCCCAAAAAAAAATTACACACCATAAATACAACTACAATAGACCAATCTAGTTAATGAAATCAAGACTTTAACAAAAATTTAAAAATCATCGTAAAAAATCGACCCGAGCGCACGTCTCAGAATTGGGTAAAAGTCACAAAATACGAGTACCCAATCAACCACGAGTTCATTCGTATCAAAATTATCCAAATCCGATATCAAAATCCCAATCAAAACTCAAAACTTAGTTGAAGAACTTCTCCTATTTTCCCCCAAATTTCTCAACCAAATTCCTTAATTAGATGATGAAATCAACTATAGATTAGTGGAATATAACCACAAACAAGTTAAGAATCATTACCCCAAAGTTCTCTCTGAAAAATTCTTGAATTATCGCCTTAATTCGAGCTCTCAAGTCACATCAAACAATGCTAAAAATATGAATCACCCTCCAATTCAAACTTTATGAACTTTGAAACTTCAAGCTTCTACAACCGATGCCGAAATCTATCAAATCACGTCTAATTAACCTCATATTTTGCACACAAGTCATATTCACCATTATGGACCTACTCCAACTTCGGAAATCAGAATTCGACCCCGATATCAAAAAGTCCACTTCCAGTCAATTACTCTCAAAACGACCGGCCGGATCATTACAAGCACACCACTTATGTTCACTTTCAGGCAACAAATCATTTACTACCTTAAGTATGCCCTACATATCAAGTAAAAGTTATAAAATACATTAGTTACATTAGTCATAAAATGCATTAGTCGTATAACAAAAAAAATCAAACACATTAGATATTACCTTCTGCATGTCAGACATAATGGTAAGATCTCTACCTTCCTGCAGCATCAAGTTATCAATCAAACACTTGATAAACCAACTCAAAGTGAAATTGTTCTCAACCTCTACAATGGCCCAAGCAATTGAGAACATCTGATTATTGCCATCTTTGGACACATCTACAAGAAATTATCCCTTGCACATTTCTTTTAAGAAACAACCATCTAGAACAATAATTCTTCTACAACCTTCCATCCAGCCCTTCTTCATGGCATAGAAACACACATAAAAGGAATGGAACACATGCTTTCCATCCCCATTATCTACTGCCTTTACAATACAAGTTGTGCCAGGATTAGTCTGTAAAATGACATCCCTATAGTCATACAATCTTTTAAACTCTTTCTGAACATCTCCATTTAATTCATTCAAGATCTTTGCCCTAGCTCTATGGACAGTGGACCTACCAACATACATGTCTAGTTCTTTCTTAATCAGCTTTTTCAACTCCCAAACCCTTATATTTGGCTGTGAAATAATTTTATCCCTTTAATATTTTGCTAGATATCCAGAGTTGCAAAGCTTGTTCTTGTTGGTCCTATAACACTTATTGACAGGACAATACCTCTTCACTTTGAAATATTTAGATCTGCCATCTTTGCTAGCAAACAGATTCCATGGACAACCACCCTTGCATCTTACACTCACCCTGCCAGGTTCATCAATGATCTTTTCAATTTGAACTCTTTTCTGGATAGCATATCTGGATACAACCCATCTAAACTCAGTAATACTTTCAAAAATAAGGCCCAACTCCCATTTTACTTTCTTGACAGTTGGATCAAATATCAACCTTTTGTTTTCTCTTCTTTGCATCAATTTTTCTCTTGTGTTCTTTATCATACTCATTTTCCTCATCTAAAGCAAAGCTTTCAGCATCAGAATAACCAAAATATGGTTCATCAGCCCCAACTAACCCTTCATACTTATTTTCATTGCTCTCATCCCTCAACTCATCAAACCCATTGTTTATACCAGCATCTTCTAGATTTATGTCACTTTATCTTTAGGCCTTTCACTCATTTTCCTCCTATGCTTCCTCAACACTTCCCTGTACTCCCCAAACTCTTTATGTACATCAGAACCATATTGATTATCATCATGAACATCTACATCAACTCCATCACTCTCAAACTCAGATGAATTATCAAAATCTGAGTCATTCTCATCATCAAGCTCACCTTCATCATCTTTCTCTATTTCCTCCTCTTCAACAGGTTCTCCTTTTTGCTCTTCTAAGTTTATAGTAACTTTATCAGTCTTACTATTTGTCCTACCAACCCCTGGCCCAGTAGCATTTAGGTCAACAACCATTAGAGGGGAAGCATGTGTGACATAAATATCTAGGGTATCCCCATTATCCAATTCATTTGAAATGTCTAATATATCCTTATTAGTTAATACATTTACCAATTTATCAGTTTTGTCCATGGGACAAATATACAGCTCAACAATATTTTTTAACCTCATTTGCTTAGTGTAGTCCATAAGCTCAAAAAATGATAACATATCCACATCTATATCTAAGGTCAATGATTGACTACCCCCACATAACGAGCAAAAGTACCTGGAACTAAGACCCTATCATGATACCATTTTAATGTAATCAACTTAAAAGATATTTTTCCTGCAAAATGGGGCAAAACAGTAATAAATAAAAACTTGGCAAGCTACACATGGGACAAAGCAGTAATGCAGTAATGAGTAAAGAAAGGTAAGAAATAAAAAACTATACATAAAGCTAAAGCAGTAATGAGTAAAGAAAGGCAAAAAATAAAAATCTACACATAAAGCCAAAGCAGTAATGAATAAAGAAATAAAATGCTAGACATAAAGTAATTCACAATTCACAATATTAAAATCAAGTGTAACAATAAAAAAGTAGAAAACACCTAACATTAGATACCATTTACAAAGAGTCGAATACAACCAACAATAAAACACTCTTAAAAAGCAGAAAAACGATAATCAGAAAGTAACATTGAGAATGACAAAGGACTCCCCTTCAGAAAAGTAAGAAACTCTAAATCGGCTATAGATAAATAATAAAAAACCAAACCCACATCCACTGGACGGATAAAATGTGCATACCTCACCTGAAGGACTTGAAATCAGCCGCTTGTGAGTGATAAATTACCCGATGCATATCATATCCACATACACTGGACGGATCTCCTTCAACGCCTTCAATGGAAGAAGAAAGAAGACTCGAGAAATGGGGGATTTGTTTTGGAGTTATTTGTACTTAGGGGTTTTAATCGGAGTGGGGTGGGTCGGGTAATATAACAGATTTATTAGACAGATGGGTCGGGTGTTATAATGGTCAATGGTAAGTCAAGTACATGTAATATACCCTATGAATTATTAAAAGGCCTGGTAAACTTTGGGGGGTCTTAGATACACTTGGAAAAGGTTGGATGTATAAAGCTTAATCCGTATTTATTGGGTGTGTTACATTGATTTGACTAAAAGGTTGATGGTTAAAATAGGAGTGTCAAATGAGCAGGTTATGTTGAATTTGAAGAGTCAAAATGAGTTAAACTAATAAGTGGGAATGCCACACCCAAATTTCAATTACTCCGGCTGAGTGCATTAGGTCAAGTGTAATGACTTAACCAGTTATTTTGAGCCATAGCATCTCGTTCTACGATTTAAGACTTTGAGTATGTTCATATGATATTTTATGACTTGCATTTATGGTTGGTTTAGGTCCTGAGAGGTTTACAAGTGGTATGGAACACTTAGTTCCTAACTAGAGGCCTAAAGTTAAGAGAGTTGGTCAAAGACAACATTTTGAGTAAACAAGTTTAGATTCATGATTTGAAGGTTCCAATAGGTTAGTATGATAATTTTAGACCTGTACATATATCTGGATTAGGACTTGAATGGCTCGGGTGCACTTCGGTACTATTGCATGAAAATTGAGAGTTTAAGTTTCATAAGTTTGACTTGAGAGTTAACTTTTAGTTGCATTATTTGCCTTTGTGTTTTAAGCCTTTGGACAAGTTTATATAGGGTATTAGAGTTGTTGTGATAGTTTGGAGGGAAACCGAGGGGTTCAAATGAGTTTCAGCGCGTCAGGAGTAAGATTTGAAAGATTTAAAGTGTTGATAGGTGATTTGTTTTCTTAACATAACTTCACAAGAAAACTGCTCTAAATCTATAGCAAATTTGATAAAGATACTTTGATAAGAGTTGTATCCCTTTGAATCTAATTTCTAGAAATTTAAACAATTTTTTTTCTAGCATCAGTATAAAATGACTATTTTACTAAAGGGTGGTAATGTTATTATTTCTGGAAGTCCACAGTAAATTTTTTTATACTTGTGTATATAACATTGTTTCATACTTGAACTTTATTTTATTATCTTGGGAGCTGGGCAGATCGGATTGAGGTGATTTTTAAGAGAAATTTTATCTGCTTCATTGGGGTAACTAATTCTAACTTAGATCAATGGTTTATATATTTGAATCTATCACTAGATAAACATCAAATCATGAATTTGAACAAAACAAATTAAAGTTTTTTGTCCAAATCTTATGCAATACTTCATAAGTTAAATGAAGACATAATAGTTATTTGACCAAACTAGTTGAACAAAAAATTTATTAATAAAAAAAGATTAGGGCCAAAGCCACTACGAGAGTAACAAGAAGAAAAAAGGGTTAGGTATTGATGATAATAGAAATATCATATGGTTTTTCTTTAAAGTTGCGAACAATTCTTCTACATAATTGTCACGATCCCAAAATTTCACGGATGCGTGGTGACGGCTAACACCGCTTGATAGGCAAGTCAATAACATAAACTTCAACAATGATAAGAAATAGTGTCGGATAGCGGAATAACATGAATAACTGATATCATAATGACAATACAACTAAAACCACCCAAATTCTGGTATGGCCGAATGCATGAGCTCTGTAGAATACTAAATACAAAGTCCGAACAAAATAGAATGTTGTTTGAAAGACTAAAAAGTAATAACATAAGATAAAATAGGGGATTTCAAGGCATGTGAATGGAACAACAGTGCTACCTCAAAATCTCCAAGCAAATCCGGATAAACAACTCACTAGCAACCACCACTATCAGAATACCTAGATTTGCACATAAAGTGCAGAGTGTAGTATGAGTACAACCGACCCTATGTACTCAGTAAGTAGCAAGTCTAACCTCAGGGAAAGCAGTGGCAAGGTATGCAAAGTCTGGTGCTCACTTTCAACAACCAACAACACTAACAACATACTAATGGCATAAAAGGAAAAGCGGTTCAAATAATAACAGGTCTAACTCTAACAAAATAAGATGAGAAATAAGCATGATTTTCAAGTATATCAGTCAAGGCATAAACTTTTCCACTGAATCACCCGGACATGAATTTATCAAGACAAACTGTGATTTCAAGCTCTAAACATCAAATAGAGAGATCAACTATCAATTAGCATGAGAAAAATACAACTCTATGCATGCATGTCAAATATACATGCCAAAATCAACAACATCACACTTTAACCATCAAGTATACACAATCTCAGCATATTCATAGTGCCTGGCAAAAGTACCCTTCAATTATACTCTCAATATTCTCATGGTGCCTGGTATAATACCTCTGAATCATCACACACATTCAACACTGTACGGGTACCTGGCATAAGTCCCCCACTAACACTACTAGAAATTTGATAAAAACCGACCAAAAAAACCGACGTTGGTCGGTAATGGCCAAAAACCGACCAAAACGCGACCATTTATGTGTGGACGGTATTTTTGTGGTCGGAAAGGCATACCGACCAAAGTTGATCGGAAATTACCAACCAACTTTGGTTGGTATTTTAATTATGTAATAAAAAGATTCACCATCTGGGAATCGAACCGGGGTCTATACTGTGGCAGGATACTATTCTACTACTAGACCATTGATATATTTTGTTTTAAGACTGTCTTTTATTTGATTTATACTCTTTAATTATATTTTCGCACGAAAATAGCCGACCAAAGTTGGTCGGTTTTATTAAAAAGTAAAATTACCGACCAAAGTTAGTCGGTTTTTTAAATGACCGGCTGAACTAACCGATCAATTTTGGTCGATTTTTTTAATATTAAATTTTATTTATTTTAATTTAAAAACTAACCAAAGTTGGTCGGTTTCTTGAAACATAAATTTCGCGGGATACAAAATAGTTTCCCGCATTTTTGCGCCAAAAAAAACCGAACAAAGTTGGTCGGTTTCATAAAAAAAAAAATTGTTTTTTGAAAAACCGACTAAAGTTGGTCGGTCGACCTTGGTCGGTTTTTGCCGAATTTCTAGTAGTGTAAGTACATCTCGTGTGCCTATACTCATAGGGCCCAAAGTAATATGGATTATTACCTGACTTCGGAGGGGTGGATCCTAGCCCAAACACTGATCGGATCAAAAGTCAACAATCAATATTACCCGGGCCAATATGCTGGACTTGATGCAAGCGTCACCTCTTTATCAATATCCACACGGCTCTCTGGCCTAAGATCAGACATCAAGCCTCTCAATATGGATGTATAGCCTAGATTCAATCATCGATCCTCTCAATATGGATCTGTGACCTAAAATCAATCATCAATCCTCTCAAGTCTCAATATGCGAACATCTCACATTACCATAATCAAAATACCGCACGGAATGTACCAACATGCCACAACTCAGCTCAAACATGTGTCACACACACAGGACAGTAACAACATGTGAGATAACATATAAAAGTGCATAAAGACAGAGATATAACATGCAGATATAATATCATAATTGAAAAATATGACTACGGTTAAAACAAGTAGCTCAACGTAGCAAAAATGTCCATATCATGTCTCAAACAGATAAGAAAATAGCCTAAATATGATTTCTAGCATTAATTATAGCTCATGTAGTGATACACGTGGAAGAAATACGGTATCAAAGAGGCATGATAGCAAAACAAGGCATATATAATAGCTTATGGTCTACCCAAATCATGAAAAACTTCAGTGCATGTATATTTACTCGTCACCTCGCGTATGCGTCTAACATATAACAAACATCATAGCATGTGAAAAAATACCCTCATCCGGGATAGTCTTCAACCTCAAATCGCATCAAACCTCACTTTAGCCCTCCATTCATGCAAATCTAAGTCAAACATAAACCAAGGAAGTCAACCAATGCTATAGGAGATCACAAACCATAAAGTTTTTATCTTTAAAAAATTTCGAAAAAGTCAATAAAAGTTAATCTGGGCCCGCGTGCTCGAAAATTTCGATGAACCATAATCTGCCGAGTCCAAATATATACTTAGTTTCCAAAATCGAGTCCATATCGGTACTCCAATCCCCAAAATAAACATATGTAAGCAAGTAAATATTAAATTTTGTTATTATTTGTACACATAATGTACATTGAATAATAATTAATAATATATTCTTCACATATACATATTATATATTTTATATGTCAAATATACATAAATTATACATTAAATACATAATATATACATCGAATATGTACAAAGTTATTATATTTTTACATAATTATACGTCAAATATATATTATATGCATAAAATATACATATATATTATGTATTTGTGTTTGAGAGAATAATGAAACTAGTAATCCAAAGAAAATTTTCATTAAGAAATGGTAAGTTTAGAAAGTTCAGATTAATGATGAGAAAAAATTGTGAATAAATTAATATGGCTCAAAATTAATCTCTTATATTGTGGGTTAGTATTTATATTTAAGAAGTTGAAGGCTATTAAATAAGGTAAAGAACCTTTAAAATGCTATTACTGTAAATGAATATGCTAATTTTGGAATAAAGCAAAATTACTATTATTTGTATAAATATTTTTAATAAAAGACGTACGATGTTAAAATTCGATAACTTTTTGTATCAATTAATTTGGGCTACATATTCAGCCCAAAATAACCCTAACTTTAAAATGGAATAATTTGGGTTGTGTCCAAATTGATCGGTCATAAAATTATGAGCTTTTATCATTGTTGGCCGTTCGGGCCAAACTTTTAACAATCACTAGCCAGAAATTAATTAATTACAATAGCCAGCTGATGAAACAAAAAGCCTCATCAGCCGCATCCCAAACTCGACGCCAGATATCTCAAATAATTTTTTTTCTTCTAAGAATCTCATTTTTAGAAATGAAAAATATATCTTTAATCCCCAAACAACGTAAAATACAGAATTATTTTAATTTTCTAACCAAATCAAAAAAGCTTTCAATTATAAAAAATAGAATAGTGTACAATAAAATCCAAAAAAATATATCCTTGTTATTGTTGGCTCTTAATTGGCTAGATGAAAGCAGTCGATCATCTTCAAAGTAATATATCCTTATTGTTATGGTTTTCGTTTCATGGGTTTATTTATTTATTTAATACACAATAATATGTTCTTCACTCTTTAAATCAAATACCCCTTTACATACAAAGAACGTAAATGTACATTCAAATAAATACTATATAATAGATATAAATTGTCAATAACTATCATCATTGTAATTTTTAACACAATATTAAATTCTAGAAAATCTTTCATATATACATTTTACTACATCACTACGTAGTAAAATGCATGATACACTTTATATATACAAAATTTATAGATTGTAGAACAGTCTATACACTTTGGATACACAAAAGCGTTGGGGATACAATAATGATATATTATGGATACATTGCAAGATGCACGATATACTCTATATACAAATTTTATGCAATGTATATACTAAATAGACTGTCACTATACAATTTATATACAATAGACTGTCACTATACAAAAATATACTAAATAGACTGTCACTATACAAAATATATACTAAATAGACTTTACTATACAACATATATACAAAATAGACTGTCACTATACAAAAAATATACAAAATAGACTGTCACTATACAAAAAATATATAAAATAGACTGTCACTATACAAAAAATATACAAAATAAATATTTCGGGCTATTAGATGTAATAAGTTTGGATCTGACACTTCTATGGCTACAACAGTATGCCATTAAGGGTTTTCATGATCTTATACAAAAATAGTATTAAAGGTAAAATGAAAGTTTAAAGCTAAAGAGTTCCCAAATATAAAGTGTCATTCTTTTTGGAACAAACTACTATACTTTCCTCTCCCTAGTATTAAGGGGACATAAAATATGATGTATATGGTGGTTGTTGCAGAGAAACTGAATAGTCTATTTTGGCCAAGCTTCTAAGAAGCAAATAGTGATTCTTTTAAAGAATTAAGGTATTCAGCAAGCTTTTAGGAAAAAGAAAGTGACTTTGAGTAGTAGCAGAAACTATTTTTAGAAGTTGAAAAAAAAAAGCTTATTCTCATAAGTATTTTTTAGAAGGCTGAATACATATACTTCTTAAAATTGTCTAATATTGTAACTTAGCTACCTCACCTCTTCCTTCGGTCTTTCTTTTTCAGTTTCAAAACAGCCCAGCATCACAATGGTGCGGCGTCGGCGAAGGAGTGGCAGTGAGGTGGTGTCAATGGTCGACTCCGAAAAAATATTATTTTTCTTATAAAATAAAAAACAATGGGATTTTGAGTTACTCACGGTCTGTTTTTGTTTCATTTTTATCTTTTTCTTCCTAAAAATTAGTTCGTAATTGTTATTCCCGGTCAATATTGCTGTATTTGTAAATATTAATTCTGCAAAATATAAGTTAACGTAATGAAACAATAATAATAAATTCGAGCCCACTGAATTCACAGTGTTTCCTTAAGGAATTTAATCCCCTCCTAGTACCCAAGGTAATGGATTATTTCCTCCCAGGAAAGAACGAATAACACACTGGTGTAGCGGTACTTCAAACCCCAGTGTTTCGGCGAACACAAAGTTCGGTAGCAAATCACACTTACAGTTGCTTTGTTTGAAGTTAAAAACAATGCAGAACGAAGGAGTATATACTCAGAAAAACGTATGGAAGTTCTGAGAGGAAGGAATGCAATGTATAGCCAATTTGTTGAGCGAATTGTATGTTGAGTTGAGTATCTTTCTTCAACATTTGCTGCTCATATATATAGCAGCCAAGAAGGAGTGCAAGACCAAACGTCCACCCTTCATGGTGGAGCAAGCATTACATGTTTGTGGAGCAAGCACTTCATGGTGGGAAGACCATTATCCGGCTGCCAAATTATCAATACACGCCGAAGCCGAAGCCGAAGCCGTAGCCGAGCCGAGCGAGCGAGCGACGACGACGGCGCGAGGCTTGCTTTCTTCTTAACTCTTTAAGAGCTACAAGAAGAGCAATTATATATATACCCACCAAAAATGTCTTCCATTTCCAATATGGGACAATGTCTCATTGTTAAGAGGGGAAAACTTAAAATTTTACTCAAAATTTCATTTTCCCTCCATTTCCCATTCATCCTCATTTTAAGAATATTATATCTTAAAAATAAAACCTCAACAGTAATTACTAGACATTCAATTTAAGAGCAGTATCAAATGGAAGATGGACTAAGATTAAACAAAAATGGTGGCGGATTTTTTGTGGGGACGACAATGGCAGACTAGTGGTCGAGGGATGGTGTATATGGTGGTTCTATAGAAATGGTTTCAAAAAATTAAAAAGAATATAGAAAATGGAAATTTGAGCTTGTCGTCACGCGCCTAAGAGAAGTGAAATGCACCTATTCTGCCGTGTCAGTTTTTTTTGTGTTTAATAGACACGTATTCACTGAAGTTAAAGTATTTATTAGGTACAAGTCTCACTTGAGATAGCAAAGTGAAAATATTGGATAAGTTTAAATAACTGTATATATATATTCTGCCTTTAAATAAAGAAAAATAATATATAAAAACTGAATAGTTGGAGTGGTTTGCACTTTCATGAAAGGTCCTGAGGTGAAAATATATGAAAAGAAAAGGAATCCATAGCAGCATTTAATACTTTGTTCTCCTTATCCAAAAATATCATGAGATTGAAAAAGTAAAATAAAGAATTTTCTGGTAGAACATTTTTCACGTTACAAGTTAGGTAATATGCTATCAGTTATCAAATATCCTTCCAACAACAATACTCATAAGGAATATAAACGTGAAACCTTTGCCAATTCACGTTGCCACTCACAAACCAATCTTTTCCTTTCTCTCACTACTAAATTTGATAACTTAGGTTAAAAAAAAGATTTAAAAGAAATACGATTTGTTTTTCACCTTGAAGAACGGGATGGTTTTAATTTTTTTTAAAGTGAAACACTTTTACGCATATATCATCATCCAAATGCGATTTTCAATAGTTAGACCTTGGAATAAAGGAAGTGGATTATAAAATTATTGAATTCTCTAAAGCTTGTGCCACATTTTCTCACATAATAAAGTTTGCCAAGAAAATCTCAAAGAATATTCCTTGAAGTGAGCTTAAATTTGGATTTGCTAAATACTGCATCGTACATATTTATTCCATGTTTTGTGCATTTCCTACCCAAAGCAATGACAATACCCCACTTGGAATAGTATCTACTTGTTTCGAGAAATATTACTTATAATATAAATAAAAATGTAAAATTAAGAATATTTCTAGCTAGCATTAATTAGGACCTTATTATATTGGTATCAATTATTTTCCTATCAAACCCTTGCTTTTCTTTTTTCATTTTACTTGCTAGTACCGGAAAATTAGTAATATTCCTAAGAGATTACGTTTGGTAAGTAACCAATAAATTACTTTAAAGTATCTAAACTAATTCTCTTTTTAGGTGCTTTACATGTGTAATCCAAAATGCTGTTTTCCCTCTTGG
Organism: Nicotiana tabacum; assembly: GCF_000715075.1. Classification (NCBI taxonomy): domain Eukaryota; kingdom Viridiplantae; phylum Streptophyta; class Magnoliopsida; order Solanales; family Solanaceae; genus Nicotiana; species Nicotiana tabacum. The sequence continues at coordinate 25,562,557 of NC_134088.1, read as the reverse complement.
CGATTCCGAACTGTTTGTACCACCATCTTGGCACCACCCCTAACTAATAGCTTTTGGGAAGGAAAAGATGAAACAAACAAAATCAAATCTACTAACGATTTATTCCCTAACTGGAGGGATTATTAACTTCAAAATAAGATAAATAGTCTATCACAACGAATATAAATGTATAAATAGTGTAAAAAATGACTTTAAGTTATACACTTTTATATTGTCAAGCTACTCTTCTTAAAATGTAGGATTCATAATCATGAAAATAAGATATGTTACTTGTTACAACGGACAAAGATAACTTGATGGTGTGAAAACTATTACACTGACGATGTATATAACTTAAAAACAAAAAAATTTAAACAGTAAATTTATGTACGATAAGTATCTTAAATTAATGATTTTGTGAAAAGGGAAGAAAAAAAGACTGAAGCGCAAAATAATTGGAGAAAACGAAAAGGAAGAAAAGGTAAAGTTTCTTCTCCATTTGGGGTGGGGTGGGTGGTGAGTGCGGCTGGGGCGGCCAGATGATAAGGCAACTCAAGCAATCGCTTGAGGTTCCATATTTATGGGGCCCAAAATTTTCTAATATTAAATAGCTGTATATGATAATTTTAAAAAAAAATATCTAATATATATAAAAAAAAATACATTTTTCATGAAAAAGGAAATAAGAGATAATTTGGTAATATGAATAGTTACTTTTGGGATTCAGCCCTAAACTTTAGGTTTGAATATGTTTCTTGACTCCTTTATACACTATCATTATTATCATGAGGCCCATATTACTTTGATTATTTTGTCTTTCTTTACAAGTCCACTATCTCATAAAATATTTCGTCAAGTAAGATAGCAAAAAGCAATTGCAACCCCTTTTTGTCAAGATTTCCCGGCACTGCACCAAAAATATTGAAGCAACAAAAGTAATATCAAGTTATCTATAACTGTTTGTTAAACCAGGTTCAATTGTTCCATACTTTTCTTATTACTTTGCATCTAGAATTTGTTATTTTTTGATATCTTTTGTTTGTAAGAATATGTATCGTCTTTTTATTTATTTATTTATAATCCTAGTCAAGAAATCGATTATAAATAAATTATTAATAATTTACATCTAAAAAAATTAGAAAAATAAATTTTAAATAAAATTTTACTAAATGAATTTTTTAATACCGAAAAACTTAGGGCCCCTCTTTGAAGTTTGGCTTTAGGCCCAAACACCGTTGGACCGCCCTCGAGTGCGGGGGGTTGCTACTCTGGGTTGCTACTCTTATTTAAACCCCTCAAAGCTTTGAAATCTACTCATTCTCTGCATGTTTTTATAAGAGAAACTAATCACCTCTTTCCAAAACAAAAGTATATCCAATTTATCTCAGAGCCAAAAGTCCCTTTTTCATTTATTATCTTCTCCTCTTCCTTAGAGTAGAGTGTAGAGGAAAAATAGAAAGAAGAGAATGGTGGAAAGTGAGAAAATGAATGACACAAAGAATCTGAGCAAGAGCTATTTTGATGTTTTGGGAATTTGCTGTACTTCAGAAGTTGTTCTTGTTGAAAAAATTCTCAAGAATCTTGAAGGGGTTAAAGAGGTTTCAGTAATTGTCACAACAAAGACTGTCATTGTTATTCATGATTCTCTCCTCATTTCTCAGCAACAAATTGGTAAGAAAGATAGTTACAAACCTTTATTACTCCCTCAGTTCTATTTTCTATTATTTACGAGATACTACTAATTTCTTTTGAGTATGTTGTGAAAAGAATAGTACATTTATATATGTAGAAGCAAACTTTAAACTTGACATTATTTTATAGTCAAAAATGTTGTAAGTTTCTTTTTTCTTAAGCTCTCAGCTTATTAACAGTTTCATATAAAATGAAACGAAAGGAGTACCATTCTTCATCTTTTCTCCACTGACATACTCTTGCTTCTTTGTAAGTTTAAGTATTAAATAAAGTGATTTTCTTTTTAGAAATCACCAAACAAAAGGAAATATAAGAGACAAGAAGGGGGGACAAAAGGAAGCAGAAACGTTTTTTATTTATTCATGTGAGATTTGATGGTAGTTGTTTCAAGCACTGTTCTTTCTGTTTGTTGGCATTTGCTAGAGTTAGGTGTATATATTAACTTGGGAAAATCTTTAAGATGGTTAATGTTAGTTTTATTAGATTGAGTAACCAAGACGGAAAAAACATGAAATATTTTTCTTTTGAAAGTTCTGGTCAAGAACATGCATAAAATTCTCTTTTAAAACGACTCTCATAAAAATTCATGTGATCGGGTTTGGATGAACCTATAAGTTACACACGGAAGCGGATTTATAGGGTAGTTTATGAGCACGTGAACCCATAATCTATCCATCAAACTAGGTATTTTATGTTTTTATTTTTTAGAATTAGTCTAATATTTTCTGTTTGCATCCATGTTCCACTAAGGATTAATCGTGCATTTGGTTGAATATTGAGTTATTACCCAAATGAATATAGATCAATTCTCACTTAATTTTTTTTCTCTTTTCTTTAATGGTGTACCAGTATTTTAGAAATTCTAGCTCCGACTTACACACGGTATATATCCGCCCCAGCCCCCAGTGGGATAGAGTAGGTGAGTGGGAAAAATATAGGAGTATAGTTTATAAATGTTTTTTTCTCTAACAGTAAGTTTTTGAATAAATTCTGAGATTCGATGGTCTGCTTGAAATTGGTAATTATTACTATAATAATAGTGATATATGATTTGTCCCCACATATTACATAATTGTGGCAAGAAATCTAAGTTTCTAGTTGTTGATAATTTAGTGATGGAGGCTTCTGTTGAACTGTTAGAGAAAATATTTCGACTCATGTCGCTTTGTGTTGAAGAGTAGTTGATAGGAATTGACAAAGCAATTGTAGTTTCTTGTTTTGTTTTTTCCTTCTTTATGAATTACTGTACTTTATTTTTATCTCTGTTTCTGATGGTCAGTTTTCAAGTGTGAAAAATCAGCAAGAAAAGATCGTTTCTTCTTTTCATTCTTGGGATTTTCCCTTTTTATTTAGTAGAGTCTCATTTCTACTTCATTTTTTGCATTTCTTGCACACCTAACAGTAGTGGTAGATAAATTGGACCTAGCTAACAAAAGGTAACTCTTATCTGTAAGTTTAATTGGTAATTATAATCAGTTAAATTGCATTGATAATATATTTATATTCTTTACATTGTTTGTGCATACATAACGTAAATCGTTTATTCTTAATCAGCAACAATATAATTGTGTTGTCCATATAATTATTGTAGTTACCATCTTTCTTTTGTGGATGTAGTTAAAGCATTGAATCAAGCAAGATTAGAAGCAAGTATAAGAGTGAAAGGAGAGAAAAACTACCAAAAGAAATGGCCAAGTCCATTTGCAATTGGCAGTGGAATATTGCTTGGACTCTCATTTTTGAAGTACTTTTTTGCACCTTTCCAATGGTTAGCACTTGCAGCTGTTGCAGTTGGGATTCCTCCAATTATTTTTAGGGGTGTGGCTGCCGTGCGAAACCTCACTCTTGACATCAACATTCTTGTTTTAATAGCAGGTACTTTAATTTGCTTTTCCTTTTCTTTCTTTTCAACTTTTTGGAAAGCAAAAAAAAAAAAAGATACTCCCTACTTATGTGGTATTTGATTGAACAAAAAAAATTTTAATTTTTTTTAAAATTTGTGGTCTGAAATAAATCTTAGGCATATGTGTTACAAGGTTAAAATAATATTTTTAAGTTATATTATTTTTAAATATAAATACGTAATATTCTTTTTGGTATAAATTGAGACATATTTTACAATGAAAATATTTGAAGTTGATTTGGTTATAGAATTAATGTGTGGTCCTACTCTAGCTTTGTGATTGAGATTTGGCTATTGCTTTAATGTCTAAGCTAATTGGATACTTCTAATGTGGTGCTTGAATCTTGATTCTTGATAATGCTTTGTGATTCATTATTTCATTTCATTAAAAAGCATGCACCATAGGGAAATTAAATGTTGTATTTACTAATGCACCTTTAACTAACCCACAAGATTGGAGTGAGAAGGATGATTCTTGGGTGTTAGATGCTAATATTGGACCACCCTAGTGACTTTTAATAATGAAAGCATGAAAAACAATTATTGGATGCTTGATATACTTTGTGTTACAATATTTCAGGTGACCTAGAACTACACAAATAAACTTCTTTTTCCATATGGGAATAGAATGATTCAGATGGAATTAGTGATTCTATCACAGATTATCTTTTATTTAAATGATATCAAATATGGAAAGAGAAAAAAAGTAAGGTGTATAAGAAACAGTGGAAAACAGATTATAGTATGACATATATTACTATACAAATTAATCAGCTCATTACAAAGGCTAGTATATATATATTTAACTACTAGTTAAAGACTCGTAGTGTTGTACCTTTGGGGTCGTTTGGTACGTGAACTAAATTATCCCGAGATTATCTCATCTGGGAGATGGTATAAAATAATCCCCAGTTTGATGGGATAAAGTGAGATAAGATGGGATATCCAGTATTAAGTCTGAGATTAAATTTATATCATGTTTAGTTGACGGTATAAATTTATCCTGCCAACCAAACAAAGTATAAATTTAATCTCACACCTTATCTCACCTTATACTGCGTACCAAACGACCCTTTAGCTCAAAGACTAAACACCATCAAAGGTTACAATGGAATAGTAGGTAGGAAGAATGAGTTAAAAAAGACTTTTAAGTCTTGTGTAAGAATTTGAGATATATTCTTTGGTTAACAAAAGAAGGGTAATTGAAGAGGGTTGTGGATATTAAAAGTACCAAAAGTTGTGGGTAAACATTAAAACTTTCAAAATTTTAAAAAGAATTTGAACCTACGATATCGGGTTTTGGAGACCCACGCCCATTCAAATTATTTTAAATTTTCATTTCTCTTTTCTTTCTTATTCTCTTATTCTTTTTCCTTATTTTCTTTTCTCTCTTCCTCATTCTCTTATTCTTTTTCCTTATTTTCTCCTTTATCTTTAACTTTCGTTGTTGTTGCTCCTCTATCGTTATCTGTTGAGCCCTAGTTATGGAGTGCTTTATCACCTAAAATAGGAGTTTTAGGCGTGAACCCCAATTAATTGGATCCCAAAGTGAATACCGAATACCAAATAAAAATAAAAACTATCTTTTGTGTTTGTTGATATCCACGGTGTAGAAAATTTGCCGAATATTATAAAAACCTTAGAATATCAGCTAACATGCCTTAATTTCAAATCAGTGGAGTATATTCCGTATTAAAATCGCTCTATTTAGGTCCTTCAAAAGATTAAATACTGGACCACAAAGCTTTAAGCTTTTAACACTATAAATTTCAAAATTTGTTTTTTTGTTCTAAACTTTATGTCAAGTACTGGAGTATTTAATACCAAATGTTTAAAAATTCTTTTATTATTTCTTAAATTGTCAGGTAAGATTAGATGTGATAGGAAAAAGAATTTCAAACCCACACAAGATTTTGTCTAGTAAGGAAACTACAAAATTGCTTATGTAACTCGCAATATTTCAGAAATGGTTTCCCAGGTGTAAAGCACCAAGAACGGAGCCCACATAATTAATGTGTAACGTTTCACTCTTTTTTTCCTCAAATAATTGCAAAGAAAATGACTTTTCTTGGCCCTTTTAAAGAAGGTGACTTTGACTGGTATCAGATTTTCTTGTCATAGTATTAAGTAGTGATATCAGTCACAGCAAGGTTTAAAATTGAGTTTATAATTAGTAACGTAAATAATTTTTACATTATCACATTTAGTTAATCTAAAATATCATGGAACTTTTTATATCAAGTTTGATATGCTGACATAAACAAAAGAACAATAATTTATAAACTTGATTAAATTGAATTGATAATAAATTAAAATATTATTTGAACGATTAAAATCTCACAGTTAATTTTGCATCTTGCATAAAAAAATATCCATCCTAGTTCCTTGATTATCATTTGATGCTGTCTTAGTTTCTTTTCAAAAAATTTAGAATTTATATCAAATATTATTTTTAAATTACTCGAACTAACAAGCGGACTAAGTTTGATATTTTGCTGATCCAACGACATACGGTTACTACGGAAGGCATTTACTAGAAATACTCTGAGATGTTACTGCAATTATTTTTTTTTAAAAAGAGAAAAAATATAACTTTAAAAGCTCCATGTGACATTATGTATATTTTATTATAGCATCATGTGACCCCATTTTGTATCTCATAAATAACATTGATCCCATATATCTCTACTGTATCATCAATATCATGAAAAATACATCTAAACTACCTCTAAATTACTGAGATGTTTATTGGCAGTAGAATCTACAGATACAACAGATGCTCTAGTTCTAACTGATGTTTTCATTTGAATAAAAAGTATTAATTGAGAAACCAAAAGATTTTGCAAGAATTCTTAGGGATATAAGTTTTGGCATTTAAATAATTCCAGTTATTGGGAATAAACACTTGAATAGGCAATAAAAGTAAAAGAAACTTCTATTACCAGGCAGCAAAGTTTCCCAAAATCCTTTTTGTTTTTTTTTTTTTGAAAAAAAAAAAACTTATTAGAAAATGAGCCATAAAATTTCTTCGAGTCACATTCTCTATTTAGTAAAATGTACTTCATTTTTCTAATGAGGTAAAAGCAATAGAAAATAAAAGAAGATTTAAATTCCTTTTTTACGACGGTGGTGTCAACCAAGGGTTAAGCTTGTCTCTATTATTTCAACATCATACCTCATAGTTCTACGCCCACTTCAGCTACCACTAGGAACACCATTTGGTGCAGAAAAATTTTGTTCATAAACTTCAATTTTAAGCCTTCATATAAACAATAAAAGAGCTAATTAGCAGTTAGCAGTTCAGTTGATGTAGCTTAAGTAATGCAGTTCAACTAAATATATATGGAAATGGTGAAAAGCACAAAGGTGACTTTATAGATTTATCTTTTAAAAAGTAGCAAGATATGATTCCTTGAGAAGAAAAGGTCACTATGACTTTATTTCTATCTTTGTGTTTGAAAATTTGGCTAATAAAGCTGTAGAAAAGAAAAAGATGAGTGATTGGAAAGGGTAAAATGAATGAAGGTAAGAATACTCCATTCAGTCCAAAATATTAGTAGTAGTAGTTGTTTTGGCAAAATTGATTTTGTTTCAAAATATTTGACGATGTAAATGTTTGACCCAAATATTTTTTTTTTGATCAAAGCAATTAATTTTATGTTTTGAGGCACTAATAATCGATTTAACTCACTTTTTAAATATAAACAATATTAAAAAAAATAATTGAATAAAATAATTGAGAAATAAAAGAAAAGAGAAATCTAATTGATGTTGTAACACTTTTTCCGTTTAAGCTAAATATTGAATCGCCCGAAATAGAATATTGAAATTCAACAATGTGCTTGGTAGAATAATTGAGTAGTTTTAGATGGGATACAATGTAAGGAATAAGAGTTTAAATAGTATTTCTATCTGTAACTAATTGCCTTGTCCAACTTGTGCCATTTACTGTCATTTAACGCATTTATTATACGTTACATAATTGATACGTAATCGATAGTGTAATAATGAAAAATTCTGTATAATCCGATATTAAATGATTATTTCCTTATTCGTAATTATGAATGATCTTCCGTAACATGCCCGTGTTTTTTCCTTCATAGTCAGTTTCGGTATTAACAGTTATGATACTAACATATATTTGCTTCCGAATATGTTTTACACATCATTCTTCAATTACTTTGCTGACACGTATGGTAATCTAATTGATCCATGTGGCGAAATTATTTTCCACTAATACACTAAAAACACAAGAAATTATCTATTACTTTTTCTCTTTTCAAATTTATATTTATATTTACTTAGCAGAGTCTTAATCAAATTAGACGATTAAGGAGAGAAAAAGGGTAGTATATTTGTGACTAAGGCTATTAAATATCTTTTTTAAGCGGTGCGCAAAAATCTTAACAAAAGGGATTATATGGATTAGGGGTAGTATAAAATTTTAATGGAACTTAGTGTATGTTAAAGCTAGAAATGGTTTGTAATGGTGCTTATAACTGGGTTTGACATGTGCAGTGACGGGATCAATTGTTTTACACGATTATTGGGAAGCTGGTACTATTGTCTTCTTATTCACCATTGCAGAATGGCTAGAGTCAAGGGCAAGTCACAAGGTTTGTGAATTTTCGTCCCTGTTTAATTTCCTTACACAAGAAATGGAAAGTGTACATATATATATATATCTGACAGTATATTTTCCTAGGATGACAGTAATGTTGTGCTTTTTTATTTATTTATTGGGACTCCAAAAGTCTGAACATCTAATTTGGTAATTGTCACAAATCAAGCCCACGGTACATATTTTCCACTTTGGCCAAATTGACCTTACCAATTTGTCGCTTGGATTACGCCAAATCGAGCCCAAAAGCATTGTACTACCATGTAAACTTATGCCCTATCTTATATAATACTTTAACTTGTCTCCCTTTTCGGTATGGTATTTGTCTAGGGTGTCATATGTACCCATTCATAGTAGGCTTGTCAGCTTAAAAGTCTGCCAGTCATTCTACTTAATCCGTCCTACGTTATCGGCATCACAAACACCCCATAGGAGTTGGGCATCCTCCCTGAGGTTTGCCCCGATGGACTTTTAAAATTTGTTGTTTGGGCAATGACACGTCGAGCCTAATAGCGTGCTTACCATGTGAACTTGTACTATGTATTATAGCACTTCACCTTCCTCTCCCTTTGTCACCCTTTTTTCCAAAGTTTGCGAGTCTAGAAACCTACTAGTTCTTACACTCTACCTGCCGCATTAACCACTCTCCATCATAGGCATCACCTTAATTTAAAAGAATTTGTTCTTAGAAGTCTCTAACTTAAACCAGAAAACAGTTCAGGCTATCTTCTGTTCTTTTACCTCAATAACATTATACAATGGAAAGGACTAAGATGCAGTTCTTGTGGATTATGAGTGGATTAAATTTCATTCTGAAAATTAATTTACTTCACAGCTCTATTTGGAGCAAACAACGATTAAATATGGTATTGGAATTTAGTCACTTTGACATAAATGGCATAAGCCTATGCTTATCTTTTCTTACTTTTTAGCAATGCTAAATATTAGGTCCTAACTACAAACTTTGTAGCACACTGAACTTTGTAACATAACTCCGTGTCTTTATTTTCTCACTGATTTTGTATATGAATAAAGCATTCTGATGAATGAAAACCTTTATGGTTATGTAGGCTACTGCTGCTATGTCATCACTGGTCAATATAGTCCCTCCAACAGCAGTTTTAGCTGAAAGTGGAGAAGTCGTAAATGTTGATGAAGTCAAGTTGAATAGCATTCTTGCTGTTAAAGCTGGTGAAACTATACCTATTGATGGAGTTGTAATGGAAGGGGAATGTGACGTGGACGAGAAAACACTGACAGGCGAGTCGTTTCCAGTTTCTAAGCAAATAGATTCAACGGTCTGGGCTGGCACTACAAATCTAAATGGTAGTGTAGTATTCCTTCATGCTTCATTTATTTAGTGCTGAAACTTCAAGTATTGTTTGTTAATGTTATTTGCTCAATTCTTCAGGCTATATCAGTGTTAAGACTACGGCTTTGGCTGAAGATTGTGCGGTGGCTAGGATGGCGCAGCTTGTCGAAGATGCTCAGAACAAGAAATCAAAAACCCAAAGATACATTGACAAGTGTGCTAAATATTATACACCAGGTTAGTGAATCTTATGTTGTGCCACATCGAGTCAACAAATGCACGTACCATGTGAACTTGTTCTCTGTCTTATGAATCACGTCACTATCCTCTCCCTTTTCGATATGAGATTTCCCTAAGGTGTCATACGAACAACCCCTTCTTCGGAAGCTTGCCAGCATAGAAGTCTATCAGTCCTTTCGCTTGACCTGCCCTCATCAGCCTGCCTGCAGTCATGGGCGTCGCACTACTATATTGCTCTTTCGCTTAAAACTTTTTATTTCTAATACTTTTCCTGCTCTTTGTGTATGTCTGATTTCGACTGGTGATGTTTTGCAGCAATTGTGGCTATATCAGCTTCTTTGGCAATAGTTCCTACTGCATTAAGAGTTCACAATCGAAATGAGTGGTATCGCTTGGCTTTGGTCACGTTGGTGAGTGCATGTCCGTGTGCACTTGTGCTATCTACACCAGTTGCCATGTGTTGTGCACTTTCTAAAGCAGCAACGTCCGGTCTTCTGTTTAAAGGAGCAGAGTACCTTGAGACTCTTGCTAAAATCAAAATCATGGCTTTTGACAAAACAGGGACTATAACTAGAGGAGAATTTATGGTGACCGAGTTCAAGTCTCTGGTTGATGGTCTTGGTCTCAATACACTGCTTTACTGGTAAAGGCTACCACTCATACACAATCTTTTTGTAGCCAAAGAGAATTCAAAATTTTAACTAATGATATTCACAGCACATTAATAGTGATATAACATGAGTGATTTGTAGCATATATTCATAAAAGATGAACTTGCGAGTACCACATTCTCATATTGAAGTGTCAGAAATGGCTCTGATGGTTCACAATAGATCCAAAATAACATAGTATATACAAAATGTCTGGCGTCTGATATTCAGGAACTTATATATTTGGATCTTATACATTGAGGACACATAATCGATGTATCATAATCTAGAATTTTTTAAATATTCTTGATGCTGCAATACAAAAGCACACGGCACACTGAATAGAAGCCTTGTTCGGTGGTCTAAAACATTCGTTCAGAGTAAATACTGAATTGTCTAGTGAATATTTTCAGGGTTTCAAGTATTGAGAGCAAGTCAGGTCATCCGATGGCAGCCGCTCTGGTTGACTATGCACAATCAAATTCCGTTGAGCCAAAGCCTGATAGAGTTGAGCAGTTTCAAAATTTTCCTGGTGAAGGGATATTTGGAAGAATTGATGGAATGGAAATCTATGTCGGGAATAGGAAAATTTCTTCAAGAGCTGGATGTACTACAGGTAAACGGTTGAATCGTTTCTTATTCTCATAGTAGAGATAAAACACCAGAGTTATAATTATTAGTATATGATTTCTCCAGTTAATTTTGCTGTTAGAATTTCCTTGACCTGTTTAGCACTAATGTGGTGGATGTTTGAATTTCAGTACCAGAAATAGAGGGTGATAGTTTCCAAGGAAAGTCTGTTGGATACATATTTTTGGGATCATCTCCCGCTGGAATTTTCGGTCTTTCCGATGTTTGTCGAATTGGTGTAAAAGAAGCAATGAGAGAGCTGAAGCAGATGGGTATCAAAACCGCGATGCTTACTGGTGATTGTTATGCAGCTGCCAACCATGTGCAGGATCAGGTATATTAAAAATTCTGCAATACGCTGAAATGATTATAAAACCCTTTGGATTATTGTTTAGTCTTAAGAATTTTCACTGAACTCTTATTGTTTCCCTCTTCTATCATCAACATTGGTTAAACATTTCATCTAAATTTAGCGAACGTATTACCAAGTAACCGCTTTATCTTTACAAGGGTCAGAATGGGGTATAATACACTTAAGACAATGTGATGTGAAGATGAAGGTAAATGTTGATCTGGATAAACCAAGTTATCATCACAACTAATATAAGATATGCTTTATTGTTCTCCAATATTTGGACAATTTTCTGATTTACGACGTACAATTCTTCACATATGAAACCTACATCAGACGTATGTGACATGCTATGTTTAGCATAGAGAGTCAAGATTAGCATGATAATCTGAAGCTGAATCTGAATTTCAAGTATCTATTCTTGTATTGTAAGCAGGGGGCGGAACTAGTGTTGTGCTTACGGGTCTCAAACACTGTATTTGTGTTAAAAAATTCGCTCGATATGTATTTAAGTAATTTATCCAGAACGCAGTAAGCCGTATTTTTTAGAATCCAGAACCCATAAATTCAAAATCATAGATCCACCTCTGATTGTAAATCGAAACAATTACGCAGTTAGGTGGAGCTATGGATGAATTTCAAGCGGAACTCTTACCAGAGGACAAGGCAACAATCATCAAGGGTTTTCAGAAGGAAGCTCCAACAGCGATGATAGGCGACGGCCTTAATGATGCTCCTGCATTAGCAACAGCTGACATTGGCATCTCAATGGGCATCTCTGGGTCAGCTCTCGCGAAAGAAACAGGCCATGTTATACTAATGACAAATGACATCGGAAGAATACCAAAAGCTGCACGTCTTGCTAGAAGAGTTCGAAGGAAGATTGTTGAGAATATGATTATATCAGTCGTTACAAAGGCCGCCATAGTTGCATTGGCAATAGCAGGTTATCCATTGGTTTGGGCTGCTGTCCTCGCGGATACTGGGACATGCTTGCTAGTGATCTTGAACAGCATGCTACTTCTACGAGTAGGCACACACAGACATGGGAAAAAATGTTGTAGATCTGCTACTCCTTCGCATGCTCCCAACCACAAAGACAAAGCTTCTTGTTGCAAGTCGGAAAATGCTCCGCAGCTGTGTTGCTCTGATATTGAGTCACAAAAGAAATGTACGAGTCAATCATGCTCGTCCGAGGTGTGTGTTCCAAGATGTCAACCTGTCTCCTCGGGATCAAAGTCATGTGGAAATAATCAGTGCCCAGACTCCGTTGAAAATAGTGGTTTTCATTCTCATCCCCGTCCTCAATGCTGCTCGTCGAAGATGGCTTCTAAAGCATGCCAATCTGCAGTTTCAGAATCAAAGTCATGTGGAAATAATCAGTGCCCAGACTCCGTTGAAAATAGTGGTTTTCATTCTCATCCCCGCCCTCAATGCTGCTCGTCTAAGATGGCTTCTAAAGCATGCCAATCTGCAGTTTCAGAATCAAAGTCATGTGGAAATAATCAGTGCCCAGACTCCGTTGAAAATAGTGGTTTTCATTCTCATCCCCGTCCTCAATGCTGCTCGTTGAAGATGGCTTCTAAAGCATGCCAATCTGCAGTTTCAGAATCAAAGTCATGTGGAAATAATCAGTGCCCAGACTCCGTTGAAAATAGTGGTTTTCATTCTCATCCCCGTCCTCAATGCTGCTCGTCGAAGATGGCTGCTAAAGCATGCCAATCTGCAGTTTCAGAATCAAAGTCATGTGGAAATAACAATTGCTCGGAGTCCATTTACAAGAGTAGTTGTCATTCTTTAACAAGTTCTCTAGTATGTTCTTCCAAGATGTCTGCTCCACAATGTCATTCTGCCACTTCAAGCTCCAAATCATGTGGAAGTACCAAGTGCTCCAACTTCAGTGACAAAAAATGTTGCCAATATGACAAAATTCCTCAAACGTGCTCTACCAAGAAGTCTGCTCCAGGATGTCAATCTGCAGTTTCTGGGTCTAAATCATGTGGAGATAGCAAGTGTTCAGACTCGAAAGACAATAGTAGCCATCCTTCACATCCCGATCATCAAATATGCACGTCTAAGTTGTGTGCTCCACAAAGCCAATCTGCAACTTCAAGCTCCAGGACATGTGGAAATATGAAGTGCTCGGACACCAATAGCAAGAATTCTTGTTATTCACATACCAACTCTGAATCATGCTCTTCAAAGATGTCTGGTCCAGCATGCAAAACTGCTAATTCAGGTACGGCCAGATTCCTCTTCTTGTTAATACCCCCTCCCCCCCCCCCTCCCCCAAACTATAGGATCCAAAGTATTGTTTGGCCTTCTGTCGGAGGATATAATGGTTAGTTAAACCTGAAATCTATGAATTGCAAATCTCTAGCATCGTGACAAAATTCTTAGATCATATACAACTCTGAGAATATAGGCTGTCACAGACCCTTCTTCATACTGCATTAGAGGAGAGCAGCCAAATTTTTATTCATGACATGAAACAAATAAAGTTTTGCTTGAAGTGTATGGAGAGACTATGAGAATCATTTGCTGAGTAGGTTTGAGATTTTCAGGTTCAAGGTTATGCGGAAATAAGAAGTGCCTAGACTCTGCAAACGAGAACAGTTTTCATTCACTTACTAATCCACTCTGTGAGGAAAAGCTTTTGGAGAAGGAAAGCTTGGATTTAGCCCGAAAAGATAGGGAATCAAATCATGATCTTAGTCATGGTTGCTCTGACGAGGAACATGATCATCTAAATTTAGACAAGGCACATGACAGTTGTGCCTTACAAGAATGTTGTTATTCTGTTCAAGGCAATAAAACTGATGTATCAGAAACTGGAATCCAGGAAGCTGCTCATTGTGACAGCATCAATCAAACATGCCAAACTGCAATTTCAGGTAGACACTACCAAACCATATGTTCCGAATTGCTACTCCACCTTCACTCCTACAATAAATATTTGATCAAACTGGAAAAGAAGATAACATATGCATTGTAAATCTCTAAAAGATGATGAATAATGCTACTCACCAACTAGTTTGAGATTGAAGTTTAGCTGATTGTTGTATGTCGTTAACAATTAAAAAAAACTACTTGTTAATTAGGGCTGAGATTTTCAGGATCAATGACATGCGGAAATAATAAGAGTCTGGACTCTCTAAGCATCCATGGTTGTCATTCACATGATAGTCCACTCCACAAGGAGAGCAACTTGGAGCAGAAAAGCTTGGATGTTGCTGGAGAAGGTATAAAATCACCTCATGCTGTCGGTCAAGGCTGTTCGGACAAGGAGCACAATCACTCGCATCCAGAAAAGGCGTATGACAGTTGTGCAACAGACGATTGTTGTTTTTCAGTTCAAGTCCATGGCATTGACGACGTATCAAGAAGTGAAATTCAAGAAACTGCTCATTGTGACAGCACAAAACAGAGCACGGTCATCCCCAGCAGCTGCGAACATGAACCAAAAGATCAGGTAAATCACTGTGGATCTCACTCTAAAAGTATTCCAACTGATGAAGAACTAGCCAAGCTGGTTAGAAGATGCTGCAAATACAAACCATGCCACGATGTCCGCTCTGGCTGCAGGAAGCATGCTGCAGAATGTGGTCCAACCGTTCGATCAACCATCAATATCTTACGGGACAACCATCATCATCATCTAGACTGCAGTGGTCGTAAGGTTTGTTCGCTGTTGGAGAAGAGACACATTGGTGGATGCTGTGACAGCTTCAGAAAAGAATGTTGTGCCAAGAACAATCACCTTGGAGCAAGTTTTGGAGGAGGTTTATCAGAAATTGTCATAGAGTAGATGCAATCTGAAGTGTACATATGTTGTGAACTTCCTACCTATTTTATCTTCAAGAAGTTAAGCTGCTAATCTGAACATAGCTATTGCAATGGCTTGTATATTTATCCTAAAAATGGCTTGTGTTTTTATTGAGTTTTCACAAAGTTGAACACATCAATGTAATTTGCGTGAAAAAGTCAGCTCACATCGAAGGCCAACTGTGCTTATTTATATGCACAGTTAACTCCGTTAAGCCTACACGAGTAGTGAAGAAGTCTAGAGAACTTTGGCTGGTTGTTGGCCAACAGAAAGTACGGGATTGGGCATTGCTAGGGCTAATGCCAGTTGATTGAAAAAGATACTAGACTTTCAAGATTCAAGATTATGTACGTACATGTGCAGTGTACGAAGGTACACTGCACATGTAAGGTACACTGCAGTGTATGAAGGTACAGGATCGAAAAACTAAGGATAGTATTTATCTAAGTGTTTACCCGAAAAAACGGATAATAATTGAATTTATACGCGGTTCTAAGGATACGTAGTATAACTTGATACAAATTGAGAAAATATATAAATGAATATCGAAATTAGCTGTAACAGAAACGAATGCAAACCAAATGGGTTAATTAGCCTAGGCCCTCAAGTTTGATCACTCTGAAACTGAATGGAGAGTAGACTGATACATGAACAAAATGACTGAATATCGAAAAACAGAAGAAAGGCAGTATATTGCGTTGTATTATATGAATCTTAATCTCAATGCCCCTCTTACAAATAATCAGACTCCCCCCTCTTACAAATAATCAGACCCCCCCCCTTCTATATAGTAGGGAAATCCTATTCTTAATATGATTTCTAAATACAGTAAGGAATCCATGATAGATTAATTAATTGGCCTCTCCTTGATATGCGCCGGGATTTCCGCCGAGATTCTCGCCCAATTGCGGATATTCCGGTTTTCTATTTTTTGGCTCGATAAGCTTTCCTCAATTTTGGCCTTTCTCGATCTTGATCGGTCTATAACTTGCTCGATCTCGATCGTGACTGGTCTCGATCTTGCTCGATCTCGATCTTGGTCAATCACGATCTAGATCGGTCTCTGGATCACGAGCTCGGAAACCCAACTTCGCATTATGGCTCGATTCTACACGAGGCCGAACCTTGGTCTATCATGTTCCAATCTCGATTAATCATACGAAGGGCAAACTCGATTTTGACTGTATACACTAAGTCGGACTAAAGGTCTCAAAATTATGTAATAACAAACACTGATGTTTTGATTCAGAGAAACTCACTGAGTTGCAATAATTAAATGTTCTTTTGTTCCTCAATTTCTTTCATAGATAGATGTAAAATCAACTAGGGATAATAGGGGTGTGCACCGAATATGTCGGAGTAATGCCACCCTTAAGATGGAATCACTCGAATATTTGAAGGGACAAAGTTTTCTTGTCCGTTTCTTTTGTTGTTTAGAGAAGGGGAAAAAGTGAGGAGATTACAATCAGATCCCACCGGTGAAAGTTCAAGTAACCAACCAAATAGATTACTAAGATTCCTCAAACTGGCCAAGTTTACTTTGCCTCGGATCTTTATTTGTCTATGTTATCTTTATTTTCTTATATATTAAGTGTCCAATTATCTGAATTACTATAAATAAGGTTCTAATTATATGTTAAGTATTTAATTACCTAGTTTGAGCATGCAAATTAAAAAGTTAAGGATTCTGCCATGATTAGATCTCTCATCAAGTCATTGTGGAATAAATGATCTTAAAAATCAATTAGCTAGCATGAAATTTGGGATCATATGTGTACAAATAGTTGATCAAGAATTCATCATCAAAAACTTTACGAAACCAGAAAAACTTTCCCCTTTATTCCCATCTTTATAATCCATTAACCGACAATTATCATTTGCAATCTATTATGCAAACGACACGTAAGTCCTTTTTTGGCTAGATCTTAGGCAAACCTACTCAATTGGTACAAATAGAAATAGAAAGGCTCCTTCAATAATTTATATATTAATATAATGCACGGCCTAACATAGGTGACGTGACATCTCTTACAAACTAGAAATTATATTTATCTTTTTATTTTTATTTCTTTCTCTTACTATTTTTATTTATCTCATCATACAAACCCTTACAGATCCTACGTACCCTTATTGAAAGAACGCAATGGTTACGGAAAAGAAACAACAAACATTTCAGACGCCAGATTCTCTCATCCTATTTTTTTTTCTTTTTTCCGTCACGACAACGTCTATTATTACCTCTTTAGAAAACCTATGATTCAAAGAATCAGCCAGAGAGGCTGAATTTTCACGCCATCGTAACTGGCCAAAGATATATTTGCTCGAGGATTACCATTGCGCTTCCATATCTTATATGTATTGGAAGTCGTAATTTTCCCAGCAAAGAAAACTATCAAAGTGGTAAACTTATCTCCATATATAAAATAGCACATTCTGCCAAGAACAACAAGTTGATCAAAACTATACTGCCACGTGGACTATCGCCAAGTCTAAACAAACTGTTGGAACGATGTCTTTTAGGTTAATATGTAATGTCTTCTAGGATCTCTTCCTTATGTTTCTTCTTCTATAGTGTATGATTTTTATAGGGCGAAAAGCAACATAGATGGAAAGATTACAAGAGGTAAAGTTCAAGAGGTAAGACTATCGTAGTATTAACATTTATCTATGAAGAATGTTTAAATATTAAATGAAAGGTGAGAAGACTTCACATAATTTTTATTAGCTTTGATTGAGAGGGCTATTCCTCGATATCAATGCTATCATAAAAAAATATGTATATATGCGATGTTTTTATTTATTTATTTATTTATTTGAATTTGCTTTTCTATTCTATTTTTTCAAATTTACTTTTTTCTTATACATTTGATTTGTAATTTTTTCCTTATAACATCTATATTTGTTAAGATATTTTTTCTACAGACCTTTCTAACATGCTTATTCGTACTTTATGATGTTTTTCAGCTAACTAATTATTTAAATCACGCAAGATATATGTATAATATTATGAGGAAGTTGACATTTGTCTCAAATGGGAATTTTTTTTGGTAAGATTACTAACAATGAAGAGGAAGAAAGTTGAGAAGAAGAAGAAGGTGATGGAGATGTCATATGTATATAGAATAAATGTGTGCATTTATATGAAATAGTATAGTGTTTCCAGAATTTTGTTATAAAGGCAAGTTAGGAGGAAAAAAGAAAAGAGAGAGTTTATCTTAATATTTGGGGAAGTAACAAGTTAGGGGAAGAGAGAGAAAAAAAGAAGGAAAAAGAAAGAGAAATATTTCTCCTTTTTCACCTAATCTGTAAAAACTATTGGTTTTGTGGCTTTTTTTTTTTTAATTCTTTAAATTTCCATACTTTATCTTCAATTTTTGAATATTAAGGATCAAACAATTGTTGTTAATTGAGAGGAATAGACAACTGATAAAACTCTATTTTCTTTTTTGTTTTTGCTCAAACATCACTAATTAGTTTGGTTCTTTCTTCCTTTACCTAAAGTAGATTTAAAGTCGCGTATGAAGGGCTGGTGACTTTGCAAAGCCTTTTGATATACACCATGAAAAACTACTTAGAACTTTTCACTAATCATGAGACAATAGTGCTTAACTAAGGGAAGTATGCTTTTTCTGATAATATTTGAAGAGACGGACCCTACCTTATATATATATATATATATATATATATATATATTTCCTTTGGAGAAAAGAAGTTTTTTAGTTGAGATTAGAGACCAACTGTTTTAGAAGATTTATTACTATGGTATGATGAAGTGGAAAGAAATAAAGAACGAGGAAAAGAAAAAAAAAAATGTAAAATTGATTATTTGAAGAGAGTTGAAGTTATTCAAAAAAATATTGATTTATAAAATTAGTAATAAAATTATCTGTAATAGATTTTTTCAAGAATTCACTAATTTATTTTTATCAACGCGTGAAGCGCGGCAAGTTTACTAGTTGATAACACTAGCGAGTAAACTATAAAAGAGTCTTGTTTGGTATAATATAAGTGAGCGATTTAATTTTTTTTTTTCTTTTTCAAATTGCCTAGATATGCAAGTGTTTCTTTTTTTTTTCTTTGAAGTTGTAGATTGTAATCCTGATTATATGCCTTGTATTCTGATTGAATACACTCTAATACTTTTATTTTGTTTCTATTGTAATTCTCGAAAGAAACATACATTGGAAAGTAGTTATATGATACAGTGTTTTAAAAGATATTTTTGGTGCAAATACTCTGGTGAGCTTCGAAGGAGGTAGAGCAATCTGCAGGTGGAGGTGGGGAGGCGAAAATATTTAACCCAAAAACTTACTTTTAAATTAATCAATTAAATTTGTAATTATAAAGCCACAAGCAATTGATTCATTTCAATAATATTATCTTTTGCTAATCGAATGAAATCAGGCAGGAAAAATAATAGAAGGAATAAGTAATAAACCAGAAATAAATAGATGTGATTTATATTTGATGATCCTTGATCAAATGAAGGTGACGAACAAACTAATTAATGAGCTGAATTGTGGCTAGCTACAAAGCAGGTTGCTATGAATTAATTATAAAGTATAAAGTAAAATGATTATAATTAGGGTAAAGTATGCATATTTATAGTACTAATTATCTCCCTTGAATAATGAGTCCATTATGAGCATTAATTTAGGCCGTTCATTTACATTTAGAAGATTTATAATTGCTGAGTTCATGATGGATTCCGTAACTGCTGAATAGATATATTGGTATATTGGTTTTCTTATCTGGAGACTTTGAATAGATGCTTCCAGATACTTGATTATTTATCCGAAAATACCTTATCCGAATATTTACAGACTTTCGGACACTCGATCAATTTTCGAAGACTCGGGGTGGTCACTTCTGGATTAACACCGTTTGATCCCGATTTAAAGAACTTGGGATTTACTTCCTAAACGGACCTTTCGATTTGACCTGGAGCTGGCTAGGCAATATTTGTCATGTGTTTGTCATTGATATGTCCACGTGTCAAGATCATTTTTTAGCAATACAAATAGTTCTCCCACTTTCTAAATAGTTCTCTAAAAGTTTTGGTAAAGTAAAAGAGTACTTGGCGGGAAAGAAATCATAACTAACATTTTTGATTAGCAGAAAAGAAATCATGTCAAATACGTTTGGCCCAAAATTGATGGGACATTTTCCGAGATTGAAGCGACATGCACCGTTCTCATTTGATATTTAATAATACATATGGAAAATCTTGATTGGAGCTATCATTAACAACGATTCATAAGGAAATAATGACTTCATGACTTCGTGATGATGGGTCTGTGAGTCAGTTCTGCGCCTATTAATTTGAAGCCCTATTCTTTTTCAAAAGGCAAAACAATCATCAATAAAGATGATTCCATGCATATGGTTTCGAAAATATTGCCCAAACAACAACAAGCCCAATGAATCTCTACGAATGGGATCTGGTGAGGGTAAATGTATGCAACCTTACTCCTACCTTAGAAGAGCAAATAAAATAATTTAGCAAATGAACTATCTAATAACGCACTAATGAAGAAAACTTCGAAAGAGATTGTCACTCTTCTAAATGAACTATCTGAGGATGCAGATCAATGGCCTACCGACCAAGGTGATCGAAAAAGGTCAGCAGGTGTGCACCAAGTAGAATCATCTGTTGTAATGTAGGTCCAGATTGCAGCTATGGATAAGGACATCAAGCAGTTTACACTGGCCCATGTGCTGAGTCAACCACAGTCGGGATGTGATATTTATGGAATAGGACACCCAACACATGAGTGTCAAACCTCCACTACAGAGGAAGAAGTGAATGCAATGGGAAATTTTAGCAGAGGCAACTACCAGGGAGGCAATAATTTCAACTCTACGTGACAGATACATCCAGGTTTTTCATGGAGCTCTTCAAGTGGTAGTCTAAACTTATGGTAGCAGAAAAACCCTAGAGCACCAAGGCAAGAACATCCTAGATTTCAAAATCAACAAATACAACAGTACCAACCTCCACAACCTAACCATTCGTGTCTAGGGGATCTAATGAAGGCATTCATCAACAAATCAGACGAGAAATTTGAAACTTAGGGCACAACCATCCGGGAACAAGGCACAACTATCGGAACTTATAAAGACAAATGGGATAGATTGAAAACTTGTTATCTGAGAGGTCTCCTGGGATTCTACCCTCTAACATAGAAAAGAACCCCAAAAAAATAATCAAAGTTGTATCTCTGAGAAGTGGCAAAACATTGGCTGACCTAGTTGTGAAAACTAGATCTGAGGTGGTAAGAAAGTAGAATGAGACACTGGAGGAGCAACAGAGTAAAAACATCAAGTTCAGAGTAGTGAGGGTACACAGGGAGATTGAAGAAAGCAGACATATGTCAGCTCTGCCACTCCCTCAAAAGATGAAGCGATAAAAATTAGACAAGTTCTTTAGGCGGTTCTTGGATATTCTCAAGCAACTCTATGTGAACATTCCCTTTATAGAGGTTCTCACTCAGATGCTTGCTTATGCTAAGTTCTTGAAGAAAATATTATCCAGCAAGAGGAAGTTAGAGGAGACAATAGTGGTCAAGCTGAATGCCCACTGCAGTGCCATATTGTAACATAAAATTTCTCAAAAGTGTGGGGACCCAGGAAGACCATGCTCGTCGGGGAGTGAGAAATTTGACAAGGTTCTATGTGACTCTAGTGCTTCTATATATCTAATGCCTTTATATATGTTCAGAAAATTTGAAGGTAAACTTAGAGTAATCAAATCCATACCATTATTCCTGTAACTGGCTGACCAGACCACAATATTATCTGAAGTAATCATTGAATATATTCTAGTACGGGTGGACAACTTTGTGTTCCCCGTATACTTTATTGTGGCCGGATTGGAAGTGAACAAGGAGGTGCCTATAATTTTAGGGAGGTCTTTCTAATGTAAAAACAGAGCAATTTTTGATATCTACGAGGGGCATCTTAAGCTTAGAGTGGGTAATGAGAAAGTAGTGTTCCCGATAAAGAGAATGATGAAATACTCCAGTGATGAGGCGTCTGCCTATTTGTGTTTCAAGCTAGATGTTGTTGGGGAATTGGCTGAAAAATACAAGTTTAATAAGCTTGGGGGGGGGGACAATCTAGAGAGGTGTATTACTTAATCAAGCACAGTGGAGGATGAAGATCCTAAAATAAAGAAAGAGGCTGAATCTCTTGAGACTAAGGATCAAGTGGTTGATGAGAGGAAATTCAAAAAGGAGGCTTCTAAGACTAGTGTGGAATTGAAAGTCCTCCCTACTCACTTGAGATATGCTTTTCTTGAAACTAACAATTTTCCTTTGATTATTTTTGCCTACTTGACAGGTGCATAGGAACAAAAGTTGGTGGAGCTACTGAGAAAGTATTAGAAGGCCATTGGTTGGACCATAAATGATATTCAAGGAATCAGTCCAGCTATCTGCCTGTACCAAATTTTGCTGGAAGAAAATAGCAAGCCGATGTGCTACCCCAACGCAAGCTGAATAAAAATTTAGAGGAGGTAGTGCACAAGGAGATTATCTAGTTGCTAGATGCGGGATTGATTTTCCCCATTTCTAATAACCAATGGATTAGTCTTATACAAGTGGTGCCTAAGAATGGGTCATGACAGTGGTGAAGAATGCAGACAATGAATTGATCCCAAGAAGAATAGTCACTGGGTGAAGAATGTGCATTGATCATGAAAGGTTGAATGATGCAAAAAGGAAAGACCACTTCCAACTCCCCTTTATTGCTCAGATGCTCGAGAAAGTGGTTGGACATGGTTGTTACTACTTATTGGATTGATACTCAGGCTACAATAAGATACCCATTACCCCAAAAGATGTTGAGAAGACTACTTTCACTTGCCCTGCAGGTATTTTTGCTTACATGAGGATGCCATTTGGGTTGTGTAATATAGCGACTACTTTTCAGAGGTGCATGATGTCTATCTTCTCAGATATGAAAAGGGAAGTGCTTGGAGGTATTTATGGATGACTTTACTCTATTTGGTAATGATTTCGATGACTGTTTGAAGAACTTGGAACTGGTGCTCAAATTTTGCGAAGCTACTCACTCGGTCCTTAACTGGGAGAAGAGCCACTTCATGCTGAAAGAGGGAATTGTTCTAGGCCACAAGGTGACTGCACATGGCATAGAAGTTGACAGAGCAAAGGTTGATGTCATTGCTAGACTTCCTCCATCGACATATGTGAAGAGCATAAGGACTTTTTTGGGATATGCTGGGTTTTATAGAAGGTTCATCAAAAACTTTTCTAGCATTACTAAGCCATTGACTGCATTGCTAGCGAAGGATATCAAGTTTGTGTTCACCGTGGAGTGCCTAAGGTCATTAGAATTGATAAAGGAAAAATATGTTAGTGATCCTATTATGGTTACACCTGATTGGAGCCAGCCATTTGAAATAATGTGTGATACTAGTGATGTAGTTATGGGGGCAGTTCTGGGAAAAATGAAAGACAAGATGTTTAGGCCCATCTATGATGCAAGTAGAACATTGAATGATGCTCAAGTGGACTATGCTACTACCGAGAAAGCGTTCTTTGCTATGGTATTTGCTTTAGATAAGTTTAGATCATCTCTTGTGGGGAGTAAGGTGATTGTGCACACTAATCACTCAACTTTGAATAATTGCTGAGTAAGAAAGAGTCCAAGCCGTGTCTGATGCGATGGGTGTTGTTGCTCCAAAAATTTGATCATGAGATCAAGGATAGGAAGGGGAATGAAAATCAAGTCACAGATCATCTATCTCGACTTGAGAGACCTCCGATTGAGACAGTGGAAATAAGGGAAGAGTTTTTTGATGAGCAGATTTTCTCCATTGCTGCGGTCTCCGAGAGACCGCTTTGGTATGCTGATATAGCCAACTTTTTGTCTAGTGGATGATTGTCGTGTGCCCTCGCTCGTGATCAAAAGAGGAAGCTTCAAGGTAGGGTAAAAAGTTATTTTTGGAATGGCCATTTCATGTTTAAATTGTGTGCAGATGGTATGATTCGAAGATGTGTACCTGAAGGAGAGATGGAAAGTATTTTGTCTCATTGTCATGATGGAGCAACTGGAGGACACTATGGTAAAAATCATATTGCAGCAAAGTTCATGAAAGTTGGTTTCTATTGTCCTATTTTGTACAAAGACGCACGAGTGTGTGTAGATGCATGTGACAAGTGTCAAAGGGAAGGTAATATTAGCAAGAGGGATGTGATGCCTTTAAACTCCATTTTGGTATGTAAAATTTTTTATGTTTGGGGCATTGACTTCATGGGGCCATTCCTATTATCTCATTCTTATGAGTATATCCTAGTAGCCATTGAATACGCCTCTAAATGGGCCGAAGTAATCCCTACTAAGACCAATGATGCTTGGGGTGGTGTGTGAGTTATTACGGAAGAATATCTTTACCCGCTTTAGGATACATTGAGTGATTATCAGTGACAATGGGTCACATTTTATGAACAAGCAGTTTGCCGATTTGTTGGCTAAGTATGGTATCAAACATAAAACAGGAACCTCATATCGTGCCCAAACTAGAGGGCAAGTTGAAGTAGCCAACCACGAGCTTAAACGAATTCTTGAAAAGACGGTTAGTGATTCTAGTTAGGATTGGTTTGTAAAGTTGGATGAAGCTCTATGGGCTTACAGATTTGCATTCAAAACAACCATAGGGACTTCACCCCTCAAATTAGTGTATGGAAAAATATGTCACCCACCTGTTGAGATAGAACATAGAGCTTATTGGGAAATTAAGTTGCTTAATCTTGATCTTAGTTTTGCAGGTGAACATAGGTTGGCGCAGATGAACGAAGTGGAGGAGTTTAGACTGGACGCATATGAAAGTGCACAAATTTTTAAGGAGAAGACGAAGAGGTGGCATGATTGTCTAATTAAGACAAATGAGTTTCATGAAGGGGATAAAGTCTTGCTATACAATAGTAGACTTAGATTGTTCCCTGAAAAATTAAAGTCAAGATGGACGGGTCTGTATGTGGTGAAACATGTCTCACCGTATGGCGCCATTGAGACCCAAGATGACGAAGGGAATGAGAGCTTTAAGGTGAACGGTCATAGGTTAAAATCGTACCTTGTTGGAGTATATGACAAGCAATCCTCTAGCATCATGATCAAATGAGCCTAAGTGATGGAGTCAAGCTGACGACAATAACTTAGAACTACTTCTAACCCTTTTTATTGCGTTTGTAGAGTAATTTAGATAATTGTAGATCATTAGGGGTTTTGATACTCTTTGGATAGGTATAAGCATGAATTGGACAGAAAATAAATATATAATAGAGTGTGAGTGTAACCCGTAGGCTAAAAAGCAAAAAATGATGGAATTTTAAGAAAATTGGCCTAATGCGTTGCGTGGGGTGTCGTGCCCTGCACCGCGCCAGGCCAAACTACCCTCTGACATGAAAATTTTAGCCCTATAAAAAAGGTCACTACTGCGCCGCGTGGGGATTCGCACCCCACGACGCGGTAATGCAAATTTTCGGCTAATTTTATAAAAACATAATAAAAAAAACCCAGACCCCCTTTTTTCTATCTAAAACCCGTTCCCTTCCATGTTTCCCCCCATTCTTTTTCTCTACTCTCTAAACTCTCTCCTCTCTAACTTACCAACTAATTTATCACTCCCCCCTAATTTTTTTAAAGTTTCAATCTCTCTCTTCTTCATCCATTATTAAGTTAATTATTCTTCTCCTTCCCCTTTTCTTTCTAGTAGTAATTTCAGGTAGTTGTAGTTTGATTTTCTCTAACCCTAGGTAGTTTTGCTTTTTGATAATTTTTAGTTATTTTTCTTATTATGGCCGAATTATGCTTGTTTATAACGGGTTTTGTTACTACTTATGCCAGTGGATGGTTGGGAGTGTACAATGGTGATATTGGAGTAATTTTGGTATGACTTTTTCTTGGGGGTGCCTTATGGCCGAAACTTTAAGGCTATTTGTTGAAATTGGAGCACTTTGTGCTATCGCTAAGATTTGGTGATGTTTTGGTTGTATTGGGTGGTGGGATTGGTGTATTTGTGTGGTGATTTCAGCCCACTTTGAGTTGAAATTCTATGTTGAAAATAATGCCTACAATGTGTTGGTAAAATTCTCTAGTGATATAAATTGTGTCTTTTGTTGCTAATTTAGAAGCTAATTGAATTGTAATGAAGTGAGAATAGATGATAAGTGTGGGGTGGGCGGTCATGTTCTAAGTTGCGAAATTGTAAAGTGTTAGCCCCGAGTGCTCATCGATTGATCACTCCATGCTATTGTGTTGCTTGTTGCTGATTGTGGTGTCTGATTCATGCTATATACTTGTGTAATTTTGTAGTATAAAATTTTGATTATATTTTCATAGTTAC
Organism: Nicotiana tabacum; assembly: GCF_000715075.1. Classification (NCBI taxonomy): domain Eukaryota; kingdom Viridiplantae; phylum Streptophyta; class Magnoliopsida; order Solanales; family Solanaceae; genus Nicotiana; species Nicotiana tabacum. The sequence goes on along the minus strand of NC_134088.1, from coordinate 25,535,984 downwards.
TAGTTTAGCTTCTTAGTTTTGTGCTTTAACATAGTGTAGTGTTGTCCTTGGTTGTGTTGTTGTAATGTTAGTTAGGTGGTTGGGCGGATTGCTGATGCCTTGTGACATACTTTTAATGGGGTAATCTGAGTCCCCGATATGCATTATACTTGTGAATATGCCAATGACATAAGTGTGGGGTGGTTAACACCTTTGGTCTTACTTGTTGTTTTACATATTGTGGCTAATTGTGTTTGTCTTATGCAGGTACACTGTCTTTCCGTCCCAGTAAATGTGCTAATATCGGTTCCTCTGAGGTTGCATCTAGTAGTCGTAGAGGAGGTAGGTGGGCACCACCCGCCACCCCAGTGGAGGAGTAGATGGAGAACATTGACCCGGATGCGGACGTGGTCCCGGGGTGCAAGTTTGGCTTCGGGTTATCCGAGTTCATGCTAGACATTGATACAGGACCTTTGTTCCTGCAACGAACCCGTACCCCGAGGTTGGTATAGATAATGGGAAGTTCAGAAGTACTCTGGGATATACAACAACATCCGGGCCTTGGGATTTGAGGGTTTGTTCCATCCTAGTGATGCAATGAATGTGAATTTAGTAAAGGAGTTTTATGACAACTGATAGTGTGAGGCCAGTTTGGATATTGTGTACGAGGTGAAGATTTGAGGAAAGGTGATTCCCATTTCCTCCCGGGTGATCAATCAGATTATGAGATTCCAGAAGCACTCTCATAAGCTATGTTTGAGGTTTCTTCGTCGCCTAAACTATCCCGATATCTGGCGACAGTTGTGTGAAGTTGACTTTCTTGCTATATGGATGATGCCAATGAGTACCATAAAGATATGGAGAAGAGCAAATTCCAGTGTCCAGTCGGGGTTCTTTTACAGATGATAACTGCCAAGATTATGCCTACTTGAGCAATACTGATGTCTCAAGAGTGAAGGTGTGTCTGATTTATGCCTTATTGATCGGGATGAAGTTCTATCTTGGCAAGATCATGCTTGAGAACATGGACCGAGTGCGTCTATTTGGGGCCCGCCGCCTATATCACCCGAGTATGATCACTCAATTTTCGCAGATGCACCACGTGGCAGAGGAGTTTCATTATTATCGGACAATCCTGGCCTATTAAGGCATTTGATGTCACAGATATGATAGACCCTCCTACTACTATTGTTCCTGTGGACCAGAGTTGGTTCGTGTCGAGGAGACACTGCAGCTGTTGTTCGTTGATATGTGCCTTCGTACTATTAGGGGGGAAACCGACTTGGAGGAGCTGCAACAGGATCATCCCCTCTATGATGTTACTTAGAAGTAATTGGGTCTGGCTGAGGGAGGACAGCTGCCACCTAACGAGGACGTGAACTTTTTCCCTTCTGATGATGAGGAGTACTTGCTTACCTTCAAGGGTGCTGATGATGATTAGGTCGAGGTCCTTATGGAGTCACCTTTTTCACTCTTGTTTCTACAGTTTTGCATTAGGGACAGTGCGATCTCTAAAGTGTGGGGAGGGGTTCTCCTATTTGCTTGTATTTGTCTTTTTTTCTCTTTGCCAGTTCGTTTTGTTTGATTTATTTCTTGCTTTATTAGACAATTTGGCACGTAATCGTAACTATAAGTTCTATTTGGCCTGTATGTAATTGTTTAGTAGTTTGACTTTTTTCAACGATGGATTTTGTCGGCTTTCTTCTTGAGGCATTTGAAGTCGAATGAGAAACAAATACCAGAAATAAATCCATTTTTTTAAATCCAAAAATATGTCTTTTATTTCTATTTTACTTTCTTAGATAATGTACTAATTTCTTCTTAGTTTTTCTTTGTGTCGTGGTTCTTTTTCAAAGGTTTTACTTGAACCGAGTGTAGTTAGTTATTTTTATAGGAATAAAAAACAATCTTGGGTTGTTGTGCTTATTGTAAGCAATTTTCTTTGATTGTGTGCCTTAGAGTAGTGAGTGCCTTAGTTATGACGCCTAGACTCAGTTCTTGACTCATGGATAAGTACCTTAATGTGTTTGATCTCAACTCTTCTTAACTGCTTTGACTAGAGAGTCTGGATAGATCCGATCCAAGTGAGTTATGTGCCAATGTGTGTGTAAGGTTTTTGTTGATATGCTATGCATGTCGGTTGAAGTCTAGAACTTGACATGTGTATTTCCAAAGCGAAATAACAGTCTTGTTCAGTCTAGGAAGTGATATATTCATTTCTTTGTTGAGCCATATATATGTCTTTAACCTACCAAAACTTATGTGTATCTTAATTTGCCCATTTGAGTATTTAATCCTACTTCTTTGGCAACCATACTACAAGACATATATCTTTGTTTGAATTGACTATCTGTTTGAACCTTTGACCTCTCTTGAGCACTTGAAATTGTGATGAGCTTGTTAAAAGCTAAGGAGAGGTATGGTTGGGGTTTTTAGTGGAACTGAGAAAAATGGAGAATTTTGCACTGTTTAAATATTTATGAGAGCCACTTGTAGGGAATTGAAATAAAAAGTGAATTTGCTTGATAAAAAAAGAATCGGAACTTTGAAACGAGAAAAAAAAAGAGTTGGGAACGACCAAATCAACAACGGGGCTACTAATTTCTTATAGATATACACCTACTATATATCTCAAAGTTTATCTTCTTGTTATATATTTGGGAATGTGGTTTTATATATATATATATATATATATATATATATATATATATATATATATATATATATATATATATATATATATATATATAAGTGTAACAAAGCTAAAAAATATATATTTAAATTGTATCATACCTGTCCCGCAACCTACATTGAAAACAATATTAAGTCCTACTTGATCTTTGACTGAATGAGCTCAATTAGTAAGGTATTACACAATGGGCAAGCCTATGGTATATCTTCTGTAGCACATGAATTTTATTTCCGAGAGTGAGTGAATTCTATCTATTTGAGTTCCTATTTGTTCTTAAATTTTATTCCATGTGGAAGTACTCTATTTTTGGTATGAGGGCACATGATTTGCAAAGAAAAGGTAAAGCCATTGACCTCTGTGTTAGAGTAAGTGAGCAGGTTGTGAAAAATAAGCGGTGCTTTTGAGTTAAGTCTTGGGGCTATAATGTTATGATATGGTGCATAGTTTGCTTTAAATATTCTTGGCATGATAAGTTAAGGAAGTTGTTTGATGAAAAGGTCATCTCTATGTGAAGTGTAGTTTGATAGCTCGAGAACGAGCAATGGTTTAAGTGTGGGGTGTTGATGGTAGGCTAAAAATCCGTAGTTTGCACTCTAATACTATATTTTACTTGTGTTTGAGTTTAAATGATGGTGATTTATGCTTATAACGTGTGTTATGCCTTGCAGAAAATGATTCAAGTTAAAAAGATAAAGTGGGGCTAAATTTAACAAGCTGGAGCTTTGAAGTCTGTGTAAAATCCCAAAAATTAAATCGGGATCGCGTTCGGGGGTCGAGGACCAAGTCTGGATATCAAAAAGTGCACGAAAAATTTACTCTAAGAAAATTGCATTACCGCGCCGCATGGGGCACGGCGAGGCACGACACGGCTATGCAATGGTGCTGGCTTGTTAGATAACCTAATCTCTGAACTTTCCCACAGGCACGCCGCATAGGGCGCTGCGCCCTGCGCCGCGTCTATGCATTTTCGTTAGAGTATTTTTCTAATTCGGCTTGGAAATGGTAGTTCCGTCCGGACCCACTTCTAAATGGCATAAATACACCAAAAATACGTTTTTGAAGGGACTTTTGACCTACGAAAGATTTGGGAAGCAACTAAGCCAAGAAGACACAAGGATTCATCAAAATTTCAACCAACAATCGGTGCAATACAGGAGTTTGTATCGAATCGTTAGCATTGATTTTTTTGTTTCTTTAAACCTTAATGAGATAATGTTTTGATTGCTATGGAGTTATTTCTCTTAGGGTGTTGACATAGATGGTGTATTGATAGTTTAATTAGGGATTCGATTCTTGACAATTGCTTGAATTATTTGATGGAGTTTTAAATTGTATTTTGAAGTTGTTTATTATTTTGCTTAATCGAAAAAGGAGATTTATATGAAATTTCTTTATATCTTATGCTCTAGTTTAAATCCGTGATTCAACTAGGTAATTGAAAGAACCTCTTGAGTTATTAATCAAACTAGAAAATAGGAAAATATTCGCGAGAAGTTACCCTTTAGACTAAAACCACCATTTTATTCGTTGCAATTGTTCACCGTGCTTCAATTGGATTATTTACTGAAATTAACTTTTAGTTGAAAGAGGAACCTTAACTTCTTAGGTACCTTAGGTACTGATCCGGAGGATGACCTCGCCCGTCCTACTAGGGTGTTCAAAACCGAACCGAAACTGAAAACCAAACCGTAAAAGTGACTTAATGGCTTATTGGTATCGGGTTACAGGATTAACAGGTGATGAACTGATTGAAATTTTATTATTAACGGCTTATCGGCTTGGAGACGGATTATTCAATTTTCTTATCGGATAAATCGTTAACCCGTTAAGAATTTTTATATCTATATATTCTTATTCATATGTATATTAAATATTCCTTTCACTTATCCATATGCAATACTTTACCTTGGATACAATGTTTACCCTAAAAATTGAGTAACAATTAAACTTATATTGTGATTTTAAGGATATGTGATTTAATCCAGTACCAATTAATAAATAACGAATTGAATAAATAAATTGGACAATGAAATGAATCAAACTGGTCTGCAAACAACACCTCCACCTCAATTCGAGACAGTCTCGAGGCTAGTTAATAAGAATAATAGAAGATGGAACAAACATCGATGAACATTGATGAACAAAGAAAACAACGTATATGCATATTCTTATCAGTGAATAATAATTGCCCTTTACAAGTGAATGGGATCCCTCTTTATATAATAGAGGAATCCTAAATAAGGTACAACTCTAATAACAGAAGTAGATCCTATGATTGGCACTAACAACCGCTTTGATTTGATCTGTTCCGGGATTTTCGCCGTGATCTTCGACCGGTTACTGATATCTCGCCATTCTGTTATTACGCCTTACCCGACGTCAGTCATGCTTGATCTCGATTGTTGCTGGCCTCGATCTCATAGAATACTTCGATCTCTAGGCTCGATGTTTTATCTTCGAGCTCGAGCCCAATCTATTATGAGGTTACCCTCGGGGCAACTCCCCTACCAACAAAATCGGGTATGTCCTATTTCGACCGTATACAGATAGTCCCCTCATTTTTTGGAGTGTAATGAGAAGAAAGGAATTTTGAAACTTTGATTTAATAACTCGATCAACTATGATGTCAACATCCTGACGTACGCGACAGAAACGATTGAAGCGTCATGTCTGCACAGTTCTCAAGGTCATTAATTAACGCCAGTTAATGGTCGGCCACCAGTGCTTTCAAACCATCAAAATGGCTATTATTAATAGAACGCCTTCATAATCTTCTCAAACTTTACTTTCAAACTTCTTCTAATCTTCAAAAGCTCTTCTATTCTCTTCAAGTTCATCAACTTTGCCGGTTTCCGTTTGCCAATCTCTTATTTAAACACAAATTCTGCCTTCTTCTTCCTTAAACCTCATATAGCAATGGCAAAAACATCAAAGACCGTTCCTCAAGAGGAAAAGGTCTCCTCATCGCGGTCGGCCAGTGTCAAAACCCCGGTGGAGCCACGTATCGAAGAGTGCATCCCCGGGCCATGTGAACTTACTTCCGACTTTAAAGTCAAAAAAGCCGATGCGAGCCCATGTCTAGATACATCTGTTCGATATCCGAAGGCGATCTAGAGCCGGTGAAAAAATACTGCCACTAGGAGAATAAAGAGGTGGTGATTCCTATCCCCGAAGAGGACATCACTGCTCATGTGAAAGGGTTCTTAAGTGTGTATACTTACCCTTTCACACTAGGTTCCGTCGATCCTGTCATAATCAACTTCTGCCGCCAATACCGGGTAACCCTAGGCCAAATCTACCCCTCTTTTTGGCGCATTGTCATTTTTTTCAGATTCTTCTGGAGCAAGGTCGAGGGTATGTCTTTCACCCTCGATCATCTCATTAGGCTATACAGCTCCCGTCTTTATCGGGGCGAAATGATAAGGCTTCAGCGCCGGGCCACGAAGGTGATGTTCTCGAGCATAGACGAGGACAAGGACCGAGGGTGGATGGGCCGGTTTGTCCGAGTCAGGACCTCTGACTTAATCCCCGCCGAGAAGATGCCATTCCCCGAAGAATGGAACTTGAAGCGTAAGTAGAACCTCACTGATAACGTTTGATTACTTGTTGTGTTTCATTTACCTCTTCTCATCTATATTCTTCTTTATGGTGCAGATTCCCCCTAGTTTCCTGGTGCAATCCCGGACCTTGCAGGTTAGGTTCGACAACTGGTTTCAACCTCTTCGTATGCTGAGCGCTCGTGGCGCAATCTGGCCAAGGGCCGATGGGAGGCCAAAAATCATGGTAAGTTCCCCTGTCCGTGTTTGATGCTTTCCTGTGAAATACTTCTTTTTAACTTGATTTCTTCTCATACAGGTCTTGGAGATAATGTCGTCATGAGGCCGCCTCCCCTCAAGGAAGGGGAGGCCTCGAAGCCGACCAAAGACAAGAAAAGGAGAAGTGCCTCGACTCCAGATACCCTGAAGCCCAAGAAAAATAGGGCTCAAAAGTGGAAGACTGATCCCTCCGTTCTGTCTGTCGATGTAGTCCAAACGCTACGAAATGAAGACGAGGAGGGAGAAGATGCCGACTGCCTGCTGGTGGCTCGGAAGAAGGAAGGCATCAAAGCTTTGAGAACTGCTGAGCCGGTGACGGTCGATGAGGTTCAGCCGCAGATCGAGGTGATCTCGGGGGAAGGTCCGACCAGGGTCCTCCAGTCATCGGGTGTTGATGATGCCTCCTGCCGTGATGAGCAACCGGCGGGTGTGCCCGAAGGGTCTAGTTCTGAGGCCCTTCAAAGAGAAGAGAAGCCCCAAGTGACTCGCTCGGGGCAATTAACATCGATGATTCGCCGCCCGACCCCACATTCTCTGAGGGTCAGTTTCGGTATGCCCGGTCCATTGGGACCCCCGATATGGGGACGGACCCCGAAAAGGATGATATATTTTGCGGCTGCTTTGAGGGGGTCGATCATGTTCCCGAACTGGACGCATCACTCATTTTTTGATGAGGCTCAGCGGCTTATGAACCAAGTGAGTTTTAGCCCATGTTACCATGCTTGCGTTTGTTCATATTTCTCTAAGTCTGATTTCCTTCCTTTCTGTACAAGCGACGAGGCTTCATCGAGGAGTGTCCTCCAATTACCGAGCTGAGCTGGCCCGATGCGAGGCCGATCTCAAAAAGCTTACGGAGGAGAGAGACGCCCTCAAACTCCTCTATGTGCACAAAGAAAAGGAGATCATGAGTTTTCGAGCCGAGCTGACAAGAGATCATAAAGATCAGACCGAGCTCATTGAACGAGTAATGTAAATTTTTGGGAGCTTGTTATGTATTAACTTGATATAGGCGACTAACACTTTGATCCTGTAGGTTCAACAGAAGGCCGAATTAGTTGAGCAGCTTCGTGAGGAGGCCAAGATGAAAGAGGCTGAAACTTTGGAGTGGAAGCAGAACATGGACCGTCTCGCCTCAGAGAAAGAAGCGGTTCGGGCCCAACTGTCTTCGGTTGAGCTTCAACTCCAAAGTGTGAAGGAGGAGAA